>NC_085991.1:5327496-5927496 GCF_030014385.1 Trichomycterus rosablanca
AAACCTAACAAACGCAGCTGTACGGATTAACGTTAACACTAACAGTGTTCCGTACAAGGCGTTAACCTGTCTATTTCGGCTTTTATTTGTTAAGACAGTCATAAAAATCTAACAAATAAGGACTTGACATGCTGGTAAGAATTTACAGTATTTATAGTAGTGATGTGACGGACTGCTAGGGGCAAACTGCTGCGTAGTTATAAGGTGTAGTAGCAGTGCACGGAACACCGTGACTTTTTGCATCATTTCGAAATAACAGTATATTAATTAGCATTATGCGTTTGCCTCATTCATGAGTGAAATGTGTAGCCCCCAGGAATTAGGATTTGCCCCCTTTTCCAGCTTTGAGCTTTACTCTGGGTACAGACCGGTACTGAGGAATTTAATTATCTACACAAGTGGAGATCTTTCCGGCTCTCTTCAGGGAGTCATGTAGATTGACTCGGCTCACCAGTAAGAGTCGGTTCGCTTCACATGGCTCTTGTTCCAAGTGGATTTGTTTTATATAATTCGGCTATTTCTTGTGGATTATGATTAGTCGTTCTTTAATCCGTTTGGGAGTTTGCGTCATTCGGTTGTCAGAAAGGAACTATAAACCTTCAGTGTATTTTTAAACGTCTCTTTACCGCAATACTCGAAGAGCCGGTTCTTCTTTCGTTAATGACACACCGTTACTACATTAAGCCCTTATTACCTGGGATAAGTACATGTTGGTACATAATCAGCCGGCATTTGAATATTCAAAGTTTGCTTCAGTTGTGTGTTTCTATTTCTATTTTTTTTAACTATACTCCAATTGGCTGGACTCGTAGACAGGACAGGACAGGACATTCGCTGAATCGGTCAGCCCGAAATGACCAGTTTGTAACCCAGACTCGTTTCTCATCCTTCAGGCAGTCACCATGCCGCTTAACGTGGCGAGCAGGAACTACGACTACGACTACGACTCGTACCAGCCCTATTTCTACCTCGACAACGACGATGAGGACTTCTACACGCATCAGCATGGTCAGCCGCCAGCGCCCAGCGAGGACATCTGGAAGAAGTTCGAGCTGCTGCCCACGCCTCCTCTCTCCCCCAGCCGGCGATCGTCGTTCTCCAGCTCGTTTCCGTCCACCGCCGATCAGCTGGAGATGGTCACGGAGTTTCTCGGGGACGACGCCATCAACCAGAGTTTCATCTGCGACTCGGACTCGTCGCAGTCTTTGCTCAAATCCATCATCATCCAGGACTGCATGTGGAGCGGCTTCTCGGCCGCGGCTAAACTCGAGAGGGTGGTGTCGGAGCGCCTGGCCTCGATCAGAGCCGCCCGCAAAGGATCGACTGGCAAAAGCGAGTGTGGAGAGGACTCTGGTTCGAATCCTGGCTATTTACAGGAGGTTAACGTTAACGCCGCGTCGGATTGTATAGATCCATCGGTGGTGTTTCCTTACCCGCTTACTGAGTGCGCAAAATCTAAAGAGACTGAGCAGAGCTCGTTGATGGACACGCCGCCCAACAGCGGGAGCAGCAGCTGCAGCGACAGTGAGTCCGGTAAGCAGTGGACATTTGCTTTAGATATGATCTGTGTGTTTAAACTTTAAATGGCTCATATTAAGCCATTAGTCTGTTTAAACCTTACTGTACATTCCTGCTTCTTTAAGACAAATCACTCCCATGGTTGCAGCATCACTAAGATAAATAGCTTAAATGAATTAAAAACCCTCAAAGAAGCAACTCTTTTTAAGCCAAAACCTTTGCAGCTTTAACATCCCAATTTGCAGTAGTACAAGCTTGCTAAAGTGGGTGTGGCTGGTCCTGTGAAATCCACAGCTGCTGCTCTAGTGGGTGTGACTTTGATTTTCCACTAACCAAGGATTCTCTTTTCCCCTACAGACGAGGACGAGGACGACGACGAGGAGATCGACGTGGTGACGGTAGAGAAAAGGAAATCGGCGAGAAAGTGCGACTCCAGCCCCGTGGTCCTCAAGCGGTCCCACGTAACCATCCACCAGCACAATTACGCGGCGCAGCCGTGCACGCGGGCGGAGCAGCCGGCCGTCAAGCGCCTCCGGTTCGATAACGGCAACGGCACGAGACCGCAAAGACACGTCGGTTCAAATCGCAAGTGTACAAGCCCCAAAGCATCCGATTCGGAGGACAACGATAAGAGGCGGACTCACAATGTGCTCGAGCGGCAGCGGCGGAACGAGCTCAAGCTCAGTTTCTTTGCGTTGCGCGACGAGGTCCCGGCGGTGGCCAACAACGAGAAGGCGGCCAAGGTGGTCATCTTGAAAAAGGCCACGGAGTTTGTCGCCGGCCTGCAGACTGAAGAGAGAAAGCTCTTGAGCACTAAAGAGCAGCTCAGGAGGAAGTGTGAACACTTGAAACGGAGATTAGAGATGCTGAGCGGCTCTTGAGTTGCTCTGGACTGGGACTTTTGTTTTAAAGCCCTTATACTGGGACTTGAGGACTCTCTGAACTCATTTTGCTGCATCATGGCTACAGACTTGAACGCATATTACATTTACACTGCCTCGGTTATCTAATTGAGGCTTCAGATTTATTTGTATTTAATTTTATATTTGGTATACGTGGTCAGCAGTACCATTCACTGTTGGTCTTAAAGTTTTGGGATTCGTTTTGTAAATTTTTGTACATATTTGCTCAGATGTATTGAGATTGTATTGATTTCTGAATCATAAATGCATTTCTTTATAAATTGTGTTTAACTAATTTTGGCTCGTCTAGTTTTTATTCTGCTAATGAATGAGTGCCACTTCTGAGCTGAGTCATTTACCTCAATTCAATTTAATTATGTGCCACAGGGCTGTTCTAAACACCAGTAGTTAAAGATCAAGTCACTAAAAACTAGATTGTCTATTTACAATTTAGCCACTTAGCAGATGCAGTACCATTACAGTATACAGTCTGAGCAATTGAAGGATAAGTGGCCCAACAGCAGCAACATGGCAGTGGTGGGACTTGAACCAGTGACCTTCTAATTACTAGCCAAAGTACCTTAACCACTAGGCTTGCCCAACAGTGAATTTACATTTTTGTCTTAACCAACGCGACAGTGTGTTATCTAAGCAATTGGGGGTTTAAGGGTTTTGCTCAAGGACCCAACAGCGGCAACCTGGCAGTGGTGGGGCTTGAACCAGCAACCTCTTGATTTCTAGTCCAGTATCTTAACCGCTAAGCTACAACTGTCCTTTGGACAATAGAGCTTTTGGTCAGTTAGCTCTGGATTATCAGTCTAGAGGAGACACCGAGTAGGGCTTAGTTTCATTTTTGTATATAATGCCTTGTTTGGACAGCCACACCTTTTTAATGTGTCTAAATCTTAGCAAGTGGGTGTCTGGAGCATTTGTCATAAGCAGAGGTTGGGTAATGGTGTTAGTGAGGGTCTAGTTTCTTAAAAAAAAAAAAAAAAAACATTTTCTACCAAGCAAATTATCCCCAGGTGGGGCGGTCCGGGTCATTTCTGTGTGGAGTTGCATGTGCATGTTCTCCCCGTGTCTGCGTGGGTTTACTCCGGGAGCTCCGGTTTCCTCCCACAGTTCAAAGGCATGCAAATGAGGTGAACTGAATGAGGAGATACTAAATTGTCCATGACTGTTTGATACAACCTTGTGTGACTTGAAGAACCTTGTGTACTGAGCAACTACCGTTCCTGTCATGAATGTAACCAAAGAGTAAAACTTGACGTTAAAATTCTAATAAACAAACAAACTAGTGAGCAAATTGTAACATGACTATGATTTAACATTGAATTAATGGCTAGTGTCCATTTATTCTTGGAAATGGAGCTTAGCAAAAGATGTGTGGAACTGTTGTGGCAGTTTTCAGGTGTTTACACTATGACTAAGTCAAACACTGTTAATCCTTACCTAATATTTGTAATGAGTTTGTAGTTACCAGTTAAAGCATTAGTGTTATGAGTCATTATTAAATGCTTGTTTTTTTTCTTGGTACTTTAATCATTGCCTGGGTAAGTTAGGATTAACCATGTTACTGTTTTCCACAAGTCTTACTTGGGTGGCCTTAGTAATTTGTCCTTCCCCTAAAACATTCACAGTCTAGTGAAAGTATGGTTTCTAGGAATGCTGAGTCATGGTGTTATCTAACATCACTAGACCCACTGAATACATTCCTATTCCAAACTAGCTTATTTCTGATTTTTGGCAGGATAGTTCTTTAAAATCTTTCAAATTTGCTTTATATGGTATTTGCACTTTATGAAGTTAATGTAGTGGGAAAATGTACTTACTGTAAGTAAGTAAGCTCAGCTTAACCACAGGAGTCTTAATGTGTTGATCTTGGTGTTATAGGAAACATAATTAGGTTTGTTTTAGATGGTGGGAAAGAATTACTATAATCAGCCAGGAGTTAAACCCTGAATACATTCTGTAACAATCCTACACTTTATAACTAGGGCAGTTGTAGCCTAGAGGTTAAGGTACTGAACTAGTAATTAAAAGCTTGCTGGTTCAAGCCCCACCTCTGCCAGGTTGCCACTGTTGGGCTCTTAAGCAAGGCCCTGAACCCTCAATTGGCTTAGACTATGTGCTGTAAGTTGCTTTGGATAAAAGCATCTGCTAAATGCTGAAAAATATATATAAATAACTAGTAGCCCCTTAAGCTAAATATTTAATCCTTACAAATGAGTCTTTTACTTCACAAAATAGGCCATTAAAAATCACACGAGTCTATTAGCCCTTTTGGCTATCAATTAGGCTCATAAATTAATATAGGTCATAAAATTCGTGTGTGCTGTACCAACTGAGCAGGTTTCTCGTTTACCTTTTCTATTCAATAAAATGTCTTGTCTTTTTAGGTAAGCCTCATAAAGGCATACATTAAGGACTGCTTTTGTTGCTCTCGTGTATGTTGGCTGCAATTCATACATTTACATTCCCATTTTTTTGAGTTGCTGATTTGGGTTTTTTATTCAGTAAGTAGGTGGAATATACAAATAGCCTTACTACTCGAAATTTCCTGGACGCGTTCTACTCACAATCTATTATCTCATTTTTTAAAGCAAACACCCCTTTTTCATTCAGCGTGAACCCACCCCAGGGTTGACATTTAATCACAGCAGCTTTATTATGGGTTTTATGCTGCATTAGCTTTCTTTTCCAGAATGGAAACTACCATGACAATGACACTTGCTTTTCCATTTAGGAAGAGGCATTGTTAATACATAGCCAAATTATATAGTCACTGAAAGGCTTTAGTTCCTTTTCCTTAGCTTTATCAGCTCCATTTACCATATAGAAGCACTTTGTAATTCTACAATTACTGACTGTAGTCCATCTGTTTCTCTGCGTTCTTTGTTAGCCCCCTTTCATGCTGTTCTTCGATGGTCAGGACTCTCACAGGACCACCACAGAGCAGGTATTATTTGGGTGGTGGATCATTCTCAGCACTGCAGTGACACTGACATGGTGGTGGTGTGTTAGTGTGTGTTGTGCTGGTATGAGTGGATAAGACACATCAATGTTAATGGAGTTTTTAATCACCTCACTGTCACTGCTGGACTGAGAATCGTCCAACCAAAAACATCCAGTCAACAGCGTCCTGTGGGCAGCGTCTTGTGACCACTGATGAAGGTCTAGAAGATGACCGACTCAAACAGCAGCAATAGATGAGCGATCGTCTCTGACTTTACATCTACAAGGTGGACCAACTAGGTAGAAGTGTCTAATAGAGTGGACAGTGAGTGGACACGATATTTAAAAACTCCAGCAGCGCTGCTGTGTCTGATCCACTCATACCAGCACAACACACACTAACACACCACCACCATGTCAGTGTCACTGAAGTGCTAAAAATGATCCAAAACCTAAATAATACCTGCTCTGTGGTGGTCCTGTCGGAGTCCTGGCCATTGAAGAACAGGGTGGAAGGGGGTAACAAAGCATGCAGAGAATTAGATGTACTACAGTCAGTAATTGTAGAATTACAAAGTGCTTCTATAGGGTAAGTGGAGCTGATAAAATGGACAGTGAGTGTAGAAACAAAGAGGTGGTTTTAATGTTATGGCTGATCAGTGTATTTTCTCAGACATTCAACCATACTCTTGAGGTATTAAAAGAATTAGGCCTTAGAATTGATTGTTCACAGCAATAAATAAACGTTGATGAATTCAGTTTTTGCTTAAAGGAATGTTTTACTGTCTCGTATATTGAATATTGACGGAATATCGCTTTAACTAGGCGCTCATTTAAAAATCAATACATTTATCTTGTGCATTATTTCAGCATAATTCAACCAGTGATGCCTTTAGGCGAAGTCTTTAATGGGTGGAAATCATTTATCACCAGTCAAAAGAACTCCTTTCTGGTCATTTGTCTTATAAGTGTCTCCAGAAAAGCTTTGAAGCTTTAAATCTTATCTAAGAAAGTGGCATCCAAACAAAGGCAATTAAATAAAAATACAATAGATACATCCAAGCCTTGTAGAGGTGGAGTCGCACAGCAGGTAATGTACAGTAGGTGATACAGCAATAAAATCTCCTGTTAAAAATCTCCTGGTATTGTTTTTTGTGAAGTCTGGCATGTTCAATAGGTGGACTGTTTTCTGTGCTTTTTCCAGATGTTTGAATAAGACAAAGATTAGAAGAGTTTGCCAGCTAACACCACCTCTCACCCTGATCTGAATGATCTGTTCTTATACAGTAGAAGTAAAGCAGCAGGATGGTGCTCTACATGTCCTTGGGACCTGGATTTGATCCCCACCTCCAGTCACTGGTTTTGAGTTTTTTGGCGTGTGTTTTGTGTCTACATATACATGGATTCTTCCAAGTACTCCAGTTTCTTCTCAACGTTCAACAACTTAAATAACATGAACAGCTGCTCTGGGCTGCCACGGGGGCAAGTAATTGAGTAAATTTGTGAAACCGTGGTATCCTGCCTGCAATTAATGTATTGATGTAGTCCGGTACCCACTGAAACCCCTGACCAGGATAAAGTGGTTAGTAATAATTGATAAATGTATAAACAGTTAGTTTATGAAAATTACTACTACTGATTACTAATGGCATGGGTTTCCTGGGTACCTCAGTCCTGGGTGTGATTGTGTGTAAAAATGACTGAGAATGGGATGCTCCTGGGTCTTTTCCGGATTTACAATTGTGACCAAATTCACTTCAAGAAATTAAGACTTAAGAGCCTTGCTCAGGGGTCCAACAGTGGCAACTTGGCAACGGTGGTGCTGAAACCAGCAACCCTCTCCTTACCAGTAGAATATTTTAACCACTGAGCTACCACTGCCAGCTATTAACGCTGATGCGACACAGGTACAGGGCCTAGGTGAGATCCTTAGCTCCTTCTACTAACTGGAGTTTGTTGTACTTGATGTGTGTCAATGGGGTTTTTCTGGCTATTGTAGCTTCCTCACATTTCAAAACATAACAGGTTGTAAACTGTCTACTCCAAATTGCCTCTAGATGTAAGTGAGTAATCACTAGGATGACAATATTATGCAAAAATCTTAAATGTATTTATTTATAAGGACTTTAACGTCATGTTTTTACACTCTTTCATTACATTCATGACAGAAGTTTAAAGTCAAACACAGTCATGGACAATTTTGTATCTCCAATTCACCTCACTTGCACATCTTTTGACAGGGAGAACATGCAAACTCCACACAGAATGGATCTGGAAAGAATAATAAACAAACAAACAACCATAGGGCAGTTGTAGCCTAGCGGTTAAGGTACTGGACTAGTAATCGAAAGGTGACTGGTTTAAGCCCCACCACTGCCAGGTTGCCACTGTTGGGCCCTTGAGCAAGGCCCTTAACCCTCAATTGCTTAGACAGTATAATGTATTGTAAGTTGCTTACAATCTGCAAAATGCTGTAAATGTAAAATGTCAAGATGAAATAATTACTCAATATGAATAAATAAATAAATAAATAAATAAATGAATAAATTAACGAATGAATAAACAAATGGATGAACCCCCCAAAATGTTTAGGTAAGTGCTTGTCCAATTTTAATCCCTTTACATTAATGGAAAGAGAGGCATGTAAAGGAGTAAACAATGAGGGGACTGAACCTCTTACATCCTTAAAGTAAATTAGAACATTAAAACATAGTAAGAGTTAAGGGTTAATTTAAAGGGGCACGTCTCTCTCATTTCCTCTGGTTCTTAATCGGTCGTACAACACACCTGCAGTGTGCACTTCTGCAGCAGCATAGCCAATTTAAACCAAGTGAATGCCTTGAGTATTATGACGTCACTCTGCTTTCAGTTTTGCGAGTCTCTTGATGGACTTTGAGAAGTAGCGGCGCGGCTCCTTATGACGTCACGTGCGCGCTCTGTGTTTGTGTGCGCGTGCTGTACTGGTGGAGCACGTGGACGAGACAGGACCGAGATTTACCAGCGCTGCTAGTTAATGCAGCATGCAGACTATTGCTTGGATAATACTTAACCAGTTCAGGTTTACTAGCAGTGAGTGAACGTGGCGTGGTGTCGAGGATAAACGAGCAACTCTGGTAAGTCTGAGTTTTTGCACGGACGTCAGTATGGCTTCCTCAGCCTTTTATTTCAGCATGATATGAGTATATATTGAGTGCTGGTGCTACAGGTGTGCTTGCATTGCTGTAACTTAGTCTACCCGCCATGTGAAACTGGTTAACAAAAAGTACACTACACATTTTATACAACCCCAAATCAGAAAAAGCTGGGACAGCATGAAAAATGCAAATAATAAATAAAAAACCACATAGTTTCTTACATTGACTTGCAGACAGGATGAACCTGAGATATTTCATGTTTTATCTGCTCAACTTCATTTCATTTATTAATAAGCATCCATTCCTGCATTTCAGGCCTGCAACACATCCCAAAAAAAGTTGGGACAGTAAAGCATTTACCACTTTGTAATGTTGCCATTCCTTTTGTTTGTTTGTTTGATTATTAGGATTTTAACATCATGTTTTACACTTTGGTTACATTCATGACAGGACAGGTAGTGACTCATCAGACACAAGGTTCATTAGTTCACACAAGTTTATATCAAACACAGTCATGGACAATTTAGTGTCTCCAATTCACCTCGCTTGCACGTCTTTGGACTGTGAGAGGAAACCGGAGCACCTGGAGTAATCCCACGCAGACATGGGGAGAACATGCAAACTCCACACAAATAGGACCCGGACCGCCCCACCTGGGGATCAACAGTGCTACCCACTTAGCCACCGTGCCGCCTGCCATTCCTTTTCACCACACTTAAAAGACGTTTCGGCACCGAGGAGACCGAGCGATTTAGTGTTTCAGCTTTTATTTTGTCCCATTCTTCCTGCACACACGTCTTAAGATGTGCGACAGTACGGGGAATTTTTTGTTTCAAAATTCTCCACACATTCTCTATTGGGGACAGGTCAGGACTGCAGGCAGGACAGTCCAGTACCCGTACCCTCTTTTTTTTCACAGCCATGCCTTTGTAATATGTGCAGCATGTGGTTTTGCATTGTCTTGTTGAAAAATGCATGGACGTCCCTGGAAAAGATGACGTCTTGAAGGCAGCACATGTTGCTCTAAGATCTCAACGTACTTTTCTGCATTAATGCTGCATCACAGAAGTGTTCGTGACCTTTGCCAAGGGGACTGACACTGCCGAATGGAGGTATATTAACAAATGAAATAAAGTTGAGCAGACAAAACATGAAATATCTCAGGAAGCAAATAAAAGTCAAAGTAAATGTAAGGAACTCCAAACTGTCCCAACCTTTTCTGATTTGGGGTTGTAAAACCATCTTGACACAAAACCAACACCAGTATCGATTAGAGGTGAAGCTCGTAGACCGAGTTGTAGAGACACTCCCATGCGATGACAACTTCCAGCTGATTCAGCCGTGTCTGTCTGTCGCAGCCCAGGATGTGTCCATGTCAGCACTGACCTTAAATTACCTTCAGGAAAAGTGATCTGTAATTGGACACAGACGCAACTTGAAGCTTTACATGGGGAGTTACAAAACTCAGACCTGCTGCAGTGGTCATGACCCATGAGCTACTGCTTACTAATGATACCTGTGAACTCAGTGAGGTCTCAGGGTTTTGTTGGTGGACCTTCACATAACAGTTTTGTGACAGGTTTGCTTTGTTTGTAGTGGGTTTAGTTCAGAGAGCAAAGTCCTCATTCTTATTCTTGTTATATACATCATAGGGCCAAAGGTATGTGAACACCCCTTATAATTAAATGTATACAGTAAATTATATAAACCAAAATAAAAGCCTGTGGGATGAACTGTTGAGAAGTAAAAATATGGAGGGATCATCTTTGATCCCTTGTCTTATTAAGCAGTATAGGTTAAGACACCAAGCAGTTAGACATGCAGCACTGCCGCTGAGTGTGTTTACTTTAGTGTGTGGGTTTTATTCACAATCATTCAAGAACCGTTTTTTAATTAAGACCACAATGTCTAACTGAGGTCATGATCTGTGATGTGTTATGTGGATGCAAAGGTCATCAAAGGTTACCTGCGGTCAGTGAAGCATTTGAAATGGCAGAGTCCTTATAGTCTTGTTTGTCTTGCATGTGTGGCGGGTGCAGACATCATCATTCACAAGCTGAAGTACCTTGGGGGCTTTCGGCATGTGGTAGTGCAGATGCTTTGGCAATCACTTAGATCTTTGGCTGTGTTACTTACTCGTGTCCACAAAACACCACAGTGGCTGCAGGTTTTCATACCAACCAGCAAGTAGCATAACGTGATTAAACTGATCAGTCTGAAAGCCAAGATCATTGGTTGGTATGAAAACCTGTAGCTACTGTGGCTTTGCGTGAAACATGTAGGAACTACAGTACTGCTCTTAATTGCGTGAATGCTAATTTAATAATAGCTATAACATAGAAACCTCAGAATTTGCATAAGTCAGTAGAAGGGTAGTGGTATTTCTATTTAATAAAGAATAGATTATAATCTTTCAAAGAACTTCTGCACCTAACTATTTTTAACATATGTTGTCTAGAATTGTTGCCTGTTTAATGAAATGTTCTCATGATAACGGAAGTGCAGTCCAGTGCTCCACTTCACTCATTTCTTTACATTTAGATCGCGACACTCCAAATCTGTGAAATCATTCAGCACATTGTTGAGCACCAATCAGAAGAAAAAAGACGCCACATCCTGATAATGTTAAACTGTTGCTTAAACAAAGCCCAAGTCACATCAAATCAGATTTTTCTATGCAAAATAACACATGACAAACTTCAATAGCAAATAATTGGCTATATCTAAGGAGGGAATTGCCAGAATAGGGTGTTTCTGCCTTGTGGCCAGAATAATGCAGTTAAGGAAAACGCTAACCAGAATGCATGTTTAGTATCTATAAGTTATATCTCAAATATGCATTACAGTTTTTTTTAGGGCGGCACGGTGGCTCGGTGGGTAGCACTGTCGCCTCACAGCAAGAAGGTTCGATCTCTAGGTGGGGCGGTCCAGGTCCTTTCTGTGCGGAGTTTGCATGTTCTCCCCGTGTCTGCGTGGGTTTCCTCCGGGAGCTCCGGTTTCCTCCCACAGTCCAAAAACATGCAGTCAGGTTAATTGGAGACACTGAATTGCCCTATAGGTGAATGTGTGTCTGCCCTGCGATGGACTGGCGCCCTGTCCGGGGTGTTACTGTGTACCTTGCGTCCATTGAAAAGCTGGGATAGGCTCCAGCACCCCCCTGGACCCTAATTGGATAAGCGGTTAAGAGAGTGAGTGAGTGAGTGAGTGAGTGAGTGAGTGAGTGAGTGAGTACACAGTCACCTTCTGATGCATTTTTCTCAGCGTCGTACCAACTTTTTAATGGCATCAGCAAAAAATGGTTTTGGTTGAGAGCGTAGCCACTGATGCACCACTGCTGTCACATCATCATCACATGAAAATCTTCTTCCTCTTAAAGCTTCTTTGAGCTTCCAAAAAGGTGGAAATCAGATGGCGCTAAATCCGGACTATAAGCGTCTCTCAGTCTCTCAGACACGACCGATTACTGCTCCTCCCACCCTCACCGTTTATAACCAAAATATAAAGTGCATGACTGATGAATCAAGTGAATCAAACTAGGTCACAGTTCTTTCAAAAGAATTGAATCAGTAAAGTGAATCATAATTTTTCCTCTGTCTGGCGGATAAAGCAGTGTGCTTCAGTAAAAGAGAGGGCGGCACAGTGGCTAGCACTGTTGCCTCACAGCAGGAAGGTCCTGGGTTCGATCCCCAGGTGGGGCGGTCCGGGTCCTTTCTGTGTGGTGTTTGCATGTTCTCCCCGTGTCCGCATGGGTTTCCTCCAGGTGCTCCGGTTTCCTCCCACAGTCCAAAGACATGCAAATGAGGTGAATTGGAGATACTGAATTGTCCTGTGTTGGATATAACCTTGTGAAGTGATGAATCTTGTGTAATGAGTAACTACCGTTTCTGTCATGAATGTAACCAAAGTGTAAAACATGACGTTAAAATCCTAATAAACAAACAAACAGTAAAACAGAAAGTGAAATGACGTGATTGTGACTTTATTTTCTAAATCAAATGAAACAGATTTACAGCTCAAAACCGGACAGCGGGCTGAATAGCTGAGCCATAAGTCATAAGCTGCTATTATGCATGTTTGCAATTTGACTCAACATATGGGACCGTTAATGCCACTCTGACTCAGAGCACTGTTTACTAACATCTGCTCTTAATTAAAATAAAGAAAAGGAATTAAGATTCAAACCCAGTGCCTCACCTTTAATCATCAGGCGGAAAAAAAGGCCACCCATCACTTTTTACAATGAATCATGTGGATAAAATAGCTTTGAGGTTATGAGACGTTGGTGACTCATTGTACTGGATGTTAGCAGAATTAAACAGGAGTATAATAATAATCTGTCATGTTTCTCATGTACCCTCAATGAGTGAGTGAGTGCTCGACTGCAGCGGGATGCTTTGTGGAGACCCCTGCATCTCCCCGGGGAGTCCTGAATTGCTCTTGCTGGACGTTCTTGTAAGGGGGGTGGAGATATTCGACCATCTGGAGAAAACGATACTATCACCACCAGTTCCTGTCATTTATAGTGCTCTGACTCTTCTGCGTCTCGTTTTTACATCAGCTGTAAACTAATCCACTTCTTGTCCTGGAATCTTGTATTTTATGTTCCTTTATGTGCCTGTTTTGGTGCTCTTGTAGTAAATGAGTTAGTTTTTCTATTTACACATTCAGTACAGTACAGACTATTAACTTTGAATCACTGTGGATCTGATAAAGTCTATCTGACCATGAGCTTGTTGGGCATCCTATTTCCATAGTGCACTACTATGGTGGTCTACTCACATCTTAATCTTCCATTCCCAGTCCAACACCCATTTTCCAAGTTTCTTGTGTAATTAAAGCTTTAAGTAAATGTGAGCTAAACTTCTGGAAAGTGAAATTTAAAACCCAAAGCTACTTCAGACATCCATGTGTGTGTGTCACTGCTGTCATCTGAGTTTAATGTATAGGCCAAACGCAGCCGGGCCGGATTCATTATTTAATGGGTTAAACATGTAATGCGTCCCCCACATGACAGTATTGTAGGCAAGGTTACCACAGGACTTGTGGTAGACGAGGGCTAATCTACTACTACAAGTGCAATAGACACAGGGCACTGGAGAAAGCTGACCCATCTCTTCAGCCAACCATCACAAAGCGATGACGGAGCGACGACGTGATATGACATTATTTAACACCACAACGTAAGATAAAGAACTTGAGCTAGTCCTCTGGATAAATAGACAGGTGGTGTAGCTGCAGATTGAACTGACGTATCTGTCTGCTGGGCTGAATGGCCATAAATTCCAGTAGAGATTTAACTTTACTGCTTCTACCACAGCAGTGAGCTAAATCATGCAGGTTATAAACCGGCAGGAAAAGAAAAAGTTGCCGTAAACTGTCAGAAAAGTTTTGATGTGTGCGAAAGCAGGAAATACGACATATGGCACAAAACTGGAGGACAGCCTTCCTGAAGCAACCTTCCTATTTATGAGGGTTCTTCAGAAAGTTTCCTCAGTTTATAAACTTTATTTATTAAAAATTTCAAAACTAAATGACATCACTTTACTACACGGTCACCTTCCGATGCATTTTCCAGCGTCGTGCCAACTTTTTAATACCATCAGCAAAAAATGTTTTGATTAAGCGTGTAGCCACTGATGCAGCGCTGCTTTCACATCATCATCACGTAAAAATCTTCTTTCAGTGTCCTAAAAGGTGGAAATCAGATGGCACTAAATCCGGACCATGAGCGTCTCTCAGTCTCTCAGACACGACTGATTACTACTCCTCCCACCCTCACCATTTATAACCAAAATATAAAAGTGCGGAAACTTTTTGAAGATCCCTCGTATATTGGAGCTTGGGACCAGCACTGAGAGTGCACTGATAAGTGCACCTTCCAATGTCCACGTTGGGTTTCGTGGTGCTCCGGTTTCCTCCTACAAGGACCAATTTGAGCTACTAACATTTGCTACTAAGATTTGAATGTATTTTGTTGAAGAGTAAAACACCTCAGTAGAAATGACATTACTTTTAATAAATAGTTTATAAATGAATGCATTTATTAATGTTGCTGTATTTAATGGTCACTCTAAAATCACATGATGTTTTTTTTTTTTACAGTATTTAACCCCTCTCATCTACAGTTTTTAATTGGACGTGTGTATGTCATTCCTCAAACTTCATCGTCAGCCTCCTGAAACTGACTTGTGGTGACACAGATACCTCAGTAATTACTCGACAGTCTGTGTTTATGCCCTATAAACACTGCGGTTGACCAGCAAACAAGCCATCAGGGAAGCGAAAGTTCACAAGTCAGACTCTCCTCGAGACTTGTTAAGGCAGTGCAAGTGAGCCATCAGCTGATTTTCTGCCTCGTTCCCGGGGAACAACGCCCGCTGGCAGGGGGTTCCCGGAACAGATGGGGCTGTAAGACAAGGAGACGTGTTCTGCTAGCGCTGCTATTGATTCCACTTTGGCTTTGGCTTTGTAGAGTTACAGAACAGATGCCAGAGCAGATCCTCATTCCAGAGTGGAGCAGTAAGCCAAGTAAAGGTCGAGAGCTTAAGTGTTTGTAAAAAATGTTCCAGGAATAAACAATACATTACAAATCTGGGGATTTTTAGGACTTTCTGTCACTGGTGATCATGTGAATATGTTAAGGTGGATGTTTTTAGTAAATTATTTTTTGGGCTGCTCAAGGTTATCATAGGCGCCTGCTCAAAGACTGGGGGTAATGGAGATTATGAAGGATCTTCAAAAAGTTTCCGCACTTTTATATTTTGGTTGGAAGGGTGGGAGGAGTGGGAGGAGTAGTAATCGGTCTTGTCTGAGAGTCTGAGAGATGCTTACGGTCCGGATTTAGCTCCATATGATTTCCCTCAAAGAAGCTTTAAGTTGAAGAAGATTTTCATTTGATGATGAGAAAGCAGCGCTGCATCAGTGGTTCAATCAGAAACATTAAAAAGTTGGTACGACTCTGGGGAAAAATGCATCGGAAGGTGACTATGTAGAAAAGTGGTGTAATTTGTTCTTGAAATTTCTAATAAATAGAGTAAAAAAGTTTGTAAACCTTTGAAGAACTCTCGTAGTTTGTGACAAACCTGCCTCATGAAGGTGAAAAGAAGTGGCTGGCAACTGCACACATGTAGAAGGGGGAGTGTGCTAGATACAACTAAAATGGGAAAAATGCACATATAAAAATATATTAAAAAAGATATACGTAGATTAACATGACCAGCAGAAATTCAGCTGCAACGTATGTTAAGTGTCAGTCTCTGAACACTGTGTAAAAAGATTCTGTGGTCTGATTGGATGAGAATTGAACTCTTTGGGCAGAACAAGCACAGAAGCCTGTGAAAATACAGGCACTGCTCTGTACCTGGATAGTACCATCCATACAGTGAAACATGGTGGTGGCAGCATCATGTTATGGGGATGTTTCTCAGAGGCAAGTCTGCCTTCTCCAGAGAATATGCAAATTGTATCTAGGGTCACAGTTCACTTGTCAACTTGGGGCAACCAGACTTTGATTAGTTGCTCAGACTGTTGCTGTATATCAAAATATGTTGTTCATTCTTTTTGCTCACTTTGTATTGTGTAAATATATTTCTTGTAGGTCTTTGTTTTTATGACTGTGTTTATTTGCACTGTGTGTGTTGTGTTGTTTACACTTGAGTTCTTTGTTGAACCCGGTCCTGGAGGAACATTGTTCTGTTTCAATATGTACCTGTTAGCTTCTGGAAATTAATTAAAATATTTTTTCAGCCAATGACGTTGATTAAATGCCAAGCAACACTTCACTTATTGTTCAATTATTTTATTTTAGTTTCTCCAACAAATACATTAAATGACACTAGTTGTACAACTGCCGGGTTGTTTTAGGGTAGTACAACTAGACGGTTAATAATAATAATAAAAAACAACCCAAAATCATTCCCTTACCCTCCCTATAGCTGCTCTACATAAAGCACCAGAGAGAGGTTTTGTGATTTGGAGGCCAAATTGAATCGAACACTAGTGAATTATTAATGAGCTGCCAACACCCTAAAATAGATTTTCTCATGTCGCATACCGTAAACCATTTGGGAAGTATCTATTGCTTAAATATTTCCTATTTTAATACACTATATGGACAAAAGTATTGGGACACCCCTTTTAATTATTGAGTTCATGTGTTTTAATTATAAGTTTTATGCTTCTAACTTTGCAGCAACAGTTTAGGGAAAAGTCTTTTCATTTGTGCACACAGCAAGTTCTAGGACATGAAGACAAGCTGACCTCAGCCTCACTGAAAAGCTTTGGAATGAACCAGAATATCAACTTGACCAACATCAGTGCCCGGCCACACAAGTGCTCTTTTTTTCTATTTTATTTATGCATTCTCTCCCCGTTGTCTCTCGATTTAGCATAGTCAATGTGTCTTTTGCTGCAGTGGAATCCCTGATTGCAGTCGAGGAGGGTATATTTGCTGCTCACGCCTCCTTCGACCCGTGCACAGTCCTTAGCGGACCCTTTGTTTTTGCCCATGCTTTCTGCACAGGCGCCTCTATCTGCTAATCGGGGTCCTTGCATAGCGTTTGAAGACCCCACCCACGTAGTACGGTCATCCCGCCCTAGCAGACACGGTGGCCAATTAGTGTCTGCTGAAGGCACTGGCAGTTATGCCCACTAGATAACGCCCAACCAACCGGTGGCAACGCCGAGTTTTGGACCCGAGGAGTTCAGAATCTCAGTGTTAGTGTGCTAGTGGAATATCCTGCTGCGCCACCTGGGTGCCCTTACAAGTGCTTATTTAACCGAACGGGCACAAATTCTCATACACAGACATACTTCAAAGTCTTGTGAGAAGCCTTCTCGGTACAGTGCCTATTATTCTAGATGAAAAGATCACATGAAGGTTACTCTTAATGGAATGTCCAACAAGCTCATGATCAGGTGTCCAAATACTTTTGGCCATACAGTGTATCTATGTGTATTAAAGCTGCACAATCAGATTCATCACATCTGCAGCCAGGCCATTAATAAAACATGAGCGATACTCTGTGCTCTCTGTGGACCCCGGATATGGATCTAACTAATCGCCTCTCCAGGCGAAAGATTTTGGCGTAATGGCATTGTTTCATTTGTAGTGTGGCAAGAGGAACTGAGAGACTTTATTGGTGCCTTGAGGAATTTGAACTAAGCCTCCCGAACGCAGATCTCTTCTGTCAATTAGGTACTCCGGAGAGCTGACGCCGGATGCTTCAGAAGACGAGATGTATGCCTGATCAATTATGACATATCAGGTCACTAATGGAACTGAACTGATCAAGTCAGGACATCGAGTGGGGTTGGAGCCTTTATGTCTGGTTCTGTGTAGATGAAAAGGACATTGAAACAAGAAATTGAATTTAAGTATTTGAATAATATATTTTTAGTGCTGCTCTATTGGTGTGATGCAAGCAAGATAGATAGTAAGATATACTATATGACCAAAAGTATTGGAACACCCTCTTACAATGATTGGATTTATGTGTTTCAGTTAAGTTAGTTGGTTGTGACCTGGTTACATGGTTATATTTTCAGAGCAGTGGGTTTTCTTGACGTGAGCTCTGGTGGTGTAGTGGAAAGTACACTAGCCCACTTTTGCCGAGATCTGGGCATCCAAGGTTAGAATCTCAGTGGTGCTATCAGTCGGCCGGGCATCTGCATAGATATTATTAGCTAATGTTCAGGACGGGGGTGGATTGGCGAACCAGTCTAGGCGTTGTGTGAGGATGAAGCCGGAGTGAATCAAAGCAGCTGTTTCGATAGGCATTGTTCCAGCTGCAGTGAATGCTGGGACCCTTCTGACTTTGTATAGTTCGGATTGGTGTCGATGCGGTGGCTGGTTGCCAGAACGACCTGAAGGAGGTCTCAGGCTCTTGAAATCCTTTTGTTACTGCAAGAGTAGCTAACGTCCGGGGCAGGGTGGATTGGTGAACCAGCCTAACCGTTGGGAGGTGCACTTGTCAGTGCGCTCTCAGTGCAGGTCCCGAGCCCGGATAGAAACAGGAGGGTTGCGTCAGGAAGGGCGTCCAGCGTAAAAACTGTGCCAAGTCTGGTATGCACAGATCCACTGTGGCGTCCTTTAAATATATATGGGAGCAGCTGAAAGAAAAAAAGCTTCCTCAAGAGTGTGTCTAACAGCAGCCTGGAACACATTTTGGAAAGCCTGAAGCTTTTACTGTTTATCAGAACAGTGGGAGGTTTTCAGCTGAACCTTAGTCAGAATGGAATGAGTGAAAACGCTCCTCTCTTACTATGGAAAAACCCTAACAGCTGCGCTGAAAACCTTGTTGATCATAATGCTGTACGGCTACTTCGAGGATGAAATCTGCTTAAGGTAATTATTTACCAAAGGAAACTGCAAAGTCAGAAGCATGATTTCATTGATATTACTGATTTATTACATCTGTGAGCAATTGTTAGGGCTGAAAGACATTAATTCAAAACTTAGGTTTGTCCCAACACTTTTGTCTGTGCCTTTTTTTTTTTGATACCACACACGGTTAGATTTTGGGCATTTAGCAGACTCTTTTATCCAAAACAACTTACAGTACTGTGACAGTATATTGTCTAAGCAATTGGAGGTTAAGGGCCTTGCTTAAGGGCCCATAAGTGGCAGTGGTGGGGCTTGAACCAGCGATCTTTTGATTGCTAGTCCAGTACCTTATTCACTAGGCTACAACTGCCCGCATTAACTACCACATCGTCTTTTACTCTTTTTTTGTTCTTTTGAGATAAACAGGAACCCCTCACTTCTTTCGAGTTAAAGTTGCAGCAGATTTGCCCTTGGGCGGGGCAGCCTTCTATTTTCGTTCCGGTAGCTGGACGTTGTGTTGCGCTCCACGAGAAGTGCATTTGTGCAGCAGCTGATTTACCTCTGGGGAGAGAGAAACTCCAGCAGCTCCCGCCAGAGCTCTGAAAGTTTCCCTTTATTATGTGTAGTATTACGCAGGACTCTCGGTGCCAGATGGCACACGTCTTTGGCCTCCGAGGCTGAATTTGGTAAGACGTAAGCCGACTATTTTCCATGGGGGTGATAAAATTGGCATCACTCACTATAGGACCTACTGGGGTCGGCTATTTGTGTTCGTTCGCCAGCTCCCGTTTGAGGCTGAAGCCGGGGTGAATCGAAGCAGCTGTTTTCGATAGGCATCGTTCCAACTGTAGTGAACGCTGCTGCCGTTTTGACTTTGTAGAGTTCGGATTGGTGTCGGTGCGGTGGCTGGGTGCCAGTACGAGCCGAGGGAGGTGTTTATGAAAGATTGGGAGTGTAAAAGCAGAGGGAGGCCACACACTTTCTCATGCTCTCAAAAGCCTGTTGTTACTAACACCAGCTTCAGACTTGTTTACACTGAATGGACAAAAGTATGTGAACACCCTTTCAGATTACTGACGATCATATCAAACACTGTGATTGTGTTCTGGCAACTTTCCTGCTTTTGGATTCAGTGCCTGACCTCACAAATAATCTTTAGGACTAATTGGCAGTTTTATCTTAATGGGTGGTAGCCTAGTGGGTAGAGCTTTGGACTATTCATTGAAAGGTTAAGAGTTTGAATCCCAGCTCTGCCATGCAGCCACTGTTGGGCCCTTGAGCAAGGCCCTTAATCCTGCATCCAAACAAGCTGAGATGTGCAAAAATAGAATTTCATTGTATTGTACACCTGTATACGTATATACTGTATACACCGATCAGCCATACCATTAAACCCACCTCCTTGTTTCTACACTCACTGTTCATTTTATCAGCTCCACTTACCATATAGAAGCACTTTAAAGTTCTACAATTACTGACTGTAGTCCGTCCGTTTCTCTACATGCTTTGCTAGCCCCCTTTCACCCTGTTTTTCAATGGTCAGGACTCTCCCAGGACCACCACAGAGCAGGTATTATTTGGGTGGTGGATCATTCTCAGCACTGCAGTGACACTGACACGGTGGTGGTGTGTTAGTGTGTGTTGTGCTGGTATGAGTGGATCAGACACAGCAGCGCTGCTGGAGTTTTTAAATACCGTGTCCACTCACTGTCCACTATCAGACACTCCTACCTAGTTGGTCCACCTTGTAGATGTAAAGTCAGAGACGATCGCTCATCTATTGCTGCTGTTTGAGTCGGTCATCTTCTAGACCTTCATCAGTGGTCACAGGACGCTGCCCATGGGGTGCTGTTGGCTGGATGTTTTTGGTTGGTGGATGATTCTCAGTCCAGCAGTGACAGTGAGGTGTTTAAAAGCTCCAGCAGCGCTGCTGTGTCTGATCCACTCATACCAGCACAACACACACTAACACACCACCACCATGTCAGTGTCACTGCAGTGCTGAGAATGTTCCACCTCCTAAATAATACCTGCTCTGTAGTGGTCCTGTGGGAGTCCTGACCATTGAAGAACAGGGTGAAAGCAGGCTAAAACAGTAAGTAGAGAAACAGATGGACTACAGTCAGTAATTGTAGAACTACGAAGTCCTTCTATATGATAAGTGGAGCTGATAAAATGGACAGTGAGTGTAGAAACAAGGAGGTGGTCATAATGTTATGGCTGCTCGGTGTATCTGAGTACCCATGGTTTTTACAGCTCCCAATCTTTAAGGTTAAGGACGTAATGTAACATGTTCATGTTTTGGAAATAGGTTCAGATTTTCCATTTTAAGCTGATGGAAATAATTGCCTGTGTTCCTGGGCTTCCTACACTTGTCAAACTGGAATGTAAAAAAAATGACGTTCTCCAGCCAGTAAGCTTGAAAGGCGACGGCGACAGCGACTTGTAATAATTACTGGGACGGCTCATGTGTGAACAGAAGCTGATACCGTTTAAAACATTGTAGAAACAACTGAAGGACCTTAAAGGTGGCTAAATCACTAACAGCAGTATTGGCAGGTGGTATCGGTTTGAGAAAGCCAGACTCATAAGTACAATGTTGGGCCCTTGGGCAAGGCCCCTAATCCTCTCTGCTCTAGGGGCGATGTACAATGGCTGACCCTGTGCTCTGATATGCGGAAAAACAAATCGTAGTACTGTACACCTGTATATGTATATATGACAAATAAAGGCATTTTATTATTCTATTCTAGAGCCCAGACCTCAGCCAAAAGTGAGCAAGGCCTTCTGGTGTAACATCAGTGCCTGACCTCTGATCTGAATAGCCCCAATTTAATTTCTCCACATACACACTTTAAAATCTTGTAGAAAGCCTTCGAGCATATCTGTATTTATTCCCATGATTTTGGAATAGTGTGTCCTCCTGTCCACTTAGTTTTGGCCACATTAAAATTCTTTGGCTGATTAAAAATGGAAAGATGACACGACTAATAATATTAAAATATATTGTATTAATGATGTGCAATGAATTTCAAATGTCAAACTTACAAATAGGAGCAGTTTGAAAAATTACTGTGTGAATGCTGCATGTTTAAAAGCTTGTAAATGCCAGGCTTTACTGGACCACGCCCTGCTTTTCACCCTCCTTTAGTGCAAGATAATTGATCTAATTTAGCGAAGGGTTATGCAACCTTTTAAAGATTTTCTTCCGACATCGGGTGCAGCCAACTTTTATTTTATCTGAGATATTTTATGTTTTGTCTGGTCAACTTCATTTAATTTGTTAATAAACATCCATTCCTGCATTTCAGGCCTGCAACACATTGCAAAAAAAGTTGGGACGGGGCAATTTAGGGCTAGTAATGAGGTGAAAAAAAACTAAATAATGATGCGGTTTTAAACAGGTGATGTCAACATGTGATTGTAATCATGGTTTGGTATTAAAGCAGCATTCAGGAAAGGCTGAGACTTAAACGAGTAAAGATGGCCAGAGGATTATTGAAACATTTAAAAACAATGTACCTCAATGAAAGATTGGAAGGGACTTACATATTTCTCCCTCTACAGTGCATAATATAATTAAACCTTTCAAGCAATCGGGAGGAATTTCAGTGCGTAAAGGCCAAGGGCGCAAGCTTAAGCTGAACGCCGGTGATCTTCCATCCCTCAGACGGCACAGCATCAAGAACCGCCACTCAACAATAGCTGATATAACCACATGGGTGGGGGATTACTTTAGCAAACCATTGTCAAGCACTACAGTACGGAGTTACATGCACAAATGCCACTTAACACTTTACTGTGCAAAAAATGCCTTATGTTAACCATGTCCAGAAGCGGCGTCGACTTCTCTGGGCTCGGAGGCATCTAGGATGGACCATCACACAGTGGACAGATGAATCAGCTTTCCAGTCAAAGTAAATGTAAGAAACTGTGTGTTTTTATTATTTGCATTTTTCATGCTGTCCCAACTTTTTCTGATTTGGGGTTGTATAAAAAATAGAAATGCTCTTCAGCAAGAGAGAAGGACCAAAAAATTAAGCTTTCTTTTAATTGTTTAAATATATCTCTGGTTCAAATTCGCACCGCAACAGCCTTGCATTCCATGGCTGACGTTCCCTCTCTCTTTCCTCATTATAGCCGTCGTTCCTGCAGCACAAGAGCGACTTATTTATCCCCGTGTTCCTCTCTGACGCCTGTCCACGTTCCCTTTCTCCCTCTCTACCATTGCTGAGTCAGTGTGTATTTTCACACACGGTATTTACGATCGCAGCGGTCCGACCGGTCCCCGCCTGCTCGTGTGACACATTACGAGATGGAGAGCTTGCCTCCGATCAGCAAACACCATTCAACCCGACGACTCCAAACTAGGACAGAGTTAAGAGAAGCTCGGCGGCTATTCTGGATCCGCAGTCTGTAATGTACACAGCGGTACCGCTGCCAGATTTCTTAAAATACTTCCTGGCTCCTGTGCTCCCTGACGGCATGTGCTCCAGCAGACAGCGGGGCCACACGAGCAATCTGATTCGCTTCTCTCTGCATCACACTACATCTTTCTCTTCGCTCCCCCGTCTTGGCATTTTTTCCCCTCTTGCTTTTGCTCTTTTTTTTCTCTCTGTGTCTCTTTAAAGGCTTTAATTTTTTGTTCTTGGCCGGATTCCTGGAACATGCTGTGAATGCCAAGGAGCCTGAGAGCTGTGTGGTGAGGAGAGAAAAGTAGAAACCTTGTACAGTTTAAATAAATGTCTGTTTGCAGCAAATAAGATTTGCTACGAAAAATCAAGCGCTGGAAGAAATGGGATTTTGCTCTGTGCCAAGTCCTAACACAAAAATCCCGGCCTTCGGTCCAGGGTGGCTTAACACACATTTACCGTAAGCAGCCTGAAATCCCACTGTCGGCATGAACAATGCTGGCTTGTCTGCAGTATGTTATGTTTGTACCTAAAGCCTGGTCGGTGCTAAGTAACAGCATGTTTTTATTTAATTGCAATAAATTATTAAATTAGTGAACAATTTAAATGATTAAATTGATAAATTTAATAAATCTAAAGATTTTTGGGAGACTCCAACAATGACAGTTCTATAGGATTAGTGTGTTATTAACTACAGCCCTAAAATCAAAAGCTTTTATACGTCTCGGCATGCTGTCCACCAGCTTTTCACGTTGCTGTTGGGTGACTTTCCACTCCTGGTCACATTCCAGAGGCTTTCAACAGGGTTGAACTGGCCATCACTGGATCTAACCTGGTGGTCCCTTAATTTACAAGTTGATCGACCTGGCTGGGTGTGTCTGGACTCCCAGTTATGGATAGTTATAGCATGGTAAGGGCTTGACCTTATGATCTTCGGGTCATGGGAAACTACTGGGACTACTGGGAAACCTTGGGTTAATGCAACCGTGCAATAGAGTAAAATGGCTTTATAGCATTTTTGACAACAGTACAGTGGAACCTTGATTTAACGGACAAAATCTGGAAAATCAAAGGCCCAATCCGATTTTTTAAAATTCCCGTGAGAAGTGTACCAGTACTAGAAGTTCAGTAACTATTTACATGAGTGCTAGGCTTTATTTTGTCAGTAGTCTTGCTTCGTTCTCGCCTTTTCTCTGTATTTTATGCTCAAATTTCTCAAGATATGCACCAGCGTTGCTCCAGTAGCCACCAGCATTGCTTCAGACTCAGAATAATAGAAACTCTGAGTCCTCGCTATACGATCATGGCAAAAAAACATCACCTCCATCACATGAGGTAAATAAAATTTCTCCCCAGTAGTACAGTACACCAATCTTAATATTTATATACAGGTTATATTTACATACCTATTTACGTTGTTTATTGTACTTTAGCAGACACCTTTATCCAAAGCAACTTACAGTAGTGTGACAGTATACAGGTCCTTCTCAAAAAATTAGCATATTTTGATAAAGTTCATTATTTTCCATAATGTAATGATAAAAATTAAACTTTCATATATTTTAGATTCATTGCACACCAACTGAAATATTTCAGGTCTTTTATTGTTTTAATACTGATGATTTTGGCATACAGCTCATGAAAACCCAAAATTCCTATCTCAAAAAATTAGCATATCATGAAAAGGTTCTCTAAACGAGCTATTAACCTAATCATCTGAATCAACGAATTAACTCTAAACACCTGCAAAAGATTCCTGAGGCTTTTAAAAACTCCCAGCCTGGTTCATTACTCAAAACTGCAATCATGGGTAAGACTGCCGACCTGACTGCTGTCCAGAAGGCCATCATTGACACCCTCAAGCAAGAGGGTAAGACACAGAAAGAAATTTCTGAACGAATAGGCTGTTCCCAGAGTGCTGTATCAAGGCACCTCAGTGGGAAGTCTGTGGGAAGGAAAAAAGTGTGGCAGAAAACGCTGCACAACGAGAAGAGGTGACCGGACCCTGAGGAAGATTGTGGAGAAGGGCCGATTCCAGACCTTGGGGGACCTGCGGAAGCAGTGGACTGAGTCTGGAGTAGAAACATCCAGAGCCACCGTGCACAGGCGTGTGCAGGAAATGGGCTACAGGTGCCGCATTCCCCAGGTCAAGCCACTTTTGAACCAGAGAAGCAGCACTGGACTGTTGCTCAGTGGTCCAAAGTACTGTTTTCGGATGAAAGCAAATTTTGCATGTCATTCGGAAATCAAGGTGCCAGAGTCTGCAGGAAGACTGGGGAGAAGGAAATGCCAAAATGCCTGAAGTCCAGTGTCAAGTACCCACAGTCAGTGATGGTCTGGGGTGCCATGTCAGCTGCTGGTGTTGGTCCACTGTGTTTTATCAAGGGCAGGGTCAATGCAGCTAGCTATCAGGAGATTTTGGAGCACTTCATGCTTCCATCTGCTGAAAAGCTTTATGGAGATGAAGATTTCATTTTTCAGCACGACCTGGCACCTGCTCACAGTGCCAAAACCACTGGTGAATGGTTTACTGACCATGGTATTACTGTGCTCAATTGGCCTGCCAACTCTCCTGACCTGAACCCCATAGAGAATCTGTGGGATATTGTGAAGAGAAAGTTGAGAGACACAAGACCCAACACTCTGGATGAGCTTAAGGCCGCTATCGAAGCATCCTGGGCCTCCATAACACCTCAGCAGTGCCACAGGCTGATTGCCTCCATGCCACGCCGCATTGAAGCAGTCATTTCTGCAAAAGGATTCCCGACCAAGTATTGAGTGCATAACTGAACATAATTATTTGAAGGTTGACTTTTTTTGTATTAAAAACACTTTTCTTTTATTGGTCGGATGAAATATGCTAATTTTTTGAGATAGGAATTTTGGGTTTTCATGAGCTGTATGCCAAAATCATCAGTATTAAAACAATAAAAGACCTGAAATATTTCAGTTGGTGTGCAATGAATCTAAAATATATGAAAGTTTAATTTTTATCATTACATTATGGAAAATAATGAACTTTATCACAATATGCTAATTTTTTTAGAAGGACCTGTACAGTCTGAGCAATTGAGGGTTAAGGGCCACTAGGCTACAACTGCCCTCAAACCGCTCCAAAGTTTGGGTTTGGAATTATTATTTGAAACTCATTACGAACCCAAACTTTTGAGTGGTTTGAGGGCAGTTGTAGTCTAGTGGTTAAGGTACAGGACTAGTAATCAAAAGGTCGCTGGTTCAAGCCCCATCTCTGCCAGGTTGCTGCCGCTGGGCCCTTGAGCAAGGCCCTTAACCCTCAATTGCTCATACTGTATACTGTATACTCTGGACCCGACAGCTTGTGAAACTCCTTCTTTACAATTGAGCGACTTTCTTAGAATTGCAATCGTTTACAATTTGAGCAATAAAGGCCAATTAAGTGCTTTGCTCAGGGGCTCAACAGTGGCAGCTTAGCGGTAGTGGGGCTTGAACTGGTAACCATCTGGCTTCTAGTCCATTATGTTAATCACTAAGCTACCACTTTTCCTGTTTTACTGTTACTGCCCCTGTTGTACTGTTTATCATAAGTGCATGTTTAGCACTTTTATGGACCTTAGTGTTGTGTTTTCATATATGATCACCCCCCAGGAAAAAAAACGCTTGTCGCTTTTTTGGACAATCGCGTTAGATGAGTGCACCCCCATTTAAGTCGTTAAATCTAGGTTCCACTGTAACTAAATTAATTATTTATGTATGAAAAATCAGAATGTCGACTGCTCTGAACCTTATGACCTGAGTATTTTGGTGTAGTGTGGTCCTATCATTAAGTCACACAAAACTTCAGTGCACTTCCACTATTAATATATGTAAACTTTCAGCTTTAACTGAATATTATGAATATTATGAACATAATTTCATACATTGGGAATTGCTGTATAGTTATCTTTCCTTAAAAGTCCAAGCCGGGTGATTACGTATCGACTCGATGACCTCTTGCTGCTAAATTTGATTCCTGGATCTGTTAGGCAAGAGAATTAAGTTCCAAGCAGGAAGGTTGTCCAGTACAGGGGTCAATAAGGTCCCAGAGTATAAAGAGCACGCTGCTATCATTGCAGTGTGTGGGGGGGGTATTGGATTACATCATGCCAGGTCCGTACCATCCATCTTCCATGGACTTACGAATGGAGATGATATCTGGTAGGGGGTGTGTGACACCCAGTCCTGCCAACAGCCAAGAAGCTGATCCGCTAAAGTGATCGTTTTGATCTTTCCACTTCAGCGTGTGAGTAATACGTGAGCTATGAGGGCGTGCGGACACCTGTCGCTGTTCGTCTCCAGCCGTGGTCTAATTTATGAAACACAGCTGGTAGCGTGAAGTCTGCAGGGGCTCCTGTTGACTTTTCACCTCTGACTGATGGGAGCAGGACCAAATTGCCGTACGGATATTTATAAATTATAGATTAGTTGGAACATGCTGTATCATCTAATCATTTTTTGCTTACAGATTTGCTTACTGTCGTCCCCTCCTTTTGTACGCTCTATTTTTGTATGTGTATGATGCCCATGCATGGAGCTGCAAAGGAGTGGTGTGTGTTCTAGGAAGATCCTGGGAAGTGTGAAACATCAGCCAACGTAACCTATTCCCGCCCTTGTGCTATCTTGAACAGCTGCACTGGGAGAGGGGTATATATGTCATGCCGTCATGTAACCCACCAGTCCGGAGATCTTCAATTTGGAAGACGATTTTGGCCGTGGCTCAACTGGGCTGCAATTAAATAGCAACAGAAGTATTTACTCTATGTGGCCGCTCCTAGTCATTGGGTTCAGGTGTTGCAGCCACACCCTTTGCTAACGTATGTCTGTATATGTGGTGTCAATTTTATGCCTCTAAATTTGGGCCAACATTTGGTGGAAGACACTGTCCTGTACACAAACTGAGGTCTATAACGATATAGTCTGGAGACTCCATTTGGAATGACTTGCCTGCTGCAGACCTTTACTTTGACCCAGAGGGGCTGTACCTAACGTGCCCCCTCTGACATGTACAGTAGCCAACCACTTCTTTTCACCTGCATGAGACGGGTCTTTACAGAGATCAGTATCGCATACGGAGAGTCCTTTACTTTGACCCAGAGGGGCTGTACCTAACACGCCCCCTCTGACATGTACAGTAGGCAACCACTTCTTTTCACCTGCATGACACGGATCTTTACAGGGATCAGTATCGCATACAGACAGCCCTTTACTTTGACCCAGAGGGGCTGTACCTAACGTGCCCCCTCTGACATGTACAGTAGCCAACCACTTCTTTTCACCTGCATGACACGGATCTTTACAGGGATCAGTATCGCATACAGACAGCCCTTTACTTTGACCCAGAGGGGCTGTACCTAACACGCCCCCTCTGACATGTACAGTAGGCAACCACTTCTTTTCACCTGCATGAGACGGATCTTTACAGGGATCAGTATCGCATACGGAGAGTCCTTTACTTTGACCCAGAAGGGCTGTATCTAACACAGTACGGTAGCCAACCACTTCTTTTCATCTGTGTGAGTCGGGTTCTATAAGGCATACGAAGAGTCACGCACAGCTCTCCATTATTCATCATCTCTGTGCAGGCCCATCGACCACTCAGCAGCAATGATGGATCCCTTCAGCCCCACCCACTCTCAAACATAGGCTGTGTCCAAAACCGCTGAACATACTTAACCAGTACGTACTGAATTCGAGGCAGTAAGCAAGTGTGCAGTATGCACGCAACCTTGGACGTACCTTATCTGCCAACTTACCAACGTCATGTGATATAGACATCACATCGCCACACAGGTAAAGCCCCACTATTCATTAAAAGCCCCACTATTCATTAAAAGCCCCGCTTACTTACCAGTTTTTCTCGTCATGTATTTCTCCGCTTAATTATGGGATAGATTATCGGGCGGCAGTGTGCTGTGTTTGCATACTCAAAAATTGCTGCCGATGCAGTAGGTCATCCAGGTACTTTTTGCGGACTGTTTAGTGAATACTACATATTCGGACGCACTACCCGCTCTCGCGTACTGTTCAGTATGGAAGTATACGATTTCGGACGCATATAGGCGCCTGGCCGGCCGATAGCCGAGCTGAGACTGGAACTCGAGCTCATAATCTCAGCACTGGTGGGCTACTGTGTTTTACCACTGCGCTACTTGAGCACCCGACAAATGCTGTTTTGACTGAATGGCTGCAAGTTCCCACAGTTTTCCCAGACAAATGGAGACTGTTATAGATGCAAAGGGGGGCAACTCTTTAAAGATGCTCATGGTTTTGGAGAAGGATGTTTAACAAAGCCTATGGTGTCCACATGAGTTACTGTGTACCGTATCTTACCAACATGTAAGTCACATTTAAAGTGTAGATTAAAAAGTTTGTTATTTCTAGTTTGTAAATCTAGTTTGAATCCACTTGGTTCATTTTTCAAATAATGATTAAAAACCCATAATACTTTACCTCTAGCCCACCATCCCACACTCAAGTCTCAGTGGTCCCACTAGTCTAGCTGAACACAATTGGAAACGTCTGAGTGAAAAAAGACCCCCGATTCGGAGTCGCCCCCTTGCCTCTATGACATCATTGTCTACTGTCTGGTCGCATTTATTAATGGAAGTTTGTAAAGTCCAGGTAAAATGTAATAAAATGTACAACAGAAGTAAAGATGATCATTATTCCTTATGTTCCGTCCTCATTTCTTCATTACACACTCTTTACACACACACGACCTATTCATGTGGTCTGAACCAGCGCGTGCTCTTACATACAGGACGTATGTTAAATGTCTAACACACGTCGACCACCGCTGGCTAGGAAACATTTCAGAGGCGTCTGACTGAACATAAAGGTCAGATGCGACAATATGGCTTTTTTTGTCAGAGCAAAACTCATCATTTAACCCCCCCTCCCTCCCTCTGCCCCCCTTGCTTTTTCTCCACTCAGGCGCCAGTCTGGTCTCCCCTTTTCTCCATTCTGAACCCACTCTGTGGGTAAAGTGCACATTTAAACATTTGTGCTGGAAATATAATCTTTTCGTTGGTATCAGCGGTGTGAATAGGCTGCCTTGTGCATATATATTAAGGCACTCCTTAAAGGAAATGAATGAAGGCTTTATTGTGAAGCCGTATACATAATAGGGAGGTGCTGTCTAATCTTTTTAAGTTTGCCTTCAGGAAATGAAAGTGCCGCATTGTGCTAGAACTCAAATTCATCCACCGTGTTCTGAACCATCCAGGGTTGAAAGCGTTCCCGTGGCAGGGTTTGGAGAAGGAAGGTTTCTTTTAATCTGCAGTCGTTTGTATGCCGTCGTCTTGAATCTCTGTAACCGAGTTTGTGGCTTCGTTTGATGTAAACTCAGCGCCGCTGTGGTCCAGAGTAACAGGATCTTGAAAGCTGATCAGTTCCTCTGATAACTAAGCAACAGCCAATAGAAGGTCACTGGGATTTGCTAAACGCTGAAGCACTTCCAGTTTAAAACTCATCTGTCCTTGGTTGTAACTCACTACACTCACTGATTGGGTCTAAAAGGCCGTTGGAAGCGACAAAAACTTAAGAAGTGTTTACCAAAGCTTTGAGGATTGGGTTTCCTTGAGCGAGCAGCTGCACAGAAGCCCACAGCGGCGTTCACATGGACCTGAACAGCACCTGTCAGAAATGCACGAATGCCTTTGAATTTAATGTGAGAGGTGTGTTGACGGATCGTATACGCAGATGCACGGTCATGCATCAAAATAATACAGAATTAAAACTGTTAAAACTAAAATTTGTAATTCATGGCATTATGCATCAAGCACTGAGATTTCCAATTGGCATTATCTGGAGACTAAAGTAATGCAACAGGTTAAAGTAAAGAATAACCCAATTGTTAGTAATAATGCTGGGACATTTTGTAAAATTCAATAAAACAAGCATCTATAATGTGTTTTGTAAATGTAATAAAGTTTTAAATTTGATTCCTTCTACACACTCAAAGTTGGGATGGTGCAAAAGAGTGAAACCTTTACTGAATATTTAAGTTACACACTTTAGAAACATTCCACAATGAGCCGGTAAATTGGTAACAGGTGATGATATTACGATTGGGTAAGAAAGGAGGATCCACCAGAAACTAAGGGTCAGTATGAAAACCTAGCGAGCTGCCCTGCTCCCTACTGCCTACCTAGTGAGCTGCCTAAGTATAGAGGATTCTGATGCATTATGATATCTGAGACTAGTACTGCTTTATTATTGAGGGAGCGAACGTTGAGTAAAGCAAATTTAGTGTTAATGTGTGTATCAGAGTTCAACATACAGTGCCTTGCAAAAGTATTCAGCCCCCTTGAACTTTTCAACCTTTTGCCACATTTCAGGCTTCAAACATAACGATATGAAATTGTAATTTTTTGTGAAGAATCAACAACAAGTGGGACACAATCGTGAAGTAGAACGAAATTTATTGGATATTTTAAACTTTTTTTAGAAATAAAAAACTGAAAAGTGGGGAGTGCAATATTATTCGGCCCCCTTGCGTTAATACTTTGTAGCGCCACCTTTTGCTGCGATTACAGCTGCAAGTCGCTTGGGGTATGTCTCTATCAGTTTTGCACATCGAGAGACTGAAATTTTTGCCCATTCTTCCTTGCAAAACAGCTCGAGCTCAGTGAGGTTGGATGGAGAGCGTTTGTGAACAGCAGTTTTCAGCTCTTTCCACAGATTCTCGATGGGATTCAGGTCTGGACTTTGACTTGGCCATTCTAACACCTGGATACGTTTATTTGTGAACCATTCCATTGTAGATTTTGCTTTATGTTTTGGATCATTGTCTTGTTGGAAGATAAATCTCCGTTCCAGTCTCAGGTCTTTTGCAGACTGCAACAGGTTTTCTTCCAGAATGGTCCTGTATTTGGCTCCATCCATCTTCCCATCAATTTTAACCATCTTCCCTGTCCCTGCTGAAGAAAAGCAGGCCCAAACCATGATGCTGCCACCACCATGTTTGACAGTGGGGATGGTGTGTTCAGGGTGATGAGCTGTGTTGCTTTTACGCCAAACATAACGTTTTGCATTGTGGCCAAAAAGTTAGATTTTGGTTTCATCTGACCAGAGCACCTTCTTCCACATGCTTGGTGTGTCTCCCAGGTGACTTTTTATAGATATCTTTGAGAAATGGCTTTCTTCTTGCCACTCTTCCATAAAGGCCAGATTTGTGCAGTGTACGACTGATTGTGTCCTATGGACAGAGTCTCCCACCTCAGCTGTAGATCTCTGCAGTTCATTCAGAGTGATCATGGGCCTCTTGGCTGCATCCCTGATCAGTCTTCTCCTTGTTTGAGCTGAAAGTTTAGAGGGACGGCCGGGTCTTGGTAGATTTGCAGTGGTCTGATACTCCTTCCATTTCAATATGATCGCTTGCACAGTGCTCCTTGAGATGTTTAAAGCTTGGGAAATCTTTTTGTATCCAAATCCGGCTTTAAACTTCTCCACAACAGTATCTCGGACCTGCCTGGTGTGTTCCTTGGTCTTCATGATGCTCTCTGCGCTTTAAACAGAACTCTGAGACTGTCACAGAGCAGGTGCATTTATACGGAGACTTGATTACACACAGGTGGATTCTATTTATCACCATCAGTCATTTAGGTCAACTTTGGATCATTCAGAGATCCTCACTGAACTTCTGGAGTGAGTTTGCTGCACTGAAAGTAAAGGGGCTGAATAATATTGCACGCCCCACTTTTTAGTTTTTTATTTCTAAAAAAAGTTTAAAATATCCAATAAATTTCGTTCTACTTCACGATTGTGTCCCACTTGTTGTTGATTCTTCACAAAAAATTACAATTTCATATCGTTATGTTTGAAGCCTGAAATGTGGCAAAAGGTTGAAAAGTTCAAGGGGGCTGAATACTTTTGCAAGGCACTGTATATAGACAAGACCAGGCAGATACTCTTGGGACTTTCAGCAGTAGCGAGTGATCCACACCACGACATTAATTAATACGACGATGGCCAGAACTGTAGATCCAGTTACAGCAGTAGAAAAGTTTACTGATGATGTGTGACGAGAACCTCGATGAAGATAGCGGGGGGCAGGGGCAGCAGGCAATTCCAACAGCAGCACACTTTGAAAAAACTGCAAGATGAAGCTTGTATTTCCTACAGTTTAGTCGTAAAAGTTCAGTTGCAGTGTAGCACTTTATCACAGTGCACAGCATAATTACGGCAGGGTTGTGATTGAATCCCACTGTTGTCGGGCTCCCCAAATACTTGCCACACAGTATTAAATGGCAAAAAGAAATTAAGGTATTAATAATAAGTTGGCGTCTGATTGTGGAGGTCAGGCACAGATGGGGAGTTGGGGGATGCATTCTGACTTGTATTTGGCATTCAAATTCATCCCAAAGATGTAGAACGGGGTTAACGTCAAGGCTCCAATCCAAACCATGAGAACAGCCCCGGGCTGTTATTCTTCTACAAACTATTACAGTGAGTCGATTCACTGAGTCGATTCATTTATTAGACTGCCAGACATTGAGGCAGAATTGAGAACACGCTGTTCCAGAGTCCAGTGTTTGTGTGCTTAACAAAACACGTGTAGACGCTTGGTGTTGAGTGGTGATGAGTCTTTACGCAACTGCTCGGATATGAAAAACCCATTACTTCAAGTTTCAAATCCACAGAGCTTGTTTAGCTGGTTTCCACTTCACAAAAACAGGCAGCTCAAGCTGGACATGATGGAAAAGTAGCTATTACGGTACCATTCTAAATTGTACTTAGTTCTTTAGTAGGGCCTGTTCTACAGCCAGTGCACATCTAAAAAGATTGCCTGTCCTGTCTGTAGGCTTGATTTTAGGCTTTAAATGCAGGTAGGTAGCAGTCCAATTTGAGATTGGACTCGATTCTAAGGTGGACCACAGGCTAGCACATGCAGCTCTAACGAATTCTGAGGATGACACTACTTTCTATGTATTCTTTCACCATGCTGGTGTATCCAAAAGGAAATCCGAAAGAAATCATGAATCAAGAGTTTTACTGTCATGTGTTTCATGTAGTCAAAGTACAGAAGCTAAAACCTGGGTGCGTACAAACAACCATAAGACCAACATTTAGTTCAAATAAACAGATACGATCAACATAAAAATGGAAGATTCCACAATAGCCCAGATGTAGTACGTGGTTATTGCACAAAAGCAGTGTGTGGATGTTGGTTGTTTAAGGTTCTTATAGACCAGGATAAGAAACTGTTCTTAAATCTGGAGGTACGAGCCTTCAGTGACCTGAAGCGCCAACCCAAGGGCATCGGGTCAAACAAACTGAACACCTGATGATCCTCTAAGTAGTATTTATGATCAACCATCCCTGGCTACCATCAGACACGGCCCATAGTGTTGGTTGTTGGGACCATCTTTCAATTGCACATCCTTTTTGGCTCTGGAACAACCTGATAACGTCTGGATTGGAGCAGGAAAGCAGAAATGATTCTCATTGCTATTATTAACACTAGTAGCGTTTCTGCTCCGTCCTATCGGTTACTGCAGGTAGCTTTTAGAATCGCAACACATCCGCCAGACAATCTATTTATTCGCGCCGCTGTTGCCCTCAGACTCTCATTTCCGTTAGATGAAACTGCCTTGGCAGAGCACACCCAGCCTGACAGGAAGCTGTCAAACCTGCGCTGGCATCACATAGCAGAGTCAGCTGAGCACCGAACCGAGGGCAGGACCGGAGGTAATGGGTGGGGCTGGGCGATGCTTCTATCTCTCAGATGAGTTCAGCGAGTTCATCGTGCTGTAGATCTTTGTGTTCGGAACAGCCGCTGTACTGTTAATCCCGAGAGGAAACCATTCATATGGCTGTGTAGCTGCTGCCCAGTGCAGAACGCGGGTTTCTCGAGGGGGAATCACCCATTAAACATAAATAGACCTGATTTGTTTTTCTAAGTGAGTGTGAGGACGTAGTCTGGTCCGACACGCTGAGCTTGTGTTTGCTGTTAGCGGGAACCAGTTGCTCCTGTGTTTCCTCAGTACCACTGCAGCTCTAATCTGCTGCTCAGAGAGGGACAGAATGATAGAAACCAGGGGGGTTCGGTACAGCCAAAATCATTAGTCAAGGTGTTTCATTTTACGCTAACAGTATACACTCACTGAGCGCTTTATTCAGTACATAAATTTAGTGATTTTTTTATAATTAACACCTAACATACAGATGAACTTTGTGGATGTACAATTACTGACTGTGGCCCATCTGTTGTTCTGTCCATCCACTTTTTCTCATAGTTGTTTTATTAATCAAAAGAGGCTCCTGACACTAAACCCTGACATTAAACCCAAACCCTGACACTAACCCAAACCCTAAACCTGACACTAAACCCAAACCCTGACACTAAACCCAAACCCTGACACTAACCCTAAACTCAAACCCTGACACTAAACCCAAAACCTGACACTAATCCTAACTCAAACCCTGACACTTATACTAACCCAAACCCTGACACTAATCCTAACTCAAACCCTGACACTAAACCCAAACCCTGACACTAAATCCAAACTTTGACACTAACCCTAAACCCAAACTCTGACACTTAAATCCTGACACTAACTCTAATGCTAAACCCAAACCCTGACACTAAACTCAAACCCTGACACTAAACTCAAACCCTGACACTAATCCTAACTCAAACCCTGACACTAAACTCAAATCCTGACACTAACTCTAATGCTAAACCCAAACCCTGACACTAAACTCAAATCCTGACACTAACTCTAATGCTAAACCCAAACCCTGACACTAACCCTAACTCAAACTCTAACCCTAAACCCTGACATTAACACTAAACCTTAACACTAACCCTAACCCAAACCCTGACACTAACCCTACCTCCAAACCCTGACACTAACCCTATCCCTTAACCCAAACCCTGACACTAACCCTAACTCAAATCCTAACACTAACCCTAACTTAAACCCTAACTCAAACCCTAACCTCAATCTTAACCGCGGCCCCAACCATACCCCTAACGTTAACCCTAACCCAAACACTGACACTAACATGGAAATAACATGGTTGTGCTGTTGTTCTGGTATGAGTGTAACAAGTGCAGCAGTGTTGTTGGGATGTTTAAACACTTAAATGTCATTTCTGGGATGAATCCAAGAGCTTCCTGTGATCTGAAAGTGTCCATGAATCTGATCAAATTTGCATCTTTATTTCTTACACTAAATGAACCAACCTTTCTGTGTGGAGTTTGCACGTTCTCCCCTTGTCTGCGTGGGTTTCCTCCGGGTGCTCCGGTTTCCTCCCACAGTCCAAAGACATGCAAGTGAAGTGAATTGGAGACACTAAATTGTCCAAGACTGTGTTGGATATAACCTTGTGTAATGATGAACCTTGTGTAATGAGTAACTACCGTTTCTGTCATGAATGTAACCAAAGTGTAAAACATGACATTAAAATCCTAATAAACAAACAAACAAACATGAACCAAAGTATTAGGACAGCCACAATTACTAACAGTTTAGGGAAGTCCCTTTCCCTGCATCCCTGTGTACAAAGCTCTATAAAGACATGAAGAAAAGCTCAGTTTAAAGTAACTCCTGTGTCCTGCACAGAGCCCTGACCTCAGCCTCACTGAACAGCAATTGAGGTTTTTCTTGACCAACGTCAGTGCCCAGCCATACAAATGCTGTAAGCTTTTGACTGAATGGGCACAAATTCCCATACACAAACATACTGCAAAGTCTTGTGAGAAGCCTTCTCAGAAGTGTAGATCTGTGTTGTTCTAGCTGAAAAGATCACATACAGGTCACTCTGTATTTTACCTCCATTTGTTTTTGAAACATGACGTTAAACCAGCTCATAGTCAGGTGTCCAAATACTTTTGACCACATAGTGTTTATGTTTTTATGATGTTCTGTGAGCACAAGCTGTCAGTGTAAATCTGTTTATTTGCATGTGACCTCTTACTGTGAATCTGCTCCATGCAAATAACACGTTTGTCAGATAAGAAGATGTGCTTTCTTAAAAATCAGTTACCAGTTCTTGGATGGCACGTTAACGGCAGGCACAGACTTGATCGCTGGTGCTTTACGGTTTTCTTACGTCTCTCTTTCCGTTAAAATTTGCAATGCAAATTCAGCGGCTCTCTCCAGAGCTCGTATGAATCATGATGTTGGATTTTTTTCTGCCAGCGGTATCAGGTTTCCTCACTTATCTTTTAACGGTTGTGGGGTTTGTTTGTGCTCGTGTTTGAAAGATTGGATCGGACAAGACAGTTAGTTACAGCGCAGACGTCCAGCATTTTATTAAAGGAGGTGTGTATGTGGGGGGGGGGGGGGGGGTTTCCGCTGTTTTACCTAGAAGTTCTCGAGTGGATTGAGTTTTTACAGGTGGAGTGTGCCTGCAGGTTGTTTATTAATTTATGTAAACGGAAAAGGTTTAGTTTTATAACTGATCGTTTTTTTGTTCTCGCTGGGACGTCTTTAGATTTCCATGATTTCTGTGATATTTGCATGAAAACTGGAGATATTTGCTTATACCTGGCTCACACTTCAGGTAATTCTGAGCTCGATTTGCTTTTCCTGACACCTGCAGGAGGTGTCTTGATTTATGGCTGGCATTCATCTCTCAGATGACCCGAGGGGGTTTGGGGGGTAATCCAGTTTTAATCTTTTCGATCCACCTGAATACCACCTTGGTATTCGCTGCTCAAGGGAGTAGAATTGTAAATATAAAACATAAAGGTCCTGGACTTTCAGTGTGAGAACATGATCCTTAAAAAGGTTCTGGGTTCGATTCCCTGGTGGAGCGGTCCGGGTACTTTCTATGTGGAGTTTGCATGTTCTCCATGTGTCTGTGTGGGTTTCCTCCCACAGTCCGAAGACATGCAGTCAGGTTAACTGGAGATACTAAAGTCACCCCGGGTATGAGTGTATGTGTGACAGTATATAATCTAAGCAATTGAAAGTTAAGGGCCCAACAGTGACAGCCTGACAGTGGTGGGCCTTGAACCAGCGACCTTGATTACTAGTCCAGTACCTTAACCGCTTGGCTACAACTGCCCTGTTTATACCAAGTCACAGTGTAAACGTACTTAAAAAGGTCCTGGGTTCGATTCCCAGGTGGAGCCGCCCGGGTCCTTTTTATGTGGAGTTTGCATGTTCTCCCCGTGTCTGTGTGGGTTTTTTCTGGGTGCGCCGGTTTCCTCCAACAGTCTAAAGACATGCAGCCAGGTTAACTGGAGATACAAAAGTCATCCCAGGTATGAGTGAGTGTGTGTGTGTGTGACAGTATGTTATCTTAGGAATTGAGGGTTAAGGGCCTTGTTCAAGGGCCCAACAGTGGCAACCTGACAGTGGTGGGCCTTGAACCGGTGACTTTTCGATTACTACTCCAGTACTTTAACCTCTAGACTACTGCCCTATTTATACTAGGCAAATGGAAACAGATGATTGGCTGGAATATGACGTGAATCATTGGGTCAGTATGTGCTTAAATGCTAGGTAGTCATTAACTGTACTGTTCTTCCTTCTACAATAAACTAAATCAGCCAAAATTATGCATTTGAAAAACACTATGGCGGTGGATCCGGTACATCAGTGTCACCAAGTTAATGTTACGATCATAAAGTGGACAGACTATTTATTTTCACTGTGAGCTTTGTCGTGCTGACAGTCACTGTGTTTGTTGTATTTTCTTGTGGACAGTGGTAGGTCAGGGGTTAACATAGTGGACTAGAGGCCAGATGTTTGCCAGTTTAAGCCCCACCACCGCCAAGTTGCCACTGTTGAGCCCCTGAGGAAGGCACTTAACTGGCCTTAATTGCTCAGATTGTAATCATTCGCTCAGTTGTGAAGAAGGAATTTTACAAGCTGTCGGGTCCAGAGGGGTGGCGTAAATAAATCCGAACCCAAATTTTGGAGCTGTTTGGTTTAGGTAAGTCTAACATGATAAAAGTTGAAGACTATGAGCCAAAAATCTGTGAAATGTGTGTTCATAAGTAGGTTCTTTGACATATTTAACATCATTAAGGCTCATTAGAAAAATTCAACTGGGGTGATTTGCTTACCCCTGGCAGTAGTGGGGTTTGAACCAGCAACCTTGTTGTTACTAGTCCAGTGTCTTAATCGCAGAGTACAACAATCGTAGAGTACAACTGCCCTATAGGCTACAACTCCTCTAGCGCACCAGTGCTGGGATTCTGAACTCCCCAAGTTTGAATCTCAGCTCTGCTACCGCTCGGCTGGGCGCAATTGGCACTGCCTGCCGGGTTTCAAAAGACCGGACTAAAAACGGGTTGGATCTTAGTCAGTTTGGATAAAAGTGTCTGCTAAATGCTGCAAATGTCAATGAGATTTCACAAGCTGTCGGGTTCAGAGAGGTAGCAATACTCATTCCGAACCTGACCTTCGAAGCGGTTTGGTTTAGGTAAGTCTAACATGATGAAAAAGTTAAAGACTTTGAGCCAAAAATCTGCAAAATCTTGAAAAAACACGAGTTCTTTGACATATTTAACATCATTAAGACCCTTTATTAAAATGAGAAACATTCAGCTGGTGTGATTTAATTACCAGCATCCTGTTACTGAGATTTTCTGCTTAATAAACGGTCTAAACCGGCAGCGCTTCACGCATCCACCCATCGGCGACCACATTAAAAGATTGGGCGTATTGTTGTGCCACAAACGTGAAAAACAATGTTACATTCTAGTTTCATAAATATTTTCCTGTCGGAGGAAGACCGCCGTTTGTGACCACAGCCGTGACTCACGACAGACTGGTCACGTTTCCGCCGTCTGCCTGGCTTTCACCCGCTTTGTGCCTCTCTTGCTCTCCCACTTTAGGAGGCACACAGCCAGTAATTCTCAGTTTAATACAATCTGATGAAGGCTGTGAGGACTTGATTCACTTCTGATTCTATTAGCTGCAATTCAGTTCTGATACGATTCTGTTCTCTCCCCTTCAGTAATTTCTTATTCATGCACCAGCTAAAAAAAATACTGACAACGATAAACCTAAAATAAAATCCAAGTTCTTTAAAAAAAGTCACACGAGCTTGATTGAAATGGGTCGTCCCATTTTAGAAACAAATGCTATTAAAATAGTTACCTCGGCTCCCAGGTGGGGAAGGGTATTCTTATCCAAAACGACTTACAGTATATAGTCTAAGCAAGTGGCCACCTGGCAGTGGTGGGGTTTGAACCAGCAACCTTCTGGTTACTTGTCCAGTATCTTAACCGCTACGGTACAACTTCTCTAGCGCACCAGCCTTGGGATTCTGAACTCCGTAGGTTCGAATCTCAGCTCTGCTGCCGGTCGGCTGGGCATCTGCCTACAGCAGAGGAAATTGGCTGCTAGTCTGCTGGGTGGGAAGAGATCGGACTAAAAACAGGTGGGGTCTTTTTTTCTTTTTTATTTATGCATTTTTCTCCCATTGTCTCCCGATTTTAGAGTAGTCAATCTATCGTCTGCTGCTGGGGATCCCTGATTGCATTCGAGGAGGGTATATTTCTGCTCACGCCTCCAACCCGTGCGCAGTCCTAGCAGACCCCTTCTTTTCGCCCATGCTTTCTGCACAGGTGCCTCTATCTGCTAATCGGGGTCCTTGAACAGCGTTACAAGACCCCATCCCACATAGTCCGGTCATACCATCCAAGCAGACACGGTGGCAAATTAGTGTCAGGCACTGGCAATTATGCCCGCTAGATGGTGCCCAGCCGAACGGGGGCAACGCCTAGTTTCGAACAGAGGAGTTCTGAATCTCGCCGCTGGTGTGCTAGCGGTCATTTACTTTGTGTAAGGACCCTGGTTGCCCAGGGAACCTGTACAGAAGTGAAGGGGTGAAAAGATTTTTGTGTGACTCTCCGTGCGGGAAACCGACCTCAATATGTATGGCAAATCCATATAAAATAATAATAAGAAGGGATTAGTGGACTGTGCACCATCAGGGTACGCTAAATTAGGGAAATAGGGGGGGAAATGTATAAAAAAAAAAAAAAAAGAGTGACCTCTATGCGATCTTTACACAAGACGTCTCCATGCCCATGAAATGGTTATTAGACTCATCACGTCACAGTCAGATCGCGGCGGAAATAATCACACTCCGTACATGCAACTAGTAATCTACCCTGCTGTACATTTATCTTCACATGTAAGAAACTCAAGCAGGGTCACATCAGGAGGTTTTCATTTGGCACCCACTTAATATTCCCGCAGGTCAACCTGGATATGAACAGAGTACATTTACGTACAGGATAATCTGATAAGCGCAGGAAGATTTTGACAATAATTCTTTTTTCAGGGCTTATATGCACTTAAGTAATTTGATAACTGGGGAAAAACCCAAGAGTCTACATGAGTCAGCCGGTAATTCGATTTTTCTAACTTGGTAAAGTCGGTACGTTCGGTGGGGCTGGTGTAGGTGCGGTTGCTAGTGCAGCTCTGAAATCGGTTATTTGAAATCAATCAGGTGTAATTAGCTTTGGTAGGAATGTGTGCTGTTCGATTATCTTTGCATACGTTGCATATGTTTATCAATCGAATCAATAATGTCGCTTATCTGTCGAACCTGCTTGCTAATTAGACACTGAACAGTAATTGGAGTGTTTGGAGAACCAGATTAAATTTGAGGAATTAATTCAGCACTGATAGTTGTAATGGATTATATGAACAGGGTTTATTTTCATCATTTTTTGTTTGTTTATTAGTTACAAGTAAATTAACCGGCGGCACGGTGGCTAAGTGGGTAGCACCGTCGCCTCACAGCAAGAAGGTCCTGGGTTCGATTCCCAGGTGGGGCAGTCCAGGTCCTTTCTGTGTGGAGTTTGCATGTTCTCCCCGTGTCTGCGTGGGTTTACTCTGGGTGCTCCGGTCTCCTCCCACAGTCCAAAGATGTGCAAGTGAGGTGAATTGAAGATACAAAATTGTCTGTGACTGTGTTCGATATAACCTTGTGAACTGATGAACCTTGTGTAATGAGTAACTACCGTTCCTGTCATGAGTGTAACCAAAGTGTAAAATATGACGTTAAAATCCTAATAAACAAACAAACAAGTAAATTAACCCTATTGTAAGCTGAAAGTATCGTAAGCCTAGCCTACCCAGCCTAAAGTCTCAGAACATTGATACAATAATTGAATACAGCTCTGTGAATATTGGGGAAGCTTTATAATAATAGTAGCAGTTTACAATTATTATTAAAACAATTATTGTTTTAAGCATAAAAAATCCTGCTGCGTAACCTACATGCAGTAGCATGCATTATCCTGTGTGTCAGTACTGTACTCACCAATAAATCTCTTTGTAGAATGCACACTTAAATGGGTTTGGATCACAAATATCACAAAAAAATGCTTTCTATAACCACAACGATGCAAACCGTGCTGATCACTAGCAAGATTGAAGCTTCAGCAGCTCATCTCAGAGCGGGCTTTTATCGTAACTAGAGGAGCATCTGTTTCAGTTCAATTAAAAAAAGGTTATTAGTAGGTGTGAGAATTGATTCTTTGAATCAACTGTGTAGTTGCAGATGATTCACAGATTCACAGATCTCCAAAATAAAACTTGACTGGGGAAAAAGAGTGACTCAAGAAACCTCTGGTACACGTTTTATTGTACAACTTGCTGAAGAACATTTTTAAATACCAGTTAAATATACTTAAACCCCCCATTTGAAGGCTGTCTCTTAATTAATATACCATGCACTTGCCAATGTATGCTATAAGTGATTTAGGACACAGCACACATAATGGCATCAATATAAAGTGTGTTGGTGTCATTTTAAATATTAAAAAATCTGTTAAATATACTCAACCCCTACACTCCCCCCACCTGTTCTTTATGAATTCATTTGAAGGCTGTCTCTCAATTCATATATCATGCACTAGTATGTTATAAGTGATTTAGGACAAAGCACACATCAGGCCCTGGATATATTAGTTAAATATACTCAACCCCTACACCCCACTCCTTTCCCCCACGCACCCATTGTTCACTGATTCTTAATTCACATATCATGCACTAGTTAGTGTATGTTATAAGTGATTTAGGACACGGCACGCACAAAGCCATGAATATAAATGAGTGTTTGTTATTTTAAATATAAAAAAAAAATTAGTTAAGCATACTCAGCCCCCCCCAACCCCCTACCCTTTGAAGGCTGTCTCTCAATTCGCATATCATGCACTAGTCAGTGTCTTTTATAAGTGATTTAGGACACTAAATCAGTTGATATAAATAAGTGCTTGTGTTATATTAAATAAAAAAAATAGGGCTGTCGAAGTTAACTCGATAATAACGCATTAACGCAATCTCAATTTAACGCGATTAAAAAAAATAGTGCCATTAACGCAAATTCTAGTTCATGTTGAGACTTGACTGCTAGAACAAACGTTTTAATGTCGGACTTGCCACCGTTGTTCATTTGCGGTTTGTTAAAATAATATAACTGAGCGTCGTAGGGATGCACTTGCATAATAAAGAAATAAATACACGGTATATTCACAAGTTGTCGGGAGCAAAACACTTCATTAACTTAATCTGTTACGGCACTGAATACCGGAGTCAAGCACGCTAGTCCATGAACTATGGAAGCCCCAAAAGGGTCAAAACACACTCACTTCGTGTAGAAACGTCCACTTTTCACATTTCACTTAAAAAACCTTGTTTTCTATAACATTTACACAGATTTTATTTAATGCGATTAATCGCGCTTAAAAATTTTAATCGTTTGACAGCCCTAAAAAAAAAACTTTATTGTGTTCATAAACACATTTACCGATAGGCAGTAGTACCTTGAAACTCGATGTCGTTTGGTTCTGGAAGTGGCATCGAGTTTAAAAGACGTCGACTTTTAAGGTCTTTTGTCACATAAGGATGTATGGGAAACTGTGGAACTGCATATATTTTAGGCATATATTTGAGCCTTCCCTAAACTGTTGCTGCAACTTTGGAAGCATAGAATTGCCTTCATATAACTGATTTATTACACCTGCTAGCACTCGTTGGGCTGAAACTCACAAATTCAGTAATTCGAAGGGGTGTCCCAATACTTTCTTCCAGTTAGGGTCTGTCCGAAAACCTAGTGAGCTGATTATTTAGACCAGTGGTTCTCAAACTTTTTAGACCAAGTACCACCCATTATCAAACCAAAACTTCCAAGTACCACCTACAGTATGTTTCTCATCACAGAACCACATATGGCACACATTAATTAGGTGTGTGTGTATATGTTAGGTAAACTATAAGACACCCCCGATGTTAATATCAAATTTTGCTACCTTGCCTTAAATGTAGGCCTAATTCAAACAACACTTAAATGAGAAAAAAAGATTTATTTCAAAAGGAAAAAAAAACTACAGGGAAGAGACACACTGTGGTTGCATTGCATTAAGTTTCAGAACAATCCTCTCTTGTGCAGAGATGTGCCTGTGTTTGTTTCTGCTTTAAAACATACACGCCATGAAAGAACCAGATTTAACACAATTAAACAAGTTTATAGTTTATTTCTCAATTATTTGTCATTATACTACTCTCTCTCTCTCTCTCTCTCTCTCTCTCTCTCTCTCTCTCTCTCTCTCTCTCTCTCTCTCAATTCAATTCAATTCAATTTGCTTTATTGACATGACAAATTTACATATTTGTATTGTCAAAGCTTACATTAGTATATATAAATATTTGAAAAAAGAACAAGTATATACATAGAAAAAAAAATGGTAAGAAAATATTCAATTTATAGTAAAACAATTGTTCACACAAAAAGAGAGAAAAATTAGTGTGTGTGTGTGTGGTGGGTGTGCGATGTGTGTGGTGTGTGTGTGGTGGGTGTGCGGGGGTGTGTGTGTGCGGGGGGGTGTGTGTTCGGGGGGTGGGTGGGGATTTTATTTGGTGTTTCACTCACTGTCCCGGAGTGTGTGACACTCCTGTACATATCTGGCTGCAGTAGAGGCTGATGGTCCCTCTCCTAATATAATGGCCAGTTTTTCTCTGTCAGCGTTCTGAAGCCGCTCACCTCTCTTCCAAACTGATCAAAATATTTGTGTCTAATTGTTGTGTATTTTGGGCAGCTTAGAAGGAAGTGCACCTCTGTCTCAACCTCACCTGTCCTGCAGTGACCACACAGTCTCTCCTCTCTGGGGATCCAGGACTTTTTTAACCTGCCTCTCTCGATGGCCAGGCTGTGGTCACTCAGTCTGTATTTGGTGAGGATCTGTCTCTGCTTCGTATCTCGGACAGTGAGGAGATACGTGGCCAGGTTGTATTCATGTTTTAGGGTCAGATAGCAGTTTAGTCTGTTTTGGGATTGAGTTTGGGTTCTCCAATGTTCCAGATAAGTGTTTTTGAGGTGTTTGATAATTTGGGTGATTCTGATTGGTGTTTGGGAAGCAGTGCTGGTCAGAGAGTTAGGGTTGTTAGGGGTCAGTGTGTTGGTCAGTCTCTGGACCAGCTGACACAGGGGACTCTTTTCAGGGTAGAGCTCTTGGGATTGGAGTGCCTGAAACTGCAGGCTTGTTGTGGGACTGGATTTCTCTCTCTCTCTCTCTCTCTCTCTCTCTCTCTCTCTCTCTCTCTCTCTCTCTCTCTCTCTCTCTCTCTGTGTGTGTGTGTGTCTCGCTTGCTTTCCGTGATACTAAAAGTGTTTTCGGATTACTAGCTCTCATTACAACTTATGATTATTTCCCTCTACTGATGCGAAGCAGAATGGGTGGATTACAGTCTATAAGAACTGCGCAGAAATAAAAGACTCGGTTCCTTTCGTTCATTTCAAAGATCCGTTCAATAGAATCGGATAGTTCGCGAACGACCCATCACTAGTATATATGCAGTTACCACTGACCATTTCAGTGAGTGCGCCTGTTTAGCGGAGCAGTCTTGTGATGTCAGGAACGAGATCAGTGAGCTTCAAACGCAGATCTGGCTCTGACAAAAGCGAGAGAGCTACTGATAACGTTTGGAAATTCCGAGATGGAAACTGCGAACATGAAGTATAGACGTAATGAAGTACGGTGTCTGCGTAGCCCCGATTATTCGTTTTAATACAATTAAACTGATTTTATTAAAACAGAATTATAAGAACTTTGAAACAGATTTTATTAGTAATTTACACATTTTGTTTTATATATTTTTTTATTTATAATTATTAAATTATTTATTTTTTCGGTGCATGTAATTACTTTTCCGAGATTATCTGGCGTACCACCTCGTGCTGCTTCACGTACCACCAGTGGTACGCGTACCACAGTTTGAGAACCACTGATTTAGACGCACTACTTATACAGTGATTACGGGAATTACATCATGCAGTTAGCCTCAGGCCATTCAAACCAATGGACTGAGGTGGCACAACCCGCTAGCATGCCAGCCAACGCCTCCCTCCGTGTCACTAAAGAGCCTGAATTTGCAAATAAATGACACTTGTATAATTACACCTTTATACAAATTAAAAATCAATGGAAATGTTTTACATTTAAAAGGAACTCCTTTGTTTGCTCCACATTCGTCCGCCATATTTGTATTTTTGTGAGGAAAGTTGTGCCGCACTGAATGCTGGGATTGCCTTCAGCGCTAAGAAAGTATCAAACGCTCCCTCGTCATTCAGTCAGATTATCACTCAGAATTAAGGCGCCCCAGTAGGAGCATTTTAAGGTATCCAGGGTTAGGGAATTTAGACATGCCTTCTTCTCGGGAGTGTAGGATGACATAAATTGCATCTATGTAGAGGTAGAGAGATCACTAGGTTTTCAGACAGACCCACAGTGTTCCATGCCAAGTGCTACCCTACACTGCTCTGAGGTACAAACAGGGATTGGTACAGCTGTCCACAGATGTGACCCCCTACCAGATCTGAAAGCGGAGCAGATGGCGTTAATACCCTCTGTCCTCCAGGACTGTCAGTTGCTTGACCGATCAGACATTAGAAACCTGGCGGCTCAGAGCGAAGCTTAAGCGTCTATTAATCTTAAACGTATGACGTGTTGTCACGACAGATATGGCTGATTTAACAGAAGAGGGGATCAATACCCTGAGCCTCAGTCCGGTGTCTCTTCCATTCTTTTAGTTCCATGCCCTGCGCCCTTGATTGATTTCTGTTTCTCATATTGATCCTCTAAACATCTCCGCAGGCATCCTTTACGGAACGACGTGGATCATGTTAGAGCAGCGCAGCAGTGATTAACCTCCATACAGAGGAAGTAAACACAAAGGCTATATTTATGCGCGTCTGGCCGGTAGCAGCGAGGGTCTCGCTTCCCGTTTTGTGGAGCAACGGCAACGTTTGATGCCAATTTTTCAAATCATGGAAGTGAATCATGGTTAATATATAAAGATCAGACCGTGACCCATCAGTCTGTCATGTACCAACTTCCTCATGCTGCAAAATAGGGCTCTGTTAAAACTGCAAAGGGGAATTTGAGAGATTTAAATCACTGGGGAACCTTTTATTACACCTAATATTACATGAATGAACTAATGTGCCCTACATGGACAAAAGTATTGGGACACCGCTTCTAATTTCCGAATTCAAGTGTTTCAGCGACAGCAATTGCTAACAGGAGCAATAAATCAATGTAAAGGAAAGTACAATGTACAAGTACGATGTTATGTAAAGGAAATTCTATGCATCCAACTTTGCAGCAACAGTTTAGGGAAGGCCCTTTCTTCTGTGCATGAATAAAGTTCTATAAAGACATAAGGAAAAGCTCAGTTTGTTAAAACTGACCTCAGCCCCACTGAACAGCTTTGGAATGAACCGGAACATCAATTAAGACTTTCCTGACCAACATCAGTGCCCAGCCATACAAATGCTCTCATCTTTTAACTGAATGGGCACAAATTCCCACAGACAAAAGTGTTCTTAAAGTCAAAGTGTTGTGAGAAGCATTGTCAGAAGAGTGACTGTCGTTATAGCCGAAGATCACATACAGGTCACTCTGTTTTAATACCATTTGTTTTTGAGTTGTGACGACCTAAAGGTTGTGGTCAGGTGTCCAAATACTTTTGGTTATATAGTGTATTTGAATGAAGGTGTTAAATGTTACATTTCTTTCTTTTTTTTTTTATTATTGACATCAGAGGTACGTTGTAACTCTACGTCTCCTAAACTCTAAATCTTTAAAACTCGTTGCCCTTCATCGAGAAATTTGTACCCCTAGACTCAACGTGTGTGACTGCTGCTTTGTTCAGCGCGGGGCTTGAGCGGTGCGGTAGAACAGAAATGCAATAAGCATCAAATCCACTCTAAAAGCTCCACATGTATCTGTGTTTATCTGGATTTTCCTCCCTGTTTCACTTTTAAACTTGTGTTACAGCTCAGGGTTCTGAGAAATTGTGAGAATCAGCTTCTCCCAGAGTCTTAAATGCTTATTGTGATTAAAAAAAGCTTAATGTGGTTTAATGTATTGAAAGAACGACACAGAAACAGTAAACTTATAAACTTTTAATTATTACTGCTCATAAGTTCTCTCCACTAATGGAGAATCCGGTATTCCAAGATCAAGAATCTCCACGATTAAGAAGCATAAGGAAACAATAAAGCAATAAAGGCTTTTAATTGTATTCCAGTGTTTTTTAGTGTATATTTTCAGTGTATAAGTGTCAAAAACAACCCCATTATTTTACATGAGCCTAAAATAGATGCAGTTCCATGGGACCATGGAACGCATTAACAGGTTCCCCATACATCCTTATAGGAAAAAATAGTAAATACCTTAAAACTCAACACCTTTAAAACTCAAACCAACTGACGTCAAGTTTCAAGGTACCACTGTAGTATAAAATTGTATTCATAACAGATATTAACCTAATTTCTAATCCATCTCATTCTGCCCTAGTGACTGACTGAACCGTATGACTACACTTTTATTTAATAATTGAAAGTCAGGTTGGGTCAGGGTGTTTTTGGGTCACCTGATTATGAAGTTGACTTTACATTATTACGTGTATCCTTGCGAATGTCATTACGTTCTTTTATCATTTTATTTATGCATTTTATTGTAATTTAGCCACACCCATTGTTAACAAATGTATAAAACCAGTTTGCATCATATGCCTGTCCGGTTCCAGCTCGACTGAGCGAGGTTCATAAAGACCTGGTTTGATGAATTTGTGTGAAGGAGCTCTAGTGTCCTACACATATCTGTAGCTTATTAAACACCCCAAAACCTCAAAACCTCAGCACAGTAATCATGTTATTTTAGCATTTTGTTTTGGGACTGATAAAGTGGTTTCATTTCAGGTAAAGTCACACAATCACCTCAGAATCATGTGGTTTGTATAGCCGGGGGATTTTTTAAACGTATTCTCTGGTTTCACCTCAGTCATCTGAAAGTCTCACTCTTAACCTGCCCGCGATGGAACGTCAGATGATCGCGCCGTTCATGCATAGCTAATGAAGCGCGCGTGCACTTCGCTTTTCTCTTCTCTAGCGCCTCCCGGGACTCACCATTACGAGATCCCATTACGCAGGGCGAGGCGGGATCGAAACTAGGCTGGATGTTGATCGAGGGGAACGAGTTCGCAGAGAGAGCGCTCGACTCCTGACAGTTAAATTCATTAGCCTCGGAGGTCTGAAGTCTCAAATCAGCCTAATTATGTTAGCGAGCGGTGCTTTTGAAGCATTTTCTAATTCAGGCTGGAACTGGATGCATGCTCTGAGGAGATATGAAATAGATAAGCACATGTACTTAACAGCAGGAAGTGCTCGTAGCAGGACTGGAGATAAAAGTCAAATCTCCAGGAAAGGTTTACGTTTACTTTTATCTTTTACATGCACCATAAAAACTGATAACTCAGATTGATAATAAAAACAAGAAATAATCTCAAATACACAGTAAAAAATCCTCTGTATTCACTGGAAATCATTTCATGTTTGTCAGATTCATGTATTCAGCCTGATTATTATATTATTTGGGCCACAGAATATTAAAATCTAATTTTAAAAAAGTGAAACGACTGTTGGTATTTACAATCAAATGTTGATAAGGATAATCTAGGGCAGATGGAACACCTGACTTGTCATATATACATAAACAGAGTACAGTACAATGAAAGTCTTTTTCTGAGTATCCCAGTTTCTCTGGACAATGGGGTCAGAGCACAGGAAAGGAGGCGAGAGGGTTAAAGGCTTCGAACCCACAACCTTCCAGATGGTAACCCACAGTTCTATCCACTAGGCCAGAACTAAACAGAGGTCTTGCTATCTGGAATTACTTCTTCATAAAATGAATTAAATTGAATTGAATAGAATTTAAAGAAACCCAATAAGGACTTATTCGGCCATCTGCTCGCCTGTTTATGTTGCTGTTAGCAAGCTAAGTTAACTAGTCCTCCATATACACAGATCAGCCATGACATTAAGACCACCTCCTTGTTTCTACACTCACTGTCCATGTTTTCAGCTCCACTTACCATATAGAAGCACTTTGTAGTTCTACAATTACTGACTGTAGTTCATCTATTTCTTTACATACTTTTTTAACCTGCTATCACCCTGTTCTTCAATGGTCAGGACCACCACAGAGCAGGTATTATTTGGGTGGTGGATCATTCTCAGCACTGCAGTGACACTGACATGGTGGTGGTGTGTTAGTGTGTGTTGTGCTGGTATGAGTGGATCAGACACAGCAGCGCTTTGGTGGATTTGCATGTGAGGCCAGTCTCTCGCAGGGAGAGTCATGCATTGCTCTCCATGTTCTTACGCTTCTGTACAGGAGCCTTGGGCTACTAACCAGGTACTTTTAGTCTGGTCTTTCCCACCCAGCAGACTAGTGGCCAGCAGACTAATCCCAGCGCTGGTGTGCTAGTGGAACTTGGGCTTTATTACCAACCTCCAGAAAAGAGTCACAGTTGTGCCCTGTAGGTCCAGAAGTCTCCCAAAGGTGCTGCACAGCCAGGGTTATGTGTGGTTCTGCATAGGCCATAGTGTATAATTTAGATTCTCATCAAACTGCACATTTTCTAGAAAAGACCTAGAATAGCTTCTGACTGCAAATTCTAACCCAGTTTAGTTGTCTTTCTTCTGTCATCAAGGACTAAAACCAAGGGCATTGGGGCCTGTTCAGCATCTATCTATTTTAAAGCCCTTCATGGCCTCGCCCCTTCCTACCTTAGCGAAGTCCTTTACACTTACCATGCCAACTGAACCCTAAGATCATCTAAGGCCTTCTAGTGGTTCCCAGATTCAGACTTGTGTCAGTTAGCGGCAGGTCTTTCAGTTCCTTAGGCCCAAACTCTGGAACTCCCTTCCACAATATCTTTGTGACTGTTCCTCCATCTCCTCCTTCAAAGGTCAACTAAGAACTTCCCTCTTTACTGCACATTATTCTTCTTTCTCTATGTATGTTGTATGCTCTTTCCTTTAATATTTACATTGTAACGTGTCCTTGGCTATGTGAAAGGTGCTATATAAATTGAACTTATTATTCCACAGCCAATATATATGTCTGGAACCATCATCACCCGTGTGTGGTGGTTTTTCCACTCATTTATTCAGGTTTGTCTTTCATTTTCTCACCAATCACCCTTCACACTCTAAAGCAGAAGTTCTTTTGTGGTTTTCTTCTCTGTATCATTGTTTTTCTGCACCTGACCGAGCAGCACTCAGAAGTGTTGGGGGAATTTGCGATGACTCTTGCTGACTCTTACTCACTTTTCCCTTGTCTGCCCCGGGGGACCCCCCTGTGAGCAGGGTCGCGGCCACAAAAAACTTAACCCACACCCATGCTTTATTTGAATGCGTTGCTGGAGATTCCGACCGTGAAGAGACACCTGAGCCGCTGTCTTTCTGGAAATCAAAAACCAAACCTTACTACGGATTTAAAAATAGCAGGAGGAGAGGAGCGCGGGCGGCCATTCATATTTTATACCTTCCTCCTGGCGGCAAATCGGTGATGGAATAGCACAACTAGAAGCTGTTTTTACAGCCTGTATAAATGAAATGACTGAAGAGACGTGTTTGTCTGATACTATGCCTTACGGCTCATGTCTCTTTTGCAGGCCTGATTATTACAATTTGTCTTTGCATGTCGTTTTAATGGAATACTAGAAGAATTTAAATGTGGCCCTGAAGAGTGTTAGCATGTTAGTGTAATTCTGATGTAAAAAATTTTTTACAGTCATTGACTGTAATGAAATGAATAATTTAATGAAATGAATCCCTTATGCGGATCGTACAGTTTTTCTGTATGTCAGGTGGTCAGATGGTGCAGCAGGTAGAATATATCTGAACCACACTTGCTGTCACTGTCTGTGAGAATGTAAGGAATTTGGCATGTCCTTCACATTTCTGAGAAAGTTTCTTTCGCTCTGGTTTCCTTTCCTTCAACCCTCCTCCTCCACCCCTCACCCCACAAGAATGTATTTTCCCGGTTGCCATTTTTTAAGGGGACAGTGGTAGCCCAGTGGGTAGAGCTTTGAACTATCAATCAAAAGGTTGAGAGTTTGAATCTCAGCTCAGCCATGCATCCACTTTTGGGTCCTTGAGCAAGGTCTTTAACCCTCTCGGCTCTGACGCAGGCTTCCAAACAAACTTGGATATTTCTTTGTACTGCACACATCTATGTTTATATTTGACAAATAAAAGCATTTTATTCTATTCTATTCCAGTGGTATTATGGGCAGTGGTAGCTTAGTGGTTAAGGTACTGGATCAGTAATCAGAAGGTTGCTGGTTTAAGCCATGTCACCGCCAAGTTGCCACTGTTGGGTCTCTGATAAAGGCCCTTAATATTCAATTGCTTGGGTATTGAGTCACAGTTATAAGTCACTTTGGATAAAAGTGCCTACTAAATGCCATAAATGTGAATGGAAGTTGTGTTGGTCCAACTTCGACCAATAAGATAAAAACATCTACCGACATGAATTATATAAACATCAGCAATTAAACTACAGTTTACAGTTGTAGCCGAGTGAGTAAGGTACTGGACTAGTAATCAAAAGGTTGCTGGTTCAAGCCCCACCACTGCCAGGTTGCCGCTGTTGGGCCTCTAAACAAGGCCCTTAACCCTCAATTGCTTAGACAATATACTATCACAGTACTGTAAGTCACTTTAATTAAAAGCGGCTGCTAAATGCTTAAAATGTAAATGTAACTACTGATATTACTCAATTACTGACATATTCATACATGTTATTTTAAAAATGGACCTCTGTACCAATTGGCTATAATTCTGGCAAAATGTTGATCAACTTTCAGGACTATTTCATTGTTTCAAACGACTTAGAGGTCATTTTACTTATTTAAAATATTGGTTACTGTGACACTATTACGACAATATCATAACACAAGATAAAATGAGTTTTACCACAGAGGACAGAACTTATTATCTGATTAAAGGTTTTAAACTGTATAAATTTTGCTGAATTTCCAGAGAAAAACTGGAAAAAGGAGGTATTAACAAAGCAGCCTAAGATCTGTGGAAATGTTACATACCTACGAAAGATAAAAGCAAAGCAGCCGACAGAAAAGCACACATACCTATGACATAGTGCAAGTTCAAGAGCTGGTGCTCAGCCAGTAGCACAAACAGACTAATTTCTAGAGAAAATGGACTTAACCAATCGTCGGTCTGAATTATTCCTTGTAAATATTGAAAATTAATCAGCTTTTGCCAAAAGTACCGAAGTCCCTTTTTGAGACTGTATATTCTACACCGTCTAGTCCACTTGTTTTTTTTTTTATCTAAATAAGTGACTTTTATGTCTTTGAGCCAGTGCCTGTATCACATCAGATCACATTCAGGACTCGTGATCGGCGCTCAGGGCAGCGTTCACCCTTTTCGCTTGCGTATCCAGCTGACCGAGACCGGAATCTCATGTGAACTGTGTGTGTGTGAAACAGTCCATGAGTGTGTGAAGTTTGTAGCCGGAGCTCACGAGTGTGTGACGTCGTGTAACTGGAGCTCGTTCAGCCCAAAATGAGACGATTGTGCTGACCGTGTCTGAGGGACGTGACATAGCAGCTGCCTTTCACATATGGTGCTGTGAGGGATGGAAAAAAAGACTGGCATCAAGGTCTTGACCTGTACACTCACGCTCACGAATCACTGGCCTGTGAACACGCTGGCTTTAACCTCAGACCCGGCAGGTCCAAAAATGATATACAGACAAAACGATATACAGACAATACAGTATACAGACAAAACAATACACAGACAATACAGTATACAGACAAAACTATATACAGACAAAAACAATACACAGACAAAACAATACAGACACTACAGTAAACGGGCAAAACAATACACAGACAATACAGTATACAGACAAAACAATACACAGACAAAACAATGTACAGACAAAACAATACACAGACAATACAGTATACAGACAAAAACAATACACAGACAATAGAGTATACAGACAAAACAATATATAGACAAAACAATATACGTACAGACAAAACAATGTATAGACTCAACAATATACATACAGACAAAACAATATGCAGACAAAACAATATACGTACAGACAAAACAATACACAGACAAAAACAATACACAGACAATACAGTATACAGACAAAACAATATACAGACAAAACAATATACGTACAGACAAAACAATACACAGACAAAAACAATACACAGACAGTACAGTATACAGACAAAACAATATACAGACGACAATACAGTATACAGACAAAACAATACACAGACAAAACAATGTACAAACAATTATACAGCTGTGGATAAAATCATCTTCCAATAGCAATGTAAACTCCTCATTCGACAGCAGAGGTGGGGGGTCGTGGGGTGTAAACAAAGTTCCTTCAGCAGTTAACAGGACCGAGTTAAAAGGGCGTGTTTACACAAGCACAGAATAAAGCACTCAGATAAGATAATAAATCCCGAAAGGAAATAGATTATGTAATGTTGCTGTGAGGTGCAGATCACACCAACAACCTTCCCCTCCTCCACCTAGAGTCATTTACCGCTGAGCTGCTCGAGCACCTCACACAAAGAAACCTCATACAGACACTTGTGTACTTATGCTTACTGAATTCATTATTAACATTTGCACAGAAAACTCATAAAAGCACATTTATTGGAGGTGGAGTGGTCCGGGTCCTTTCTGTGTGGAGTTTGCATGTTCTCCCCGTGTCTGTGTGGGTTTCCTCCGGGAGCTCTGGTTTCCCCTCACAGTCAAAAGACGTGCAGTAATTACCTGTCCTGTCATGAATGTAACAAAAGTGTTAAACATGACGTTAAAATCCTAATAAATAAATAAATAAAGAATAAATAAAGAATCTTGTGTGGAAAATGTTCACATCTGGTGATAATTATGTTCTTTTTTTGTAGGTGTTTATTGCACCCGAACACAATGTCCCTTCATTATCGCCTGGCTGGATTGCCTGAGATAGCGGCTTTAATCAGGTCCAGCATTAATATGTAACGGTGTAATCAGTCAAGACACAGGGAGTGTCGACGCCTCAGCTCCAGGTAAACTAATTCACATGTCTTCCTCCTCCTTAACCTCTTATTTTACTTTCCACCTCTCACTTTCACTCTGTGTTTTAGGTTAATGTTTATCCAGCGGTGCTTGTGTTTTTACCAGGATCACGTGAGCCTTAGCGCCGGTTTGTTGTCCTTCACCTTTCTGTGCTGCTTCTGCTTTTATTACTATTGGTTTATCAGAAATGATATAGATTCATGATCTTAACATTTTAATTCATAAAATTCTATTATTTATATTATTTTGGCTGTTTGAACCTAACAGACCTAATCAATAATACAAAATAAAAAAATTCAACAGAACGAGAGTATCAGAAAGAAAGTCCTAACTTAATATAATCATTTGAACCAGTAATCTGTAAGAGGCGCTTGAGTTAAATTACACCAGCTCGCTACCGCTGTGATCCAAGCAGGGTTTGAATCCCCGGCGGTGCTATAGATTTCGTATAAACACATTATACCCGCACCATAAACCGTTTAGATTTGCCTATACACTGATCAGCCATAACATTAAAACCACCTCCTTGTTTCTACACTTACTGTCCATGTTATCAGCTCCACTTACCATATATAAGCACTTTGTAGTTCTACAATTACTGACTGTAGTCCATCTGTTTCTCTACATATTTTTTTAGCCTGCTTTCACCCTGTTCTTCAATGGTCAGGACCCCCACAGGACCACCACAGAGCAGGTATTATTTAGATGGTGGATCATTCTCAGCACTGCAATGACACTGACATTGTGGTGGTGTGTTAGTGTGTGTTGTACTGGTTTGAGGGGATTAGACACAGCAGTGCTGCTGGAGTTTTTATATACCGTGTCCACAGCTTTTCCCCAGTAGGTCTGACTTTCAGTTCACTGAACTACTTTTTAATACTTTTTATATCCTGATTTTTTCCCCCCTCTTTTTAAATACAGTCACTTTTTTGTGCATTTTTCTGTTCACACTGTTTTAGGAGACCTATATTTTACACACCTGTCTTGTCCTAGTTTAAAGACTGCAGTACTGGAGATAAGGGGTCATTTATATATGGATATTATTTATAGTTTATATATGGATATTATGTATGTGTAACATATATATATTAGGGCTGTCGTTAATCATGTTAATTAAAAATTAATCAAGATTAATCTAACTATTTTTATTTGGCATATACAGTACATGTGTGTCTCTGTTAAAAGTAGTTTATCATCGGACAGTTCATGTGCTTTACGTCCTAATTCATCTGAAATACAGATAATTACCACGGTTTTCACTTTTTTTACGTGTTGATGAAAAGATGAATGAAACCACGCAAGCTTTGTAACGAGTATTTCCATTGGCTGCTAGAGCTGTCCATCAAAACCGTGTAGCTCCGCCTCCTCCCCCTCCGGTAAAAAGTGAAACTCTGTGATGTTTCATCTGTACAGTTTATTCAGGTTATTCTATCACATGGTTATAAACATGATTTATATTTGTGATGTTTGTAGTTTTCTAAAAACACATTCGTATCTGATATTTATATGGACTAAGCGTTTACATGGACTGTTTTAATTAACACTTTTTTTTATATAGCTACAGTCAATTACTTATAGATAATGTCTGCTAACTTGACTGTTTCAGGTATTTATAGATGTTTAAATGGTAATTTAGAACAGTATTTCCCAGTATTCTTTCTGCACAAACACAGTATTAAAGGGTTTTCTTAATAGATCTATGAAATAATCATATCTGTGTTTTGATGCTTTATTGATGCCTTATATTAGATCAAAACATTATGGTTGGTGCACCTGTTTTCAGTGTCAGGGTCATGAACAGGAAAAGATCCTCACTTTTGTCAGATAATGTGCTTTCTACAATGAATTTAGATTTAATAATTCTATCATATTTTATGAATGTTTTATTGGTAAACACGTTCTTGCAATAACAATGTGCATAACTGTTCAAATTTTGCTTAATTATTAGTTTGCGATTAATTGAGATGAATACATATATATTTAGGGCTGTCACATGATTAAAAATTGTAATCGAGATTAATCTAGATTAATTTTGTTCTTTAATCGCGATTAATCTCGATTAAAATTTTTTATCGTGTGACAGCCCTAATATATATATTTTTATTAGATAGATGATAGATAGTTATAATATATATATATATATATAAAACACACATATATATATATATATATAACATATATATTATACAGATATTATACTTTATATGGGTTTATATATAGAAATTTATATATAGAAAATATATATGATATTAAATATGGATGTTATATGTATATTATATATGGATATTATTTATGGATGTTATATGTGAATATTATATATGGATATTATATATGGATGTTATATATGAATATTATATATGGATGTTATATATGAATATTATATATGGATATTATATGGATGTTATTTAAGGATTTAAATATGGATATTATATATGGATGTTATGTATGGATATGATATATAAATATTATATGGATTTATATATGATATTATGTATGGATTGAAATATGGATATACAGTTCTTTGTCAGTTTGCACATTTGTTTCACTTTAAATTGCTGCTATTCTTGATTATTTACACTTTACACACTTTTTATACATATTACAAACATTTTAATTTTTAATATAAATATTTTTTGCCCAATTTTGTATAATTATTAATGTGGCCGCGCAGTCACAAAAGCACTTCCCTGCTCGCTGTAAATAAACTTTGATTTGATTTGAAATATGAGAGTATTTATATGCGTTTTTTATCATACGTTTATATGATACGTTCCACCAAACACGTGTTCAAATGCTTGTTTTACCAAACACCGATGGATATGTTCTCTCCCTCAGGGGTTACGCCTGACCAATCCGGCGGCACCGCTGGGATCTGAGACTCTAATTGTGAGCTAGCCTTATAAAAAACATGCTCGTTAAGATTGAATGATGTTTTTAATATGTTTTGTTAAGACTTTATCTTCAGTTTGAGCGCTTCATGGCTCATCTGTATCCATAAACCGTTTAGCCTTTCCCAGTCTGCTGAAGAGTAATTAGCCTGATCTCACAGAAGAGTGAGATCTTAAACAAAGAAACAAGCAAAAAAATAAAATCAAGTGGTTTCACGTCAGCTGTTTGGAAAGTACAGCTAACTGCAAACCGTCATCAGGCTGTAGATACACAGTTACTCTGTGTTTACACCAGCAGTCCCACAACAAGGAGGCCAGTCATTTCTTTTTGTGAATGTTAGCGATGCTACAGAAAATATACAGAACTTCATACAAATGTGAAGTCAGGCAGTGTGGTGAGACTTTATTTTTAATTTGTATAAAGGTGTACGAGTGTAAATTATTTGCAAATTTGGGTTCGTCAGGGAGAGTTTAACTGTTTTCAGTACACTGAGGGATATGTTCGCTGGCATGCTAGCGGGTTGTGGTGCTTAGTGTTAACTGTGTTAGCTTAGCAAGCTAAAAGTACAGCTAATTGCAAACCTGTAGATACAGGCTGTAGATACACATTTACTCTGTGTTTACACCAGCAGTTCCACAACAAGGAGGCCAGTCATTTTTTTTTTTTTAGTGAATGTTAGCGATGCTACAGAAAAAATACGGAACTTTATACAAATGTGAAGTGAATCATGTGGTGAGACTCTGTGTTAAAGAATCCTCTTTCAGTTCTTGTTAGATACTATTCATAAAATAATGAAAAAAATGTACTTTTAATTTGTACACAGGTTTACGAGTTTAAATTATTTTGCTAATTTGGTTTTGTCAGGGACAATTTAACCGTTTTCGTTACACTGAGGGAGATGTTAGCTGGCATGCAAGCTGGTTGTGGCAATTACTGTTAACTGTGTTAGCTTAGCAAGCTAAAAGTACAGCTAATTGCAAACCGTCATCAGGCTGTAGATACACATTTACTCTGTGTTTACACCAGCAGTTCCACAACAAGGAGGCCAGTCATTTCTTTTTTGTGAAACGAATCATAGTGAATGTTAGCGATGCTACAAAAAACTGAACTTTATACAAATGTGAAGTGAATCATGTGGTGAGACTTTGTGTTAAAGAATCCTCTTTCAGTTCTTGTTAGATACGATTCATAAAATAATTACAACAAATCATATTCAGGCTTGTCAGTGACAATTTAACCATTTTTGGTACACAGAGGGAGATGTTAGCTGGCATGCTAGCGGGTTGTGCCACCTGTTAGCTTAGCAAGCTAAAAGTACAGCTAATTGCAAACCTGTAGATACAGGCTGTAGATACACATTTACTCTGTGTTTACACCAGCAGTTCCACAACAAGGAGGCCAGTCATTTCTTTTTGTGAAAGGAGTCGTAGTGAATGTTAAAACGGAACTTTATACAAATGTGAAGTGAATCATGTGGTGATGACAAAAGTCTCAAAAAAATACAAATATGTCAGACGACTGCAGAGCAGCTAACAGAGTTCTTAATTTTTAAGTTGTATAAAGGTTTACAATTTATTATTTGCAAATTTGGGTTCGTCAGGGACAATTTAACTTCGGTACACTGAGGGAGATGTTAGCTGGCATGCTAGCGGGTTGTGGCACTTAGTATTAACTGTGTTAGCGTAGAGAGCTAAAAGTACAGCTAATTGCAAACCTGCAGATACACATTTACTCTGTGTTTACACCAGCAGTTCCACAACAAGGAGGCCAGTCATTTCTTTTTGTGAAAGGAGTCGTAGTGAATGTTAAAACGGAACTTTATACAAATGTGAAGTGAATCATGTGGTGAGACTCTGTGTAAAAGAATCCTCTTTCAGTTCTTGTTAGATACGATTAATAAAATAATGACAAACAATCACATTCTGGCTCGTCAGTGACAGTTTAACCATTTTTGGTACACAGAGGGATTGGTTAGCTGGCATGCTAGCTGGGTGTGTCACCTCAGCCCATTGCTTTGAATGACCTGAGGCTAACTGTGTTAGCTTAGCGAGCTAAAAGTACAGCTAATTGCAAACCTATAGATACAGGCTGTAGATACACATTTACTCCGTGTTTACACCAGCAGTTCCACAACAAGGAGTGAAAGGAGTCGTAGTGAATGTTAGCGGTGCTACAAAAAACGGAACTTCATTCTGATTTTCAGTTCTTGTTAGATACCATTCATAAAATAATTAACTGCTTTGACTATATCAGGACTTAAATTACAAAACTTGTTGAGTAAACAGTCAGTAATGGACTGTAGTTCTCTTCTCTCCCTTGGGTGGGTCGCGAGTCAAAAAATGGGTTGCAGAGAAAAATAATAATAACTTAAGAAGCAATTTTGACAGACACATGAACACAAAATCAGTTTGTACTCGAACGCCCTCTGTGGAGGCTTTACATTACATCTTGTAAACCACAGTAGGACCAGATTGCCACCATTTTCATTAATTAACTATATTTTGTTTTGTGTTTTATTTTGCTGCATTGTTTGTTTCCTGGGTCGCGTTAAAAATCATGGACAAAATGTGGGTCGCTTAAAAAAAAAAAAAAATGCACCAATGCATTTATACTACACTGTGCGATTTGAGATATGGCCCGTATGAACGTAAGCACTCGTAACTTTATAATATTTCATGTGCTTGTAAATAAATGATAAACTGGCTTAATTAGGGTTGATAAACAGGCTCATATTTAAGGCGAACATATACTATCTGAATGGTCCTTATGAGTCGGGTTGCCAGGTCTAGTTTTACTTCAGTCTGGACACTACTTGTGAGAACTGGGTAAGGTTATATAAAAGCAGGGTTCAGGAAAGATCTGGCAACATACTTGTCAAGGCAAGTTGAGGGGAAATTTGTTAGGGGAAAGTGCTTAGTTGTATATAGCATGAATGGAGGCATTTTAGATTAAAATGCTGCACACACAGCTTTAAAACTCTGACATTTACACTCAGTTGGTGTTTTTCTAATCAAATGTATTCGCAGCAACAATACAGGAAGATAAAAAATAATTTTTGATTGTTTTCTCACATTCATGTTTTAATCAGATTAGAAAATGTCATTAACTATTGTTATAGATGAGAGATAAGTGTCAGCGTTCCTTCTTTCAGATGCAAAACATGACATTAACCTGGTTTGTAGCTCTCAGTTAGCAAGTGGCTGTTTTTCCACAAGGTTTTGCAGTATTTCAGGGCATCAGGGGTGGAATGTCTCTCTATCTGTGTTAAACAAATATTATTGTGCCCGACACTTAATATCATTTGTTGCTGTACAGGGATATATAGAAAAGTAGGACCGTTTTTGAAATATAGGGTGTGTTCGAAAACCTAGGGAGCTGCTTTGCTGTCCTACTGCCTGCATAGGCAGCTGCCTCAGTAGAGAGGATTCTAATAAGTCACTGACTTATAAGTCAGGTTATTCGAACACGCTACTTAGACAGCGATTCCATCGGGTTTCGCATTTAGCATTTAGCATCTTGTCATTCAAACCAATGGGATGGGGTGGCACATTGTGCTAGCATGTCAACTAACATCTCCCTTTGTGTACCGAAAACAGTTACATTCGCTGACGAGCTCGAACTTGCAAATAAAAACACTTGTGCAAGTTTATACAAGTTAAAAAGCAATAATAATTAATTTACGTTTGAAAATAACTCCTTTCGTTTCTCCGCCTCGTCAGCCATGTTTTTATTATTTTTCCGTGAGAGAAGAGCTGCCGCACTGAATGCTGGGATTGCCTCGATCACTAAGGACATTTCCGATGCTCACTCGTTCTTGAGTCAAAATAACATTGAAACCTAGTGATAATTAGTGAGGATATTAAGGCATCTAGGATTTCGAACAGCCTCATTCTCGGGAGCGTGAGTAGGATGACGTAAAATGCTGTCTATGTAGAGAGCTCCCTAGCTTTTCGAACACACCCATAGTTTATTGTTACTATATTGTAAATAATGTATCATTGCCGCCAAATACCATCTTCCAAGGTTTTGGATATCTTTTGCTTCCTATAATCATTTAGAAAACAGTACTGGATCAGGTATATGTGTATATATATATATATATATATATATATATATGTATATATGTATATATATGTATATATATATATATATATATATATATATATATATATATATATATATATATACATATTTGACTTGGTTTGGCTTAAATTTAAATCTTTCACCATCTATCGTACATAATATTATAAAAAGATTTAGGGAATCTGAAGAAATCTCACTACATAGATGCATTTTACGTCATCCTATACTCCTGAGAAGAAGGCATGTCTAAATTCTTAGATCTCAAAATGCTGCCTGCTGAGGTGCCTTAATTCTGAGCAATAATCTGACTGAATGACAAGGGAGCGTCCGATGCTTTCTTAGCGGTAAAGTAAAACCCAGCATTCACTGAGGATATGCTAGCAGGTTGTGCCGCCTCAGCCCATTGGTTTAAACGGCCTGAGGCTAACTGTGTTAGCTTAGCAAGCTAAAACAGTGGTGATGTAATCGTCGTAATCTCTGTTTAAGTAGTGCGTCTAAATAATCTTATTAGAATCCTCTCTACTTAGGCAGCTGATCAGGTAGGCAGCAAGGCAGCTCACTAGGTTATGAGGCGGATCCTTAGTGTAGGACAAGGCCAGAAACTACTGTGTGTGGCTCTCAAAAGACATTGTACACTATCATTCTACTGTTATATAGTCAAATGAGTGCCTGAGTACTTCAGAAAACCGTTGTCACTGAACACGGTCTACCGCTGCATCAAGAAACCTGAAAATGTTATGCAAAAAAAACGAGCCATACTTGAGTTCTCTGGTCCTGAGCTTGTCTCAGATGGACCAACGGACAGTGGACGTGTTTGGTAGTTCTTTTGGAACAATAGATGTCGAGTTTGCTAAAAAAGAATGAACTTATCACAGATTCTTGTGGATATTTTCACAAAATGTCCTAATTTTTTCCGAAAACGAGAAAATAGTAGAAGCCTAGAAGTACCAGAAGTACCTGAAACGTGATTACATGTATATTTTAGCATGTTACAGTAATGTGTTTAATTGTATTGCATGATCCATGATTCAACGTGGTGGCATGATGGGTAGTGATATTAAGGTATAGCCCTACAGTCATTACAGCTGTTCAGTAGGTCATTTGTTTATACCTATTTCTAGTGTAGAAGTTCAAGTGGCTGTTATAAAAGGTTTGAAGTTGACACATTCTTCTCAGCACTGCAACAAATTCCTCAGGAGCTGCACAGACTTCAGTGTTTTGAACCGGGATTTATGGGTATTTGTGGACCTTCAGAATGGCATTTGAACATCGTTTTACATTCATGCTTTGATCTTCTGGTTTGTATGTGTAGGGGATTTTTGTTTTTCACCGGGTACCCCCCTTCGTCGACTGGTCGTGTACATTATAAGCAGAAATAGGTCGTGGTTTTCAGAATAAAGAGCTCATGACGAGATGTTAAATCATTTGTTTATCTTAGTACCTGCTTATTCTAGCAGTGATACTTTGGCAAATATTCTGTTTGCTTTTGTGTCTTTTGTTTGTGGTTGAATAAAACACCTCATATTTAAAGTACGTGGCAGCCTTGTCATGGAGGGAGGAAGAGAGCAGATCACATGATGCTTAGCTGGTAGTGTCGGGGTTTTCAACCTATTTTGGGCAGAAAACTTGTTTTAAAAATTTATAATCTGAAAAATCTACTTTATTATTTATTAAGGTCTTCACTAAAGAAAATTCATGATTCATCATAAGCAAACAAACCTTTAGACCCCCACTAGCTGCGGAAGATGATGCTGCAGCATAAACCAGGTCAGAAAAAATGCAAGTGGCCAGTGTATCATTGTACTGGAAACCTTGTTTATCATTCTGCTGAGATATAGTCACATGGGTGCCTACTTCAGAAAACCGTTGTCACTGAACACGGTCCACCACTGCATCAATAAATACAACCTGAAACGTAAGCCTTATGTCACTTCTATGCATGTCATGTAGTTAGGAGTGCGACAAAAGCAAAAGAGGCCCATAATAGCTAATAAACATCCTTGAAAAATTAGCCCAAGCTATCGTACATGATATTATGAAAAGAAGGAAATCTCACTTTGTGAAGGGCGAGGCCAGAAGCCATCTTTTAATATGTATGACTCTCTTTGTACAGGAAACATTCTTTATCATTCTACTGTGATATAACCATGTGGGTGCCTGAGTACTTCAGAAAACCGTTGTCACTAAACACGGTCTACCACTGCAGCAACCTGAAACCTGAACCCTGTGTTGATTCTATGCAGAAACTCCATCGACTTCTTACAGTACGAGTCACATAGCTTGTGTACTGATATTTTTAGGAGTGTGCCACCCCCCTCCCTGAAGAAAATATGAATTTACAACTCTGAACGTTTCTGCTAAGCTAGATTTAGCTTTAAATGAAGTCTTTATCAGTTGGATGATGCAGCAAAAGAGAAAAGAAAATGAATATTTTAGTGTAGCAGGATATTTTGTTAATAAAGCCATGGCACAATTATTCAACCCCTACATAATAACGCTGATTTTTAAATCATTCTGCTAGTCTGGAAGACTTGAAGTTGGGCAACAACATGATTAAACCATTGGGAACTCAATATCTACTCTTAATTTGTTTCAGCTTCGATGTGTTAGATCAACACTATCCACAGATTTAAGTGTTCAAGGTGTATTGCAACCATGGTGAAAACTAAGGAGCTGCTCACAAAAGCTAAAAGATGAGATATACCCATTCCCCTTTTGGTGCAAAGAAATTAAGAAGATTCCCAACACCTTGAACATTCCTTGATAATCCAAAGTTCCGAACTTCTGGTGCTACAGCAAACCTGCCTGGCCCAGAAATGTGTCCAGAAGTCTTAGAAATCTTTTCTGGACAATCATGAAAAACCAGTGTGTTATTACAAAAGACGTACAGGATGACCTGATGCAGTCTGGGACTAACGTGTCAGATACACCAGGAGGAATTTGAGTCCTGGTACGCCGTTCTTTAGAGTGACAAATAACAACTGGAACTGTTTGGCCAGTTGAATCAGCAGCTTGTCTGGCGCCACAAAGATGAGGCGTACGAGCAGAGGAATGCTATCCCAGCTATCCCCATCGTCAAGCTATGGAGGTGAGTCAGGGGTGTTTGTTGGCTGCAGGAACTGGCAGTCTTGACCCTTGATTCACTAAAACATCAAAGCATTTGAGGAAATTACTGGAAATTAAACCTTTCCAGGCAAACATTAATCCCAAGTCATCTAAAACGTGGTTAGGGAATCAGTCCTGGTGTCAGAAACTTGCTAGCACGTACTGAAGTCGTTTATTAAAGGTTGTCAAGGTAAAATCACGTTCCACTTATGTTCTCAAAATTGCATATATACTGATCAGCCATAACATTAAAACCACCTCCTGGTTTCTACACACACTGTCCATGTTATCAGCTCCGCTTACCATATAGAAGCACTTTGTAGTTCTACAATTACTGACTGTAGTCCATCTATTTCTCTACATACCTTTTTAGCCTGCTTTCATGCTGTTCTTCAATGGTCAGGACCCCCACAGGACCACCACAGAGCAGGTATTATTTGGGTGGTGGATCATTCTCAGCACTGACATGGTGGTGGTGTGTTAGTGTGTGTTGTGCTGGTATAAGTGGATCAGACACATCAGCACTGTTGGAGTTTTTAAATACCGTGTCCACTCACTGTCCACACTATTAGACACTCCTACCTAGTTGGTCCACCTTGTAGATGTAAAGTCAGAGACGATCGCTCATCTATTGCTGCTGTTTGAGTTGGTCATCTTTTAGACCTTCATCAGTGGTCACATGACGCTACCCACCGGGCGCTGTTGGCTGGATATACAGTGTATCACAAAAGTGAGTACACCCCTCACATTTCTGCAGATATTTAAGTATATCTTTTCATGGGACAACACTGACAAAATGACACTTTGACACAATGAAAAGTAGTCTGTGTGCAGCTTATATAACAGTGTAAATTTATTCTTCCCTCAAAATAACTCAATATACAGCCATTAATGTCTAAACCACCGGCAACAAAAGTGAGTACACCCCTTAGTGAAAGTTCCTGAAGTGTCAATATTTTGTGTGGCCACCATTATTTCCCAGAACTGCCTTAACTCTCCTGGGCATGGAGTTTACCAGAGCTTCACAGGTTGCCACTGGAATGCTTTTCCACTCTTCCATGACGACATCACGGAGCTGGCGGATATTCGAGACTTTGCGCTCCTCCACCTTCCGCTTGAGGATGCCCCAAAGATGTTCTATTGGGTTTAGGTCTGGAGACATGCTTGGCCAGTCCATCACCTTTACCCTCAGCCTCTTCAATAAAGCAGTGGTCGTCTTAGAGGTGTGTTTGGGGTCATTATCATGCTGGAACACTGCCCTGCGACCCAGTTCACCCAGGGAGGGGATCATGTTCTGCTTCAGTATTTCACAGTACATATTGGAGTTCATGTGTCCCTCAATGAAATGTAACTCCCCAACACCTGCTGCACTCATGCAGCCCCAGACCATGGCATTCCCACCACCATGCTTGACTGTAGGCATGACACACTTATCTTTGTACTCCTCACCTGATTGCCGCCACACATGCTTGAGACCATCTGAACCAAACAAATTAATCTTGGTCTCATCAGACCATAGGACATGGTTCCAGTAATCCATGTCCTTTGTTGACATGTCTTCAGCAAACTGTTTGCGGGCTTTCTTGTGTAGAGACTTCAGAAGAGGCTTCCTTCTGGGGTGACAGCCATGCAGACCAATTTGATGTAGTGTGCGGCGTATGGTCTGAGCACTGACAGGCTGACCCCCCACCTTTTCAATCTCTGCAGCAATGCTGACAGCACTCCTGCGCCTATCTTTCAAAGACAGCAGTTGGATGTGACGCTGAGCACATGCACTCAGCTTCTTTGGACGACCAACGCGAGGTCTTTTCTGAGTGGAACCTGCTCTTTAAAAACGCTGGATGATCTTGGCCACTGTGCTGCAGCTCAGTTTCAGGGTGTTGGCAATCTTCTTGTAGCCTTGGCCATCTTCATGTAGCGCAACAATTCGTCTTTTAAGATCCTCAGAGAGTTCTTTGCCATGAGGTGCCATGTTGGAACTTTCAGTGACCAGTATGAGAGAGTGTGAGAGCTGTACTACTAAATTGAACACACCTGCTCCCTATGCACACCTGAGACCTAGTAACACTAACAAATCACATGACATTTTGGAGGGAAAATGACAAGCAGTGCTCAATTTGGACATTTAGGGGTGTAGTCTCTTAGGGGTGTACTCACTTTTGTTGCCGGTGGTTTAGACATTAATGGCTGTATATTGAGTTATTTTGAGGGAAGAATAAATTTACACTGTTATATAAGCTGCACACAGACTACTTTTCATTGTGTCAAAGTGTCATTTTGTCAGTGTTGTCCCATGAAAAGATATACTTAAATATCTGCAGAAATGTGAGGGGTGTACTCACTTTTGTGATACACTGTATTTCTGGTTGGTGGACTATTCTTAGTCCAGCAGTGCTGCTGTGTCTGATCCACTCATACCAGCACAACACACACTAACACACCACCACCATGTCAGTGTCACTGCAGTGCTGAGAATGACCGACCACCCAAATAATACCTGATCTGTGGTGGTTCTGATCAATGAAGAACAGCAGGAAAGGGGGCTAACAAAGCATGCAGAGAAACAGATGGACTACAAATGACTTAGATATTTTCATTCAGTTCTATAGACGTTACTGTAATACCTTTTAAGGTGAGGGTAGGGTAAATATTTCCGACTGTAACTCTACACTCTGACACTCTGACATAATGCACCAGACTTTTGGTGTTGAGGTATTTTGAATGTGCTGGAAGTGAAGACATTTCCATCTGGAATCCAAGAAGTCGTTTTCTCAGAAAATCCTAAACTGTTACTCTTGGCTCTGTTAGAACCTCAGACTGAATACTACAACGTCTTTCTATTTAAAGACCGGTTCTCATTGTTTTACACTTGTAGTTAATACAGTTTGGTATTTTTGGCAGCTCCGCCCTGCTTATGAACCGCCAGCCTGCAAGCCAACCAGCCAGCCGGCCTGGGGCTGGGGTTTAGACACCATTAATGTCTCGGTCAGCAAGCGGTCAATGTTATGTACGGTCATGTTCTACATCACGAGGTTTGAGCATTAATGGAGTACACGTGTTCACAAGACGTATTCAGAATATAAAAATCTACAGTCAGTCTATGATGCATTTTGAAATTCTGTATTTAGAATACATTCCTTGCTCGGATGGTGTAGCAGTCTAATACACTGGCCCACCAATATCCAAAAACTCTGGAATTAAGGCCCAGCCGGGGGTTCAACAGGCACAGTTGGCCTCGCCAATGTCGGAGCAAGTGTGTGTCAGGCAAATATAACCTCCTCTGACGGAATTGGTGTTCCCAGCAGTGCCCAGACTAACTGGCTATGCCTAATTGGGAGAAAATGCATAAATAAAAGAGTTTAAAATATAAATAATTGTCTTGTTCCTAATAGATCTTAGATATTTATTCCTGAGTCTTTATTTATTTCATTAATAGCTGTTAATCATGCAAAATCAGTTCTGAAATCATGCTGGATCAGATACAGGTTACAATAGATGATCATACCAGCAGATAAAGGAAGGTTGTTTAGGTGCAGCTGGAAGAATTATACAGAATAAATCACAAAACAGATACATTAAGAATGAACATTAGAACGAAAGTCAGAAATAATTTCTAAAAAAAAAGTGAAATTAAGGCTCAGTCGAGGGTTTAACAGGCACAGTTGGCCTCGCCAATGACGGTATAAAGGACGGATGGTGTGTTGCTTCCTTGCTGCTGCTATTGTGAACGCTAATAACTGGGTACCTACACAAGCAGTGGAAGAATACGTAAAGAGTAGCATGGCTTTCCAAATGTGCTGAGAATCTTTTTATAAGAATTTATAACCTTTATTTCCTTAATCGGCTCATTTTAAGCATGTCGCCATTGCCAATGGAACGTTTTTAGTTTTTATATTGAGTGTATGGAGCGACAGTGTTATCTAGAGCAGGAGTTTTCAACCTTTTTGGACATGCGCCCCCCTTCGTGTGCCAACCGCGAACTTGCCCCCCCCCCCCCCTGCACCACGCCCCCCTTCGTCAACCACCGCTCAGAAATCATTGAGAAAGCTTCTGACAAGCAAAAGTAACGTAATTAACGTTGTGCACATCACACATACGATGCAAAAATTTGCTTTTTGATGTAGATGAGAGCAGAAAACGTTACTTCACAGAGTCAAGCATAGACAAAAGTTAATCAATTACTAAGTTGGTTAGTTCGGGATCATCTGCTCTGACTGACAGAAAACGTTTAGCTCCACAGGCAGAACGAGTCTGAGTCGGTTTAATTAAGCCTGAGCTTTATAAGGTAAGCGAGTCACAGTTCTGTAGTAGCTGGTGTTTATTTAAAACCGCTACATTCATTAATAACAGTAAAAACGGAGAGATGACTGAGAAAAGAAACTTACGCTGCGCTTAAAATGAATCGACTCCTGAATCACTTATATCGATACTGTGAACAGAGCGTCTCTCTTAAAGACACACACACGTCCTATAACGGCAGTCGTTGCTTTTGTCACTGGTTATCTTCACTGTTAGCCCTGTTTTGAAGTTTTTTTTCAAACTAAACTGAATAACATTAAACGTGCGTGTGACATTAAACGACGCTCTGCCTGTGTGTGCTGGATTGCAACATAGATTCTAGGGAGATGGTTCAATCCTCACTTCATCACTATCCGTGAGGAGTTTCCTCCCACTTCCCAAAACGTGTTGGTATCACATTTGGACTGGGGTATACTGGACTGGGATGGGAAATCAACTGGAATAACCTGAGATCATTAAAAAAAGGAAAGTATACTTCAAACGATAATAAAAGAGCCCAGTGCCCCACAATACATTTTTCTAACAATGTTAATTGTTTAAGAATATGCAATTATCAATAAATAATTTCTTATAAATGTGCAAAGTTATAGTATAAAGATTATACCATAAGATACTATAAGATAGCCACTCAGGTAAAGTCACAGCACAGCGGTAAAGTACGCTAGCACACCAGAGTTGGGGCTTCGAATACATCGTATCGAATCTCAGCTCTGCCTTTCCGACTGGGCTGGGCGGCATCATGAACAACGATTGGCTGTTGTTCAGGGTTAGAGGGTAAGAAAGTCGGATCATAGGTCCTCATAACTGGTGCAATTGCGGCCCCTGCTGGCTGACTGATGGCGCCTGCACAGGGCTGAGGAATAATGCTGATGGGGGTGTGGCCTCCGTACACAGTGCCCGTCAAGTGTATGAACTCGACTCGTGCAGGTAAAAAATGCAGTCTGTACTGACTGTACGTGCCAGAGGGGGCGTATGTCAGTTGAGAGGCGTCCTCAGTCAGCGGTGAAGGGTCGAATCAGTATAGAGGACGCAATCAGGGTAACTGGACAAAAAATTGGGGGAAAAAAAAAGAAAGATACTATAAGATAAGATATTAAGTATAAAGATTTAAATCGCATTATAAAAACGCTTGTTTTATTTGATATGTAATTAGAAAGCCTAAAGAATTAATGGATTTTTTTGTAGCAATGTTAAAATCATGTTAGTTTATGTATTTTATTGTGGGGTTTTTTGATGCAGTAGATGTTGGCATTGCTGTGCCAGTATGCAGGGCAGTTATTAAGCACTCAGTGTTAAACCCCCCTTCACGGTTTGCGCTCGTAAAATCTTTACAGCTCTTTTGAAACGTTTGCGTGATTTTCTGCACTAAAAAGTCATTCTGCTCTGAAAAGCTCCACGTTCACTCAGTTTCACTGAAGTTTCCACTGAGCTGGAATGAAAGTTTAGGGTTTAAAGCTGAACCGGATTGTTTGGTGACGAGGGGAATCCACATCGACGCTCGATCAGCGCTGGAGCACTTCTCATACACTCCCACCTGAGCGAGAGCTTGAGGAGAAATGACAGGACGCTCTGCCTGACTCATCTCTCGCTGTGCTTTCACCTCAGGGGCGAGAGTTGAGTAGGAGGCCTGTGTAATTTCCTGACACTATATTGAGCGCGTATGTGTTTTACGGGCGTCGTATAAAGCGTATAAAACGGTCTTTCCTGATCAGAGAGGCCGGCTCGTCACGGAGGCCGCTCCTCTTGCGGTCGCTGGCGGGGGTCGGCGTGTTTGGGGTCAGCTGATGGAATGGATCTTACTCCTGTGGTCGAGTGTTTACCAGCACAAGGTGTGCTCTGTAGGAGTGTGTACGCAAGAGAAAGTGTTGTTTACTTTCACTTTCCCACATGCAACATTCCAACACATTCACACACACGCGGTCTTTCCCTTATGTAAACTTCAGTACATCTCTGCAGATCTTGACACAACACACACACATTTATGTATTTATACACCTACTTTATTATTGTTTATGCACATGCTTTGTTGATTATTAAAATAATTGTTTTAGGGATTTTCCACTAGCGCACCAGCTTATTGAGTTTGAATCTGGCAGGTATAATTGGCCACTAGTCTGCTGGATTTGGAGAAAAAGATAGAAAATGCATAAATTAAAAAAAGCATAAAAAATTCATAATTGTTGTGTTCCAAAGAGTTCTTAGATATTTATTCCTGATTTGGAAATAAACAGCTCATTTATAGCTTTTAGACCAAAGTAGGAAAGCAAATAAGACAAAGGAAGTCTTTATTTCATTTCATTAATGGCTTTTAAACATGCAAAATCAGTTCTGAAATCTACCGGCAGATAAAATAAGCCATTTAGGTGTATGAACTAATCAGCAGGAAGAATTATACAGAATAAATCGCAAAACAGATACATTAATATAGGAATTAATATCAAGACGAAGGTCTGTATGAAAGGTGGATCTAATTTTAGGCATAAATGAAACACAACCCCTGCAAAATTTATTTCCAGTAACTACTTTCAAGATTCACTGCATATTTATTGTTTTTATTAGCTTTCACAAGCTGTTCATATGTATAATTTAATAAATTAAGCTTTGAATGAAGCGCATGTTTCTGCAATTCACTCTAATAAAAACACATAAGAAATAGGAAAAACAGGGACGACTGGACGGCCAACCTTAACTATAGAAAATAATCAGAAAATAATCAGAACAAGCGATGCTGCTGTCAGTCATTAGCACAGTCATTAGCAGAACTTTGTGGTCAATGTGAAACTTGACATAAAGCCAATGTAAACTTCAAGTCAGTTTAATCTGATCTGAATGAACACGAGGTGCGTCAGGAACGAGCTGGAGATTCAGAGACACAACGTCAAGCCTGAGATCTGACGATTGACTAATGCTAAAACATCCTGGTGCACTGGGTAGTACACAATTTAATAAATACACTTAAATCAAAACTATCAAAGACGTCAACAGTTATTTTCAATGGTGATGAAGCTTTTTTTTTAATGTATTCTGGTTCAGTAGCTCCTTTCTGTTCTGGCAATTTCATAAACCTACTCGGTGGTTATCGTCCTCCTCTATGAGATTTTCAGCAGATTTCTGTTGCACTTGTTTTCAAATGCTTGAATATGTCTTGCGGGACTTAATGTGGTTCCGTAGCTCCTTTTTTAATTTTTTTTTTTTTTTTTTATAATTTAGCGCGTCCAATTTCATCCCGTCAATCATCCTCTCACTAATGCCGGTCCCTGCTCCTGATTGGGGCTGACGAGGCCTTTCCACGCCTCCTCCGACACGTGCACAGCCAATCCGACCGTCTTATCACCCACACTTGACGAGTGCAGCGCGGCAGAGCACCGTGCACGGAGGATCACACACTCCGCCGCACCCCCCACCTGAACAACATGCCAATCGTTGTTCATATAGCCGCCCAGCCTCGACCAGTGAAGGCAGAGCTGGATTCAAAACGACGCACTTTCGAGATCCAGCCCTGGTTGCAGCGCCTGTCTTTACCGCTGCGCCACCTGAGCGGCAATCCGTAGCTCCTTTTTTATCCTGGCTTTCTTATAAACCTACTCAGAGGTTATCATCTTCTTTTATATTTTCAGCAATTTTTGGTTAGACTTTTTTTTTTTTTTTTAAACCTGAATGCTTCTTTCTTACTTGTCGGGCCGAGGCGTTTATCAGTCGTAGCTTGGCGATGGTGCTAATTGACTGTTTTTCTGCAGTATTTAATACATTCAGTGCTCGTTAAAAGCAAGACTTTCTTGCGTCAGAGAGACATGAGGTTTGTGTTTGATATAAAGCGATGTGGTGAATTGTTTCTTTTTCATCTGGAAATTTATCATGGGAAAGAAATGAGCCTCAATATTAAAGCATAAATGACTTTTCAGCTTGGCTGTGCACGTCGTACTTACACTCGTGTGCGGCTGCTTGGTCGTAAAAGCAAATACGCTGAAATAATGTCAGTTTGTGTAGATGTTTTGTGTTAAAACCTTTAATAGGCTTCTTACTGCCATTTCTATATTTATTAGATAACCAAAGTTATGCTCGACATTGTTTATTGTTGTCTTGTCTACAAAAAGGTGCACAGGACAGTTTCCAACAGTCAGGAAAGAATTTTTTTATGAGAAACGTTGGGAATCAGTTAAAAAAGGAACAAAATGACGTATCAAGTCAAATAAACATTGCAGGTCTTGTTTGTGTGTAATATGCTTTTGTTTTATTTGCTTATAAATTGTCCTGTTGAATGAATTCTGTTTGGGGTGGAGAAGCAGGCGTATGGAAAGTTCCCGGGTGTAAGGTTTACCAGAAGAATGGCACCACTTCAGGCGATTCATACGAGGATCTCCAGATTTGCTTCAGTGTGTCGGGGTGGAAATCACCTGTTTTGCATGTAATGATGAATGTGACCTTTTAGAGAAACTGTTAGTAGAATAACAAACGTTCCAGCTGTGGAGGATTTGCATACCTCTTTAAATCATCTGTCCAAAAAATGTTCAGTGTAAAGCAGTTTAGTCTGTAAACTCCCACTTTTAATGGCTCGTCTGTTACTGCGTGTTACTGGAGATGATGACAGAAATAGAAATGATGGGTGGATTTAAAAACACTGATAAGAGATATTTTAAGAAAAAAACATCGCCGCTATTTAAACTTTGACCAAAAAATACATATAGAAGATATACTTTATTTGTCATATATACATATACAGGTGTACAGTACAATGAAATTCTTTCTTCGCATATCCCAGCTTGTTTGAAAGCTGGGGTCAGAGCGCAGGGTCAGCCACCTTACGGCGCCCCTGGAGCAGACAGGGTTAAGGGCCTTGCTCAAGGACCCAACAGTGGCTGCATAGCAGAGCCTGGATTTGAACCGCCAATCTTCCGGTTGATAGCCCAAAGCTCTACCCACTAGGCTACCACTGTCCCTATATACAAGGGATCTTCAAAAAGTTTCCACAATTTTTAACTCTATTTATTAACTTTTTAATGCCATTGGCCACTGATGCACCTCTGCTTTCACAACATCATCACATGAAAATCTTCTTCCCCTTAAATCTTCTTTAAGAAGAGCATCCAAAAAGCTGGAAATCAGATGGTGTTAAATCTGGACTATAAGCATCTCTGTCTCTCAAACACGACCGATTACTTCTCCTCGCACCCTCATCTCTTCCAACCAAAATATAAAAGTGCGGAAACTTTTTGAAGATCCTCGTACCTTGAAACTCAACGTCAACTGGTGTTGAGTTTAAAAGATGCTGAGTGTCAAGGTATTTTTTTCTCATAAGGGTGTATGGGGAAAGCCGTTAATGCCTTCCATGGTCCTGTGGAACTGCATATATTTAGGCTAATGTAAAATAATGAGGTTGTTTTTGACACTTATACACTGAAAATAGCACAAATATAATATAAAAACACTGAAATAAAAAGCTGATTCTTACAATTTCTCAGAACCCAGAGCTGTAACACAAGTTGAAAAGTGAAACGGAGGAAAATCCAGATGAACACAGATACACGTGAACACTTTCAGAGTGAATCTGACGGTTATTCCACACAAAAGCAGATTCGTCTCATATTCACACCTTTAAGTTTTACTTCACCGCTCAAGCTGATCGCTGAACAAAGCGAAAGTTAATCTGAAATTAAATAAATACATTTGTAAAAAACAAACTGAACACGTTGAGTTTAAGTGTACGCCGAAGGGCGTTAAGTTTCAAAGATTTTGAGTTTAGGAAACATTACAAGGTACCACTGTACTTGCAAATACACTATGGCCAAAAGTATACAGACGCATGACCATGAGCTAGTTTGATGTCACATTTAAAATCAAATGCTATTAATATACAGTGACCTCTGTGTGGCCTTTTCAGCTCTAACAACAGCCGCTTTTCTGAGAGGTCTTCTAACAAGACTAAAGGAATTTGTGCCTAATTATTTAATATACTGTATATACAATATGGCACTGATGTCAGACAAGAAAGCCTCAACTGATCTTCCGGTTAATTCCAAAGCCGTCCAATAAGCTTCCACCTTTGCAGCAGCAGTTTAGGGAAGGCTGTTATCTATTCCCATTCCAGCATGACAGTATCCATGTACACAAAGCAAACTCACTCACTTTCTTAACCGCTTATCCAATTTGGGGGGTGGGGGAGGTGAAACCTATCCCAGCTTTTCAATGGGTGCAAGGCACACAGTAATACCCTGGACGGGGCGCCAGTCCATCGCAGGGCAGGCACACATACAGTGCCTTGCAAAAGTATTCAGCCCCCTTGAACTTTTCAACCTTTTGCCACATTTCAGGCTTCAAACATAACGATATGAAATTGTAATTTTTTGTGAAGAATCAACAACAAGTGGGACACAATCGTGAAGTGGAACGAAATTTATTGGATATTTTAAACTTTTTTTAGAAATAAAAAACTAAAAAGTGGGGCGTGCAATATTATTCAGCCCCTTTACTTTCAGTGCAGCAAACTCACTCCAGAAGTTCAGTGAGGATCTCTGAATGATCCAATGTTGACCTAAATGACTGATGGTGATAAATAGAATCCACCTGTGTGTAATCAAGTCTCCGTCTAAATGCACCTGCTCTGTGACAGTCTCAGAGTTCTGTTTAAAGCGCAGAGAGCATCATGAAGACCAAGGAACACACCAGGCAGGTCCGAGATACTGTTGTGGAGAAGTTTAAAGCCGGATTTGGATACAAAAAGATTTCCCAAGCTTTAAACATCTCAAGGAGCACTGTGCAAGCGATCATATTGAAATGGAAGGAGTATCAGACCACTGCAAATCTACCAAGACCCGGCCGTCCCTCTAAACTTTCAGCTCAAACAAGGAGAAGACTGATCAGAGATGCAGCCAAGAGGCCCATGATCACTCTGAATGAACTGCAGAGATCTACAGCTGAGGTGGGAGACTCTGTCCATAGGACACAATCAGTCGTACACTGCACAAATCTGGCCTTTATGGAAGAGTGGCAAGAAGAAAGACATTTCTCAAAGATATCTATAAAAAGTCACCTGGGAGACACACCAAACATGTGGAAGAAGGTGCTCTGGTCAGATGAAACCAAAATCGAACTTTTTGGCCACAATGCAAAACGTTATGTTTGGCGTAAAAGCAACACAGCTCATCACCCTGAACACACCATCCCCACTGTCAAACATGGTGGTGGCAGCATCATGGTTTGGGCCTGCTTTTCTTCAGCAGGGACAGGGAAGATGGTTAAAATTTATGGGAAGATGGATGGAGCCAAATACAGGACCATTCTGGAAGAAAACCTGTTGCAGTCTGCAAAAGACCTGAGACTGGGACGGAGATTTATCTTCCAACAAGACAATGATCCAAAACATAAAGCAAAATCTACAGTGGAATGGTTCACAAATAAACGTATCCAGGTGTTAGAATGGCCAAGTCAAAGTCCAGACCTGAATCCCATCGAGAATCTGTGGAAAGAGCTGAAAACTGCTGTTCACAAACGCTCTCCATCCAACCTCACTGAGCTCGAGCTGTTTTGCAAGGAAGAATGGGCAAAAATTTCTGTCTCTCGATGTGCAAAACTGATAGAGACATACCCCAAGCGACTTGCAGCTGTAATCGCAGCAAAAGGTGGCGCTACAAAGTATTAACGCAAGGGGGCCGAATAATATTGCACGCCCCACTTTTCAGTTTTTTATTTCTAAAAAAAGTTTTAAATATCCAATAAATTTCGTTCCACTTCACGATTGTGTCCCACTTGTTGTTGATTCTTCACAAAAAATTACAATTTCATATCGTTATGTTTGAAGCCTGAAATGTGGCAAAAGGTTGAAAAGTTCAAGGGGGCTGAATACTTTTGCAAGGCACTGTACACACACCCATTCACCTATAGGGCAATCCAGTGTCTCCAATTAACCTGACTGCATGTTTTTGGACTGTGGGAGGAAACCGGAGCTCCCGGAGGAAACCCACGCAGACACGGGGAGAACATGCAAACTCCACACAGAAAGGACCCGGACCGCCCCGCCTGGGGATCGAACCCAGGACCTTCTTGCTTCTTACCGTGCCACCCACAAAGCAAACTCTCAGTTTAAATTTAATTAATGAAACTCCATTGTTTTGAACAGAGCCCTGACCTCAGCCCTACTGGACAGCTTCGGAATGAACCGGAACATCAACTGAGGCTTAATGGGCACAAATTACCACAGTCTTGTTAGAAGCTTTTTCAGAAAAGCGGCAGTTGTTAGAGCTGAAAGGGTCACATAGAGGTCAGTGTATTTTAATAGCATTTGTTTTTGAAATGGGATGTCCAACAAGCTCGTGTTCAGGTGTCCAAATACTTTTGGTCATATAGTGTATTTTAATTGTCGGTCACAGTTTAAATAACAGCAGTGTTTTTAAAACCAAATGCAGTGTCAGGTTGAAGAACTAAAGCCAGAAGGAGTCGTTTGAAACCGTTTGCATGACAGATAGATGATGGTGTTTTTTTACAAAACGTTCGGCACTAAAAGAGAACGACAGGAATGAAATTAAGTTAAACGGACGGCGCTGTGAGGTCTGAAGCTACTCATGCATGAGCAGAACGGTTCGGATTTCCTGTGTGAAGCGCGAGTTTCTCGTGCCGCATGTGTCAGCAAACGGGGTCATCGAGTGCAGATGTGTAGTAGCTCCCGCAGCCATGTTCATTCATAAAAAAAAAAAAAAGAGGGAACGAGGGGCCGTCTACATTTACAAGAATGTTTATGACCATTTACGGCATTTGGCAGACACTTTTTTACAAGTATAACTGAATACAAATATAATTCAAGCAATTGAGGGTTAAGGGATTTGCTCAGGGGTCCAACTGTGGCAACTTGGCAACCTTTTGGCTGCTGATCTACCGCAGCCCTAAAAGAACCAACACAGCTGATTTACCATTGGAAGGTAGTGAAAGGTAACCCCCCATTCACCACCACCCCCAAACCCCCTTTATCGCTTTGATCCTACAATAAGCCCACGCTTCCTCCCGAACGTCTTCACGCTATTCGCGGCGGCGCAGTCATCACTCACGACCCCGTGGGAGGTGCCGATCCGCGCCCCTCATTATAGTAGCGAAAGCCATGAAAGGACTCAGATCCTCTTTCTGCTTTGCCGGGCCTCAGTTTACGAGAAACCTCAAGCCTCTGGGCCTATGAGAGGAGCGAGACGAGGGGGTGACCTCAGGGGGCTGTTTCCTGTGCGAGCTGCTGCTTTACACCTCTGCTGCTTTTTTGCACACAGAGAACATTCTGAGAAACGGGACCCGTTACATTTTAAGTAGAATCGCACAGCCGGGGGAGCAGTGGAGGTCATAAATCCTGCAGATAGCTTCTGGTTTCGGAGGGTGAAGCCACTATGGGCATGCAGATAACGGGCCAAGCGGTTTTCAACACCTACCCCACACAGTGCATGATAGGGCAGGTTTTTAGGACAGGGGTGCAAAATTATTATTTATTTTTAAATTTATTTTTACATTTCCGGTTGTTGGGCACCTTGGTCAAATTTTATATGTCTTATGTTGTCAAAAGAGAAACAGTCTCAGCAAACTCACAAATTTCTACGTTTTATACAACATTTACATATATTTAATGAATTTAAAGCATCGTGACGTGCATCGAGTTCGAGCAATTTTGCACGATCGCATCCGATGTGGCCCACTATACTACAGAAGATTCACGCATGAGGTCAGTCTCGTGCGGGGAGAGTCACGCGCCGATCTCCACTTTCCTCCACTTTTGTACAGGCGCCTCGGGCTACTAACCAGGGTCCTTACGCAGAATCAAAGGCCTGGTCTTTTTCCACCCAGCAGACTTTTGACCAGTTTTGTCTGCTGCAGGCACTGCCAATTGTGCCTGCTAGGGGGCACCCAGGTGAAACCCAGCGCTGGTGTGCTAGCCATAAAGTTATTTTTCAGGGGTTGGCGATGTCTCTGGAAATATCAGTGACTTCTGCAGTGCATTCAAAACCAACCACAATATGAACCAACTCTTCTAAGTAAGAAGTGAAACAGAGCAGCAGAACTTGTGACATTACTTGTGACATTACTTGTGACATTACTGCGTCGGCTAACAGATGTAACTGGTTATTATAGCAGTTTGATCATCAGACTAGTTTTCCTCTTCAGCTTTATTCACACGATACGGTTGTTTCCTATGAAGTGAGGTGGTGCCGCTTACTTGCCCCTCTAATTTCCAGACACTGTGCAGATTTGCCTCTTTGGTGCTTAGTTTTTACAACTCGGTTTGATCTGATTAAACTGTTATATGTAGTTATATTATATAGTGTATTATATATTATATAGTAATTATATATAATTATATACATTATATCTGATTAATTTATTATTATATCTTATTTTATTATTATATCTATATCTATTATATATATTTATTATATTATATTATATATTTATTATTATTTATTATATTATATTATTTATTATATTATTATATATATAATATATATATATTATATCTAATTTAGAATCAGAATCTTTATCATTATATCTTATATACATTATTTATATATATATATATATATATGAAATATTAAATTAATTATATCTAATTATATATACATTATATCTGATTAGTTTATTATTATATCTTATATATATATATAATATATAAGCCCTCATGACGAGAACCTGTCGTGTTTGGAGCAGTTTGAGAAGCAGATCTGTTATTGCTCCACATCTGAACTGCAGTGGTGAGATAGTGTTGTCAGATAGTTTGTGCAGGACGTCTAGTCTGCGCCACCGAGATTCTGTTCTCAGTAAGTAGTGGGGCTGTTGTTCAGAGCCCAGAGGCACGTAAAACCCAGCAAAGAGCCTCTGGACTCTGAACAACAGCCCCACTACTTACTGAGAACAGAATCTCGGTGGCGCAGACCAGACGTCCTGCACAAACCAGCTCGAGCTCTCAGAAATAGTGCTGTTATCCACCGCTGGCAGCCAGCAATCTGTTGGGAAATAACGGCGCTGCTCGAAGAGGCAAACCAAACCCTGGCGAGTTTTTCATGCATGCGGTTTGGTTTTATGTGCATCCCCGGCAGGAAGAGTCTCCACACCCTGCAGTTGGGACTGCCATCCAGAGATAATGTGATGGCTTTATAGACGTCAGTCGTTTTAAAGCTCTGTAATGTCGGTGTTTACCTTGATGCTTTGTTATTGTAGTTGTGGAAGAAAATGACCTGTTTTAGGGTTTCTGACTGACTTTTGTTGATTCCTGGTTGGTCCAGTCCAGTACAGATGTGTTTTTTTCCCCTCTGGTCATTCTTGACTGCACCGTTTGCTTTGTTGATGTGGGTAGACGTAGGTAGCTCCACAGGTCAGTCTCTACTAAAAAACAAGGGTAAATACAAGGTCACATTCCTCTGTCCCAAACTTAAGCAAAACAACGGAGACATGCGGCTGACGCAAATCCACCACAGCAGCTGGATCGGCCTAACCTGGGTTAGTTTCATTATATAATTTTTATTCATATTTTGAGGAGTCACAGGATCTGTTTAAAAACCAAGTGATCTCTCTCTCTACATAGACACATTTACATCATCTAACACCCCAGAGAAGAAGTCTAAATTCTTATATACATTAAAATACTGCCTACTGTGGTGCCTTCATTCTAAACAATAATCTGACTGAATAACAAAGGAGCGTCCAATGCTTCCTTAGTGATAGCAAACTAGCTCTGGATAATGCAATCCATGTCATGATGTTGTCATGTGGTGCCTCATCAGATGGTAAAAGTTATGTAAATTGTGGGATTTAATGTGATTAAAAGATTAGCTCGTTTTCTGTTCTGGCCATCTCGTAAACCTACTCAGTGGTTATCATCTTCCTGATGCACTTTTTTCTTCCTCTTTCATCAGTGTCCAGGATTCACATCCATATGTAGCTACTGGCCAGACCAAGACTTTCATCATCATTCATCATAAATTGTTGATAGTTTGAGTTTGTATGTTTATATTTAGCTTAAAATTGTAGTTGTGGTTGATTTGGTATTGAACTGAACCTTGTTCTAATGTATAAATACAAACTGCAAATTGTAAATTGAAATGCTTTCTGTAAAATCGTGTTTGGAATATTACATTTTATTTAATTAGCGTTCATGGTTCATTTTTTAGCTATAACCCAGGTTTAAAGGAACTGCTAATTGCTAATCTCCAGAGGCTGTGTTTGCACAGACCAGAGGTTCCGAGGGGACACAGCCTGCGGTCAGGGCTGAATCTATTCTGTCGTTACTCACTTTAATGTAGCTTTAGTGAGCTCCTCACCTAAAGGCTGAGATAATCACATTTCCAATTTCTTTTCTCAGCAGCTCATTGAGCAAGAGAAATTTATGGGAGAGTCTTACCTGCTCCAGAGTCAAGGTTTTTCTGTCCCTCCCCCCTCGTGCTTCCTTCTGTGTTTGTGATAGGGAAAAAAGGACTGGAGTCCATTTGGACCGAGTTGGTGAGTGTGAGAGCAGTTTTTGGACTAGCGTGTGAGAACTGAGAGCTGATCTATGGCCCAGATAAAAACTCCGGTCTGGATTTTGCGCATGGTGTGTATAAGTGATCTGCTCTCGGCCATGGGACTATATGTATAGGGATGGATGGATGGATGGATGGATGGATGGATAGATAGATGGATAGATAGATAGATAAATAGAAAAAAATAGATATATAGAATCATGGGGTCTATATTTGTGGGACAGTGGTAGCCTAGTGGGTAGAGCTTTGGCCTATCAACCGGAAGATTGGCGGTTCAAATCCAGGCTCTGCTATGCAGCCACTGTTGGGTCCTTGAGCAAGGCCCTTAACCCTGTCTGCTCCGGGGGCGCCGTACAATGGCTGACCGTGCGCTCTGACCCCAGCTTCCAAACAAGCTGGGATATGCGAAGAAAGAATTTCATTGTACTGTACACCTGTACATGTATATATGACAAATAAAGTATACACACATACACACACACACACACACACATATATATATATATATACAGGGGTTGGACAAAATAACTGAAACACCTGTCATTTTAGTGTGGGAGGTTTCATGGCTAAATTGGACCAGTCTGGTGGCCAATCTTCATTAATTGCACATTGCACCAGTAAGAGCAGAGTGTGAAGGTTCAATTAGCAGGGTAAGAGCACAGTTTTGCTCAAAATATTGCAATGCACACAACATTATGGGTGACATACCAGAGTTCAAAAGAGGACAAATTGTTGGTGCACGTCTTGCTGGCGCATCTGTGACCAAAACAGCAAGTCTTTGTGATGTATCAAGAGCCACGGTATCCAGGGTAATGTCAGCATACCACCAAGAAGGACAAACCACATCCAACAGGATTAACTGTGGACGCAAGAGGAAGCTGTCTGAAAGGGATGTTCGGGTGCTAACCCGGATTGTATCCAAAAAACATAAAACCACGGCTGCCCAAATCACGGCAGAATTAAATGTGCACCTCAACTCTCCTGTTTCCACCAGAACTGTCCGTCGGGAGCTCCACAGGGTGGATATACACGGCCGGGCTGCTATAGCCAAACCTTTGGTCACTCGTGCCAATGCCAAACGTCGGTTTCAATGGTGCAAGGAGCGCAAATCTTGGGCTGTGGACAATGTGAAACATGTATTGTTCTCTGATGAGTCCACCTTTACTGTTTTTTCCCACATCCGGGAGAGTTACGGTGTGGAGAAGCCCCAAAGAAGCGTACCACCCAGACTGTTGCATGCCCAGAGTGAAGCATGGGGGTGGATCAGTGATGGTTTGGGCTGCCATATCATGGCATTCCCTTGGCCCAATACTTGTGCTAGATGGGCGCGTCACTGCCAAGGACTACCGAACCATTCTGGAGGACCATGTGCATCCAATGGCGGTGCCGTGTATCAGGATGACAATGCACCAATACACACAGCAAGACTGGTGAAAGATTGGTTTGATGAACATGAAAGTGAAGTTGAACATCTCCCATGGCCTGCACAGTCACCAGATCTAAATATTATTGAGCCAGTTTGGGGTGTTTTGGAGAAGCGAGTCAGGAAACGTTTTCCTCCACCAGCATCACGTAGTGACCTGGCCACTATCCTGCAAGAAGAATGGCTTAAAATCCCTCTGACCACTGTGCAGGACTTGTATATGTAATTTCCAAGACGAATTGACGCTGTATTGGCCGCAAAAGGAGGCCCTACACCATACTAATAAATTATTGTGGTCTAAAACCAGGTGTTTCAGTTATTTTGTCCAACCCCTGTATATATGAGTCATGAAGTTTATAAAGTATATATACAGTGGGGGAAATAAGTATTTGATCCCCTGCTGATTTTGTAAGTTTACCCCCTTACAAAGACTTAAACAGTCTATAATTTTTATGGAAGGTTTATTTTAACAGAGAGAGACAGAATATCAACAAAAATTCCAGAAAAAAAAAAATAAAAGTTATAAATTAATTTGTATTTCATTAAGCTAAATAAGTATTTGATCCCCTACCAACCAGCAAGAATTCTGACCCCCACAGACTGGTTATGTGCCCATGAGGCACACAAATTAGTCCTGTCCCTGTATAAAAGACTCCTGTCACAGAATCAGTTTCTTTTGTTCAAATCTCTCGACCACCATGGGCAAGACCAAAGAGCTAACAAAGGACGTCAGGGACAAGATTGTAGAGAACAAGGAAGCTCTACCCACAAGGAAAAAAATTATAGTTTTATATAACATATGTGGAAAAAATTGTACTGTATATGTATATATGACAAATAAAGGCATTCTTCTAAGCCACTGTTGGACCCTTGAGCAATGCGCTTAACCCTGTCTGTTCCAGGGGGGCTGTACAACGACTGACCCTGCACTCTGACCCCAACTTCCAAACAAGCTGGGATATGCAAAAAATCCATAGTACTGTACAACTGTATCTGTATATATGACAAATAAAGGCATTCTACTAAAAAAGATCTGAGAATTCAGGTTAGGTTCAGAAAGCCCCCTAGGTCCAGTTTGCTGCGGTTACTGGAAACGGAGATTCAGTGATAAATGGAAGAGATCGTAACAATGGGCTGCACGGCCACTAAAAGAGATTGTTCCAGAATATCCAGAATATAGGTCAGTAGAGAATCTTGTCTTGTAAAAGCAACACATTCCAGTCGTTAGAGATCCTGACCTGTCAGTGTTTTCTCTCTGTTACTAATTGCTTTCCTCGCCTACAAGTGCGTTCCAATAATGAACATCAAACCCTCGTGGACTCAGGACGGAGCGATCGTTACAGCTCAGCCGCGGAGCACTTCAGAGGGTTAGTGGACGAGAAAACACTTGGGGATTGTTGACGAAGGTTCAATACCGCTCAGGAGTCCGCCTGACAGGAGCCGAGTCGGTTTAAACCAGCGCTTGGCAAACGCGGCGAAAGATGAAGTGGAGGAATTAAAAGGGGGAAGGAGACTAAACGTCGAGACTAAACCACGCTGCTGCAAAGCTGTAATTCTGTACTGGCATCTTTCACTGGCACATCATTCACATGGATGAAACCATGGTGAAGTTCACACAGCAGCTCCTTTGTGTAGATGTGAAGGATTGGTGCGCTGTAGCTTTGTTTTGCTTACAAAAACTGAAATTTAGATTATACATTTGGGGGTGTAGAACGTTCCAGAACATTGTGGCTCTGCTGCCTCTTGTTATAGATTATGATTGAATAAAGCTGGTAACTTCTCTGCGACCACATAAAATGGGATAGTTTGACTGCACCCATTAATTAGTACTAATAAATCATACACACAAAACACATTGGAATTGGCCTGGGTGTTTTCTACCTTTTGTCCAGTGAATCTGACCCACAGTGGGTCCTGTTCCCTGAATGAAATACCCACACACTACCCTCTCACTATTTCTTCCATAGCTCTTCACATTCTTGTTTTCCTAATAAATAAATAAATAAAAGAGAAACTCCAGCCCAACATTCTCAGAGTTCCTCTCTCTCCCCAGAGTTCCCCTGTCTTCCCCTACAGTCTAATAATCACTCCTCATCTCTTTATTTACTACAGCTGAAGGCGTGGTCGACACTCGTAAAGCAGTATGAAAAATCATGCAGTGGTTATTAGCTGGATGGTAAAAGCAGAAGGTTTTTTAAAACAGGTTGTGAATTTTAACCTGCTGAACGTCTATAAGTAGACAGAAGGGGTTACATAAATATATATCTGTGTCTGTCTGTCTCTGTCTGTCTATCTATCTGTCTAAAAATCTATGTATATATCTGTCTGTCTACCTGTCTGTCTGTCTAAAAATCTATCTATATATCTGTCTCTGTATCTGTCTGTCTATCTTTGTATCTATCTGTCTCTGTATCTGTCTGTTTATCTGCCTGTCTGTCTGTTTATATATTTATCTATATATCTGTCTATCTGTCTGCCTTTTTGTCTGTCTGTCTGTCTGTCTGTTTATCTGTATCTGTCTGTCTATCTTTCTACCTGTCTGTCTATCTTTCTACCTGTCTGTCTGTCTGTCTGTTTATCTGTATCTGTCTGTCTATCTTTCTACCTGTCTGTCTATCTTTCTACCTGTCTGTATGTCTATCTGTCTCTCTGTATCGATCTGTCTGTCTGTCTCTGTACAGCTCAGGTTAATTAAATTGCTCTGAAGCGAGTGCCTGGGATCGCAGCGATGCTACTGAGATTGATGCGAGGTCCGGGGGATGATGGGATAATGGGACTGTTCCTGCACTCTTTAATAATAAGAATGGGGTTCATGTGAGGGCAGAATCAGTGGATTTTCCTCGTTAATCCTCTTGTCCCGTATATCCCATCATCACATGGGTATTGCACTAGTGACTGAAATTCTCAGTGCAGGAGAGACGACTTTTACGTGTGGTTATGGAATACGTCGTGTAGCTGGTGAATTTGACTTATAAAGTCATTTTGATAAAGCGTAGACAAACACTGGTAGCAGAATAAGTCGTTCTGAAGCACGATCAGTTATGGGATGCCACTATTCCAACAAAAATGTGCAAATGTAAATATAAATATTGTGTCAAAATTTCTGTGCTTTTTACCATCTGATAGACTGAATCTTGGTTTGCCAGATGCCAGGGAAACAATACAGTTGACAACCACATTGCCAGCTGTAAAGTGTGGTGGAGGACGAAAATATATATATTTTTTTACACAAAAGCATTTTGTAGTCAGTAATGACAATTACTTTCAAGAAGCTTTAAGGGAACACCCGAGGGTAAAAGGTCACCCCCCCATCCCTCCTCCTATTTATTTATTCATATTTATTTTGTGTTCATTGCTTCTTGTCCTGATACAAGCTCTGGTTTTAAAGTAGGGTCATTTGTCCATTTCTTACATCGCACGTTTTATTAATCGATATCAGAAAGGATATCCGTGCACTGTCGCCCCACGGCTGCAGTCATAAACATCACTGAGTTGTGATGAACGTCTGCACGCGTTAAGGTCTACATTACTGCCTCTGCGTTTGCGCTTCTGTCTCTCTGTGTTTTTTGTGTATTTTTTTTTTGGCCATTTTGTGTTAAAACGTGTTTACGGTGTGTGGGAACCTGCCTGCAGGGCCTCCGCACGCTTCCAGCGTGGCCTCTGCACCCTTTCACCCCGTTTGTGCTCTCGGCCCCTTTCTGCCCCTTATCAGAGGGCAGCGGACCAGGCGCACGTGTCCCAGGCCTCTGAGAAAAAACAGTTCTGCAAAAGCGCTCGAGCAAACACGACACAGAGGACGCAGGCGCCTCAATGTCAGCAAATATTTGGTCGCTGGTTCGGTAAGATTTGAGCGTTTGAAGTCGGACAGATTCGGCTGACTGTGGGACAGGTGGAATGTATGACGCGTAGATTTTGAAAGCGAACACAGATAGCGGGTTGATAAGACTGGACGTCGGTGTACATGAGCTTGTTCTGACGAACGCCGGCCAAGGCTGGTCATGTTACCGGGTTGAGCGGAGCAGCTGTTCAGGACCTGCTGGATTTCATAACACTGGGTCTGTGTTACTGAAACAGCTTGTGATGTAACCGCTGTCGTTCACACCTGTCGAGCTGACTCAGCCTAAAGCCTGGACACAGAGGGGCTAATGAGCGTCCTGCTATGGTTAATACTCGCTTAACGGCCGGACAAACAAAGGCCGATTCATATGTGCCACATATTACTGTCCTTCTGCCTAAAGTCTGTGGATTTGATCCTTCTAATTAGTTTCTCATTTAAAACGATCAGCAGTTGAGCGTTTTAGATGCTTTTAGATGCATAATGAACAGATGAACGGGTGTCTTGTCCAATCTGCTCTGCTCCAAATTGTGTGTTAGAACAAGCTAACAGTTCATGGACAGCACTTCTCAACAAACACTTGCCAGCACGGATATTCAAACCCTGGGTCGTGACCCTTGGGTGGGTCACGAGCCAAAAAAATGGGTCACAGAAGAAAAAAAATAAATAAATAAACGAATGTTAACACAAAATGAACATGTACACGTACACCCCCATGTGGAGGCTTTACTTTAAATCTTGTAAACCACAGTGGGACCAGATTGTCACACTGTGTTTGGTTGTAGTTTGGTTTTGATTCATTGCTTGTGTTGCCTGGGTCGCGGTAAAAATCATGGACAAAATATGGTTGAAAAACCCTGCTTGCAAGGACTTTTAAGAATTCACCTTCTACCGTCCTTAATTAAAAAGTTCACTGAATCTGGAACACCTCTGGAACACATATTTCTGAACACCCTCATCAGCAAACACCTGCAAGGACTTTTTAAAAATATTTTGTTTATGCATTTTCTCCCCTTTTTCTCCCTTTTAGCGCGTCCAATTTCCCGATTGCGTCATGCTTCCTATCCACTAATGCCGACCCTGGCTCTGATTGAGGAGAACGAAGCTAACCCACGCCCCCTCCGACACAGCACACTGAGTGCAGCTCAGCGTTGTGTACGGAGAGACACACCCTGAGAGCACTCTTTTCTCATCTCTGTGCAGGTGCCATCAATCAGCCAGCAGAGGTCGTAATTGCACCAGTCATGAGAGAGAGAGACCCCATCCGGCTTAGTCCAGCCCATATCTGAACAACAGGCCAATCGTTGTTCATGTGGCTGCTCAGCCTTCGAGACTCGATACGATGTATTCGAGATCCCAGCTCTGGTTCCAGCGCGTGTTTTTATCGCTATGCCACCTGAGCGGCCACACCGGCAAGGACTTTTAAAGAATTCACCGTCTACCGTCCATAATTAAAAAAAAGTTTGCTAGGGTCTGTCTGTAAACATAGTGATCTCTCTACACAGACACTACACGTCATCCTACACTCTCGAGAAGAGGGCATGTCTAAATTCTTAGATACCTTAAAATGCTGCCTACTGAGGCGCCTTAATTCTGAGTGATAATCTGACTGAATAACAAGGAAGCATTCGATGCTTCTTCAGTGGTGAAGGCAATCCCAGCATTCAGTGCGGCACAACTTTTTTTTTAACAAAAAAATGACAAATATGGTGATTGACTGTGGAGCAACCGACGGAGTTCTTTTCAAATGTAAATAAATTCTAATTGATCTTTAATTTGTATAAAGGTGAGCAAGTGTCATTTATCCGTCATTTAACTGTTTTCGGTACATGGAAAGAGACGTTAGCTGGCATGCTAGCGGTTTCTGCAGCCTCAGCCCATTGGTTGGAATGGTCTGAGGCTAACTGTGTTAGCTTAGTAAGCAAAACTGTGGTGACGTAATAGCTGTAATCGCTGTCTAAGTAGTGCGTCTAAATAATCTGCCTTATGAGTTTGATATCTTATTAGAATCCTCTCTACTGAGGCAGCTGCCGTTTGATTGTTTGCTTTTGGGGGAGATTCTGTAAAAATGTGGACATGCTGTAACTGGGGGTGATTCTGTAAATACGTGGACATACTGTAACTGAGCGAGATTCTGTAAATACGTGGACATGCTGTAACTGAGCGAGATTCTGTAAATACGTGGACATGCTGTAAATGGGGGTGATTCTGTAAATACGTGGACATGCTGTAACTGAGAGAGATTCTGTAAATATGTGGACATGCTGTAACTGAGAGAGATTCTGTAAATACGTGGACATGCTGCAACTGGGGGTGATTCTGTAAATACATGGAAATGCTGTAACTGATGGAGATTCTGTAAATACGTGGACATGCTGTAAACTTGATCGGTTGGAGGAATGTGATCGGACCTAGATCACCAGTGTCAGTGGGTTCAGTACATCGTGAGCCAGAAGTTTGTCCTCTTTCTCCAGATGTGGCGGCCCGGCAGCCTTGATCCTTCTCAGTTGCCTGCTGTTGCATCACATAGCTCAGTGTCTGTGTGTAACGGGAGAGTGTGGAAATCCCCTCTCTGCCACGTGGGAGACGAATGCTCTCCGGCTCATGAATAAAGCGTGCGACCGGAGTTCATTCCTCTCTCTGGCTCTGACCCTGACCACTCAGCTCTCCCTACGTATCACAACAGAAAGGCTGAATCATCGCTGGACTATGCGGTCATGTGATATTTTTCCAGCCTTTTCTTGTTCCTCGGGGCTCGTGCTTTGATCGTGTGGTCATTTCTTTCATATTACATCCATACATAAAGGAATATATAAAGGAATGGAATGAAAACGGATGACTTTAGGTGCTGATGTCTGGTGCACATTTTCCCAAGTCTCCCCTTTTTTAATACCCCAACCTACTAGTAGATGCATTCTGTATGAATAATACATCACCATTAAAGGTGACCTTGGTTAATTATTGATTGAATCTGACGATTACACATCTGACCTCTGTATTAACGTACACTTTCGGCTCCCCCGCTCGCCTTTCATGTGCAAATCCGCTGTTAGGAATCCTCCAGATACGCTGATGTCACTGATGAATCTTTAATGTTATTGTTCTAGAACCAGACTAATGACTTGCAGGCTAATGGCTGCTACATGGTGGGTAGATACTGTTTAGGAAACCGCAGGGTCCTGGACCACCTAGTGGAAACGCTCCATCATTCCTGTGCCTCCTGCTCTGATGGGCCGGTCAGCTGGTCCTGTACCTGGAGGGTGTGAGGTTCTACTGGCCTTCCTTATTGTTCTCATTATGTCCTTTTTTTTGGAGTCTAGGTGTGAATGAGTGAGCGATTAAGGGTCTGTCTGAAAACCTACTGAGCTGCCTTGCTGCCTACTGCCTACCTAGGCAGATTATTTAGACGCACTACTTAGACGGCGATTACTCCGATTATGTCACCACAGATTTAGCTACAGTTACTCTCAGGCCATAAAGAACTCATTTAGTTCATTTTTTTCTCACAAAATTGTTTGTTTGCTGGAGCCTATCCCAGTTTTTCAGTGGGCGCAAGGCACACAGTAACACCCTGGACGGGACACCAGTCCATCGCAGGGCAGATACACATACACACACCCATTCACTTATAGGGCAGTGCAGTGTCTCCAGTTAACCTGACTGCATGTTTTTGGACTGTGGGAGGAAACCGGAGCTCCCAGAGGAAACCCATTTAGACACAGGGAGAACATGCAAACTCCACTCAGAAAGGACCCAGACCGCCCCGCCTGGGGATCAAACCCAGGACCTTCTTGCTGTGAGGCGACAGTGCTAGCCACCGTGCCGCCCACCCTGCAATATTATTATTATATTTTTTTGCAGTCACTGTAAAGCAAACCAGGCTGAAGATGAACGACATTTAAATCATTTCATATCTCATGAAACGGTGTGAATAGCAGGTTAGCCTACAGTCCGGTCCTGTCCCCGGGCCCCGCACCAGCCCTTCCAACAGCAGAATGTGCTGATGCTGAGGTCTGCTCGGCCTCTCTCGGCCGGCTAGACGGCTCCTGCTGAATCAGCGCTTCTCAGCAGAATGCTTTCTGCGCACCTAATGCCTTTAGCAAAACCATTTTCTAGAAACTCAGGGACAGTGTTGTTTTTTTCCCCGCTCGACCGCATCAGTTCAGCCGGAGCTTCTCTGGTCCTGGTGTTGAGGGCGGCCGGCAAACGACTGGATTCCTGTCAGTGTGACCTTTTGGTGGCTGATTGTCATCACTGTCTTAACTGTAAACCAATCACATCTGATATTTACTTTTACTTACATATGTTTATTTATTTATTAGTATTTTAACGTCATGTTTTACACTTTGATTACATTCATGACAGAAATTTACACAAGATTCAAGATACTGTGTTTCCAGTTTACCTCGCTTGCACGTCTTTGGACTGTGGGAGGAAACCGGAGCTCCTGAGGAGAACATGTAAACTTCACACAGAAAGGAGCCGGACTCCACCTGGCAGTCGAACCCAGGACCCAAGACGACAGTGTTTCCCACCGAGCCACTGTCCCGCTTACTTAGATATGTGAGTGTGTGTATGCAAGCATGTATTCAGTATGGGTGTGAATACTTCCACTCAGATGTGGGATTGTGTGTATGCAAGCATGTATTTGGATAGGAATTTGAATATTTTTTATTACCACATTTAAATAAAATGATATTTAAAATCATAGAACTCAGAACTGAGATTTAGGACACAGATCTCAGACACTGGACGGTCAGGGTCCTCTTTGTGAAGTTTGGACACCCTCCCTGTGTCCACATGGGTTTCCTCTGGGTGCTCCGGTGTCCTCCCACAGTCCAAAGACATGCAGTCAGGTTAATTGAAGCTACTGAAAATTGTGTGTGTGTGCCATGTGATGGACTGGCGACCTGTCCGAAGTGTTTCCCAAATTTCGCCCAGTGAATCAGACCCACCTCGACCCTGATCAGGATAATTCAGTGATAAACATACAACGAATGAATGAAATTATACATCTCAAACAGTTTGGGGAAGACCCTTCGCTGTCAGCGTGACTGTGCTCATCTGCTCAAAACGAGGTCTGTATGGACATGGCTTGACGAGTTTGTTCCAAATTCCCACAGACATACTCCAAAATCTTGTGGAAAACCTGCCTAGAATAATTTTATGGTGTAATAGTCGGGGAGAAAGGGGGTACTTATGGTACTGGTTTTGAAACAGTTGGAAGGTCTCAGTAAGGGTGTGAACACTTTCACTCAGATATGTGATTGTGTGTATGCAAGCATGTATTTGGAAGAGTGAATAATTTTGCTCAGATATGTTACTGTGTGTATGTGAGCATGTACTTGGCAAGGGTGTTAGTGACCGTGACTGTGGTAGCTCAGTGGTTTAAGTGTGAGTATGATCCACTCATCGTATGAACCAGGCTGGACGACAGACAGTCGGAAGGTCTCGCTCGTCCCCACCCTATAGAAGCTCTAATGAAGATTTATTAGATTCAGCACACAAACTGTTTACACACTGAAGGTCATCTCCTCATTTGTGTACCAACCGGACCAAGCAGTCGAGCCTGGACGGGGAAGGTCAGCGCTATCTGCTCGGTCATGTGAGACCATTTACACAGTCAGACAGAGAAAGATGGGCGGGGAGGGCCTGAGGAGGACACAATAGTGCCTGAGGGAGAGCTTTTTAAACCCCAGGGTTCCTCTGTTCCAGTGCAGAAAGCCATTCTTTATTCTGCATCTCTAACCGGCGCTCGGGCTGCTTAAGCGGCGTGATGGATCACCTCAGCTTCTGTCTCTGCCGCTTCCTGACGAATCTCTCGCTTCTGTTCTGAACCCGTGTCCCCGCAGCTGGGACCGACTACTCCATCAAATCCGCCGTCGCCTCACACCGGTGGTTGACCCGCTCTTTATTTAGAACAGCTGCATTGTAAGTGGGTCTGTAACGCAGACGAATTGTTCGTTTAATCAGAAGTGGCTCGAAGCGTCTCTCTGCACCGCTGCGTGTTTGTTTATGTTCAGAATCAAACCTGCGCCGTTCGTACGTACAGGATATGGTCAAAAGTATTGGGACGTCACTATCTACGCTCAACTGTTTTTAGGTGATTTTGTGATAATTAGGTGATGTGGAACATGTAGAGATTTCTATCCTTGACTAGCAAGCAAGGCTAATACAGCCGTCTTTTTATTACCTCACATCTGATACTTGGATGATTATTAGATGATAATAAGTTATGTGGAACATAAGTACTTCAAAAACAAAATTCTGGGGTTAAATAGTTTTGGTGAGAGATATGAGTGTGATTGTAGGAGTGTTTGTGGGGGTTAGATATGGGATTATGTGTATGCAAGCATGTATTTGGAGGTATTTCGTTTCAGCCACAACAGTTGCTAACAGTTTACAATTTATATTGCCAGCTGCCCGTCTTATTTATATTCTTCTATTATATACCAACTATATTTATATTGTTTTATTCTGTATACTGTATAGTTTATATATTGTATATTTGCTTTACTATATTTACATCACAGTGGTACCTTGAAACTCAACGTCAGTTGGTTCTGGGAGTGGTGTTGAGCTTCAAGGTATTTTTTCCCATAAGGATGTTTGGGAAAGCTGTTAATGCCCTGGTCCTGTGGAACTGCATATATTTTAGGCTTATGTAAAATAATGAGGTTGTTTTTGACACTTCTACACTGAAAATAACACAAAAATAATATAAATAAAATAAAATGATAAAAAAAAAAAATGATTCTTACAATTTCTCAGAACCTCGAGCTGTAACACAAGTTTAAAAGTGAAACAGTGAGGAAAATCCAGATAAACACAGATACATGTGGAGCTTTCAGACTGGATTTGATGGTTATTCCACACGAATGCAGATTCGTCTCATATTCACACTTTGATGCCTAGCGGTTAAGGGCGAAACGTCTTAAAAAGCGTCTGCTAAATGCTGAAAATGTAAATGATGGTGTTTTACTGCACTGCTCAAGCCGTGCGCTAAACAAAGCAGCTGTTCATTGTTAATTTAAAATTAATTAAATAAATTAGCTTAAAAAACAAACTGAACATGCTGAGTCTAGGGGTACAAATTTCTCGACCAAGGGCGTTGTGTTTCAAAGATTTTGAGTTTAGAGGACGTTGAGTTACAAGGTACCACTGTACTTGTATTTGTTTTCTTCTTTACCTCAATTATTTAAAGTTGCTTGAGGTATCTGTCTGTCTGTCCGTCTGTCTAACATTCCTGTTTTGGAATGATCACATGGGTGATCACGTGTGGTACAGCAGCCCAACACCACAAAGAACTGGAGCTCATAAATTGCCAGTCTTTAATGGAGGAAGGGTCAGATTGGGTTTCTCCTCAAATACTCTCACTCGCACTCATATTATGATTATTTAACTAGCATTAGTCAGTCCACCTTCTGCATTTTTAGGCAGGATTAAACCAAAATCCTTCTTGAAGAAAGATGACTCTAGCTGCGCACACTATCAGGGTGTTGATCATTTTCTGTTGTAGGATGCAGTAAGGATGATTATTATTAATAATATAAAAGCAGTGTTTCATAGTGGACACAGTTTAGTGCCCAGTGTTTTTTTTAAATAACCTGTAATGTAAACAGTTGGCGGTTACTAACCCGAGGAGAGGACTCGCCGTATTGAGTGATTGTGACGACCTCTCCATCAATCACACAGTCAGGGCAGACACAAATGGACAACAGCTCAGCATAATGTCATCCTAAATATGGGATGAGCACTGTTGATTTACGACATGAAACATTCATTATTCATAATCAATGTGGTTGAACCGATTCACCCCTTGCTGCAGGAAGGTGAAATGCCCGTCCTCTTACAGTTTCAGCGTGTAAACATCAGCATTTTTCTCTGCTCTTTGTGGGACTTCAACCTCAATAAAAACGTAGTTTAACAATCAGCTTCTCCTGGGTGGTACTAGTACTGGTAACACACATTATCCTAATTTAAAATTAAGACTTATGAGGTCCTCTTGTATGAAAATCGAAGCCTGTTAATTCTTCAAGTACTGAAAAATCTGGAGGTTAAATACTTTTGGTGAGAGATAAGTGTGTTATTTGAAGTATGTATGTGGGGGTACATACTTGTGCTCCGATATGTGATAGTGTGTATGCAAGCATGTATTTGGAGGGGATGTGAATACTCTCGCTCAGATATGTGATTGTGTGTATGCAAGCATGTATTTGCTGAGGAGTGTGAATACTTTTGCTCAGATATGTGATTGTGTGTATGTAAGCATGTATTTGCAATACTGTTTTGCATTAATTTTATTGTAATGCCATAAGAGAAGCGATCGAAAGTAGAATTATTGCTGAAGATACTATTATTAAGGATTAGGCGCGTCAGTACAGGAGATCAACAGATTTGCGTCATTGTTAGTTTTGGCTCCTGAATATCAGATATGTGATTATGTGTAGGCAAGCATGTATTTTGGAGGGGATGTGAATACTCTCGCTCAGATATGTGATTGTGTGTATGCAAGCATGTATTTGCAGTACTGTTTTGCATTTATTTTACTGTAATGCAGTAAGAGAAGCTTACTGTAAAGCAGTAAGAGAAGCTGCATTAAAAGTAGAATTATTGGGCCGCTCAGGTGGCGCAGCGGTAAAGTACGCTAGCTCACCAGAGTTGGGGTTTCGAATACATCGTATCGAACCTCAGCTCTGCCTTTCTGACTAGGCTGGGCGGCTGTATGAACAACGATTGGCTGTTGTTCAGGGTTAGGGTTAAGAAAGTCGGATCATAGGTCCTCATAACCGGTGCGACTGCGGCCCTTTCTGGCTGACTGATGCCGCCTCCACAGGGCTGAGAAATAATGCTGATGGGGGTGTGGCCCTCCATGCACAGTGCCCGTCAAGTGTATGAACTCGACTCGTGCAGGTGAAAATGCAGTCTGTACTGACTGTACGTGCCGGAGGGGGCGCAAGTCAGTTGAGAGACTGCCTCAGTCAGCGGTGAAGGGTCGAATCAGTATAGAGGACGCAATCAGGGTAACTGGACACGACTAGACTGGGGGATAAAAATTAAGTGGAATTATTGCTGAAGATACTGTTATTAAGGATTAGGTGCGTCAGTCCAACAGATCAACAGATTTGGGTCATTGTTAGTTTTGGATCCAGTTCCAGACTAATAACTCCCAGTGAGATTCCGGCTTCTGAAGCTGGAAGTCGCTTATTAATTATCTTGCTAATTATCGGTTGAGTTTGGCTGGTGTAATTGCCTATTAACACCTGCGTCTGTGGAGATTATGCTTTACTGCCGATGACGATGTTCCTTAATGGAGTAAACATGACTAGCTTATTACTAGATTGTTGGGTCATGTTTGAGATTAGTAGTGTGTATGTGGGTGTGTGGGGGGGGCTGTTAGCTATTATTAAATTATTCATCTATTTTGTAACCAAATGTGGAACAGTTTGTTATATGATGTTCTGACTAATGTCCTAACAGAACTGAATCTGTGGAGTTGTGTGCTACTGTTTCTCTAACTCTATAATCTCTTTGTTTCATGCTCCAGGCTCCTAATAACCCCCCTGGAACAACAGTTGGCCTAATTGCACCCACTGAAAAAAAGCCCTCTATCAGTCATGGATTGAAAAGCTCTCTATTCCTTATGGCCTGGAACCCAGGAGTTCATGCCAGAGGGGGAAAAAGTCACGTTTCCATTTCTAAAGCTGTCCTGTTCTGTTCACGGCCACCGAGCAGGTGTGCGTCAGCTGGACCCGCGCCGCCCGGCCGCCGAGAACACAGAAACGAATGTCTTCTGGAAGGCGCGGGGAGGAGTCGCGAGCGGCCGAGAGAGCGTCCGAAAGCTGCAAATCGTGTCCGAAAGCCGCTCGTTCAGGAACGCCGAGGGGGACCGAGGGGGACCGAGGGGAGTCAGCTGCTGTGGAAAAGGGGGGTAGTGTGAGGAGGCAGCTGTGGACACAGAGAAAGAGAGAGAGTCCGGGCATAGAGAAGCCTGTGTGGCGCTGGAGTCATGCCAGTCTCCGAGCCTTCGTATGCATCCTATAAGCCGCCGCTGGAAAGCAAACACGGACGATATACGAGCAGGAGCGAGTACGCTGTGAATTATAAACAGCTCATTTAAAGGGAGCGCTTTCATCCCAGGAGGAGTCTGAAACAAGGACGAGGAAAATGGCTCTTTGTGGCACCCTGGAGGAACGAGCCAAATTGAGTTTTACCTTAAATATTTCACTCACGCGAACCCCGTGCACACGCGTGTATTTGGGAGAGGTAGTGAAATGGAATTTTGAATTTAAAGGACTGGTCACACTGGAAGCACATGAGAAATTCTTTTGTAATATTTTTATAACCATCGGTGGGATTCGGTCTCATGACTATCATACAAATAAAAGCAATCAATACTGACATTTGTATTTTTTTCTATTTACATTATATAATTCAGTAATGATACATTTTAAGAAAAATTCGTCTTTAAGAGAAACGGTTGCATTTGGCTTTTTTTTTTCATTTTTGAATTTATGCCATTTGTTTCAGCCACAACAGTTGCTAGCATGTTTTTTATATCAATAATATTAACTTTGTAGCAACAGTTTAGGGAAGCCCCTTTCCTGTTCCAGCATGACTGCACCCCTGTGCACACAGTAAGCTCTATAAACACATAAAGAAATGCTTGGTTTAAATTAAAGAAGCTCCAGTGACCCGCACAGAGCCCTACTGACCAGCTCTGGAATGAACCGGAACATCAATTCAAGCAGTTAAAGTCTCTACAGGAACACTTTGCTACTATCTGTGAAAATGCCAGAAGATTTAAACTGGTTGAAATACTGTATTTCAAGCTGGAAAAGAAAAAGAGCAATAGCGCTGTTTCAAAAGTATCAGGACACTAATCCTAATTGAATTATATGTTTAAATCAGTTTTGATGTCTCATTCATGATATTCATGTTCTCTTTATTATCTGAACATATATTAGAGGATTTGAAATATTAACTCATACACCGACTAGGCATAACATTATGACATTATGACGGGTGAAGTGAATTACACTGATCATCTCTTCATCACGGCACCTGTTAGTGAGTGTGATATATTAGGCAGCAAGTGAACATTTTATCCTCAGAGTTAATGTGTTAGAAGCAGGAAAAATGGACAAGCGTGAGGATTTGAGCGAGTTTGACAAGGGCCAAATTGTGATGGCTAGACGACTGGGTCAGAGCATCTCCAGAACTGCAGCTCTTGTGGGGTGTTCCCGGTCTGCAGTGGTCAGTATCTATCAAAAGTGGTCCAAGGAAGGAACAGTGGTAAACCGGCGACAGGATCAAGGGACCAAGGCTCGCTGATGCACGTATCCAACAGACGAGCTACTGTAGCTCAAACTGCTGAAGAAGTTAATGCTGGTTCTGTGAGAATACACAGTCCATCACAGTTTGTTGCATATGGGGCTCCTTAGCTGCAGACCAGTCTGGGTGCCCATACTGACCCCTGTTCACCACTGAAAGTGCCAACAATTGGCACTTGAGCATCAGTACTGCACCACGGAGTAATGGAAGAGGTGGCCTATATAGTGAGGACACATACAATACCCACAATGCCACACACACTCCTGTGCACTCAGCTCCGTACTGACTGAACAGGACATAAAAGTGAGCAACGGTATCCCAGTAAAAAAGAGACACTGAGACAAAAACCCAGCAAATGTTTATTCCAATACTTACACTATTTCTTATTATAAATCATGCTATTTTAATCTCTCAACCCCTTCAGTTTCCTGTCAGCTTGTAGCTCGTCTTAGCACACGGTGAGATTTGCCGGAATGTAGTAAAAAAAAACACCACTATTATTTTCTATGTCGTTTGAATAGAAAACTATAAGAGCCCCGGAGGAAACTCTACAATGGCATAATTAGATAGTGTATTTCAATCCCTCCACGAGTCTGTTTCTGTTTTGATGGCAGTATCCTTGAGATGCCTTTAACTTGACAGTGAACAATGGTCTCGACTGGCCTTCAGGCAGAGCGTGGAAACATGGAAGTTGCACCCAAGGCTACGTTTTTACATCCTTGATAGAGCAGCAGAGTCGGAACACAGTGTCCCAAGATTTATTACACGCAGGAGTAAATGTTAGTTTGACTTAGAGTATTTCTTTTACTTGCTGTGTTGTTTCTGCTTACTATATTTTATTTAAAAAACTTTACAACTTTATATAGAAAAACCAATTGGTGACATACTGGACCACAACAGAACACAAAAGCTTGTTTCTGGGGCCACACACATGCTTTAATGTTTAAATAAATTTATACACTGATCAGCCATAACATTAAAACCACCTCCTTGTTTCTACATTTACTGTCCATTTGATCAGCTCCACTTACCATATAGAGGCACTTTGTAGTTCTACAATTACTGACTGTAGTCCATCTGTTTCTCTACATACATTTTTAGCCGCCTTTCATCCTGTTCTTCAATGGTCAGGACCCCCACAGGACCACCACAGAGCAGGTATTATTTAGGTGGTGGATCATTCTCAGCACTGACATGGTGGTGGTGTGTTAGTGTGTGTCGTGCTGGTATGAGTAGATCAGACACAGCAGCGCTGCTGGAGTTTTTAAATACTGTGTCCACTCACTGTCCACTCTATTAGACACTTCTACCTAGTTGGTCCACCTTGTAGATGTAAAGTCAGAGACGGTCGCTCATCTATTGCTGCTGTTTGAGTTGATCATCTTCTAGACCTTCATCGGTGGTCACAGGACGCTGCCCACAGGGCGCTGTTGGCTGGATATCTTTGGTTGGTGGACTATTCTCAGTCCAGCAGTGACAGTGAGGTGTTTAAAAACTTCATCAGCGCTGCTGTGTCTGATCCACTCATACCAGCACAACACACACTAACACACCACCACCATGTCAGTGTCACTGCAGTGCTGAGAATGATCCACCACCCAAATAATATCTACTCTGTGGTGGTCCTGGGAGGGTCCTGACTATTGAAGAACAGCATGAAAGTGGGCTAACAAAGCATGCAGGAAAACAGATGGACTACAGTCAGTAATTGTAGAACTTCAAAGTGCTTCTATATGGTAAGTAGAGCTGATAAAAATGGACAGTGAGTGTTATGGCTGATCGGTATATATATATACACCAAGATCTATGAATATAGGGCAGATTAGGAACACTGCATGTCCTCTACTATTCCTTAAACTAAACCACAACCAACCATTATTTCTTCTGCATCCCAACAGACATACACGTCTCATTCATGCTTCACATTTTGTTACTGGGACTGCTTGGTGGGTAGCACTGTCACCTCCCACTCCTTCTTTCTGTGTGGAGTTTACATACCCCCTCTTCCTCCAAGAGCTCCGGTTTCCTCCCACAGTCCAAAGACATACCAGTTGGGTTAAGTGGAGATACAGAATTGGCCATGATGGTGTTTGACATTAAACTTAAACTGATGAATCATGTTTGGAATCATGAATGGAACCAAGGTGTAAACATGACCTTAACAAACAAACAAACAAAAAATTGTTACTAGTATTTTATTACTATGAACCTCCAGCAATAGCTAATTAACTTACTGCAAGTGTAAAATCAGAGTTTAGGGTTTAATAATAATCATTACACCAATAAATTCTAAGTGATATGTTTAGCAAAATAAATAATAACCTGTTTTATTTGCTTAATTGGTAAAGCACAAGAAATACTGGTTTGTAAGATGACCCATCATCCAAAAAATGACAACAATGCAGTTTGTATCAGTTTGCACACCCACATGGTGATTTTATTTCCTATTTCCTTATTTCTGTGTCAGAATTAAACACTCATCACCTACCTGAGGCGGATTAGGTGGCGTGCCCAGGCTTGCCCTTCTGTTCAGCTTTTCTCACGTGGAAAAAGTCCTAAGGCTGGCTCCCATGGGATCAGACTCCTCTGAATACCATAATCAGTGACATGAGTGATGGTTCGGTTTGGGAGCGTCGCAGGATTATTTCATGAATGGATTGTCCTTGACAGATCGATAACAGATCGATACAGACCTGTTTGTTTATGTAGCAGGTGTCTTGGGTTCAACAAGGACGTTTGATGCTGACGTTTTGTGCCATTGTGCCAACAGTGTCGCTCCTGCTAGATGTGAATTCACTAAACTTTATCACAGACTGGACGAAGAAATTTTATTTGAAATTAATTTAGTGTATGTATGATTTGTGTAAATCCTATTCATTCAAATTATCCTCCAGACCACCCAAGAGGAATGGAGGTCCCTGAGGTCTGGTTCCTCTCAAGGTTTCTTCCTGCAGTTTTTTCTTGCCTCTGTTGCCCTCGGCTTGTTCAGCAGACAGGGGATTTTTGTCTGTCAGTCCTGGATTCTGTAAAGTTGCTTTAAAACAAAAGCACTATACAAATAAATTTAACTTGACTCGATGATTCTGGAAGACTTGACTCGACATCTACAGGCAGGATGTCTCATCTAACCTAGATGATCCATTATGATGTTACGCTACCCAATGTTAAGGCTATACACACATGCATATGTGTGTGTGTGTGTGTGTGTGTGTGTATAAAACATATACAAAAGACTGCATCCATAAACCTCTTCTTTGCCCTTTCTCTCAGCACCTTTCTCTTCACAGATCTCTCTGATCCCTCCAATGCACATGCTCAAACCATCTCAATCTCACCTCCCTAACTTTGTCTCTACAATATCCTTTACTGTGCTGTACATCTAATAAAATACCTAAAACAGAAAACACCTTCGTAAGGGTAACATGACAAGGCAACACATTTATCCATTTATTTACTCACTCAAACTTGGGGGCAATTTAAGATAACCAGTTACACCGACTAGGCATAACATTATGACCACTGACAGGTGAAGTGAATAACACTGATCATCTCTTCATCACGGCACCTGTTAGTGGGTGGGTTATATTAGGCAGCAAGTGAACATTTTATCCTCAAAGTTGATGTTAGAAGCAGGAAAAATGGGCGAGCGTAATAATTAGAGCGACTTTGACAAGGGCCAAATCGTGATGGCTAGACGACTGGGTCAGAGCATCTCCAAAACTGCAGCTCTTGTGGAGTGTTTCCGGTCTGCAGTGGTCAGTATCTATCAAAAGTGGTCCAAGGAAGGAACAGTGGTAAACTGGCGACAGGGTCATGGGTGGCCAAGGCTCGCTGATGCACGTCGGGAGCGAAGGCTGGCCCGTGTGGTCCGATCCAACAGACGAGCTACTGTAGCTCAGAATGCTGAAGAAGTTAATGCTGGTTCTGATAGAAAGGTGTCAGAATACACAGAGCATCACAGTTTGTTGGATACGCAATCTTAGGAAAGTGGTCATAATGTTATGCCTGATCGGTGTATATACTGCTGTGATTTTAGGGTGTGGGAGGAAACCAGAGTACCTTAAGGAAACCCAGATGAAGCAAGTATTAATCCCAGCTTCCTAAATCTTATATTATAAACCTTTTATATTAAAGGTTTGTGAATAGCAGCACTTTCATTAATTCCAGATTTGTGAACCACTGTGTCCAAGTCCTGGAAGTACATATTTAATTCTGTGGGTATTTTGTGTGTAAATCTTTAGGAAATGTAATTATTTAATATTTTATACTCGGCTTTTCATACATGTTCTTTAATTTTTTGTTGATGCTGTTTGTCAGTAATACTGTTTACCTTTAAACCATGAGCTGTAGTTTTGTGAATGATGTTTATACATTATTTAGCTCTACTGGATGTTTGTTCAATTCATTAAGTTGCTTCACCTCAAAGTGCTAATTAGAAAAGCTCTTTAAAGCCGACACATGCTGGTAATAAACAACGAACCTATTAGGACTCACGTCTGCAGCTGTGATCGTTCTTGTGATCTAGTTACTTTATAACCCAGTATTTATCCCCTGTGTTTAATGGCTGGATAGATTCATGAAGGATTGGTTCACTTGGTTTCATCCTGGTGTTCATTGAACTGCTGTAGAATTTGTTCAAGGGGGTCGTATGAGGGCATCATCCTGGAATATATGGTATATACACTAATCAGGCATAACATTATGACCACCTTCCTAATATTGTGTTGGTCCCCCTTTTGCAGCCCCATACACAACAAACTGTGATGCACTGTGTATCCTGACACCTTTCTATCAGAACCAGCATTAACTTCTTCAGCAATTTGAGCTACAGTAGCTCATCTGTTGGATCAGACCACAACGTTGTCGCTCAAATCCTCACGCTCGCCCATTTTCCCTGCTTCTAACATCAACTTTGAGGATAAAATGTTCACTTCTGCCTAATATATCCCACCTACTAACAGGTGCCGTGATGAAGAGATGATCAGTGTTATTCACTTCACTTATCAGTGGTCATAATGTTCGGTGGTCGTTGTATAGTCATCTAATAATGAGTTGGACATCTCATTCCAAAACCATGGACAGACCAAAACTTTATTCTTATTGGAAGTCTTCAGTACAGTCATGGTCGGACAGGAAAGCGACTTCTCCAAAGTGTTGCCACCAATGTTGGAAGCATATAATTTGAACTCCGTTATCAGGAGGAAAGTCCACAGACTTTTACCATTATTGTGTATTTTGTCTTTTCACTTTATGACCTCCAGTCGCACCACAGATGTGATTATTGAGATTGTCCAGACTGGAAGATTGTCATCTGCCTGCATCTCCCCAGCAGCTGCTGATGATTGATGGTCTATCCGTCTCTTTATGGAACTCCTAATATGTTTCTGTATTTATTTCCACATAAGAACCTCCTGTTCTGACCCCCCAAAGTAGTTCAGCCCTGCAATAAAAATGTCGTCTGTATTTACATCATCTAGGGAGGGTTTTGGTATATTAAGTGATTTGCAGCTGCTGAGACCTGATGCTGCTCTGTATCGCTCACTGTTGGCGAGATGCCGTTTAGTCATTTGCAAGCCAGTTCTAATTATAACTCTATTTTACTACGTTGTCCTCACTGGCAGCTGTGGCATGGCTTTAGGCTGCCACACAATTAACAGTCTCAGTGATTTATAACTAGGCTGGTAAGCAATTTTCAGTGTCCTGTGAACGTACCGTGACACTAGTACGACAGACAGCGGCGGAGTCAGCGGGTTCATGCCCGCAGCTCGCGGCGTTATTTTACGCATTCGATTCAGGCGTGGTTTGCTCAATATCGGGTCATAAAACAAGCCGTGCCTGCCGAGCGACACGCCTCTAATGTGAAACTTTCATTCATTTACCGCTAAGAAGCACAATAAGATGACAATGTTAGCTTTAATGTTTTACAAGCGCCGGAATTGCTGCTGCTGTCGCGGCGGAATGGAAAAGGGCACTTAGGGGATTACACTGCAAACTCATCAATTCCTTCCTTCCCCGAGTCAGCCCTCAATCAGGTGGAATTTGTCACTTACAAGCCCCCAGGGAGGAAGATTTACCTTCAGAATGCCCAGATGCTTCTGTGAGGAAAAACCTCTAAGCAGCTGTGATCGTTTTCAAACCCATTTTAGTACCACAAGTGTCGTTTTGTAAACTGCGGCCCCAAAGTTCTCAGCAGATCAGTGCCAAGTGTGTAAAACCTGAATAGATCAAGCTGTATTGTTGGTAGGTAATAATGTGAAATGATTCTAATCAGTGGTGTAATGTAATGAAGTAATAATACTTTACTAATAATAGTATTTTTTGGACAATCTGTACTTTACTTGAAATTTTATTGCACCAACTACAAAGTAGATGGAACAGTGACCTTTTTCCAAGGTTAGGAAGAAAAGTCAAACAGGAACGTTGACAGGACGGTCAGATGTAATTTCCGGACCACCAGAAACAAAAAATACAGTGGTACCTTGAAACTGAACGTCATTTGGTTCTGGGAATGACCTTGAGTTTAAAAGGCGTTGAGTTTCAAGGTATCTTTTCCCATAAAGATGTTTGGGAAATCTGTTTTTGTGTTCCATGGTCTCGTGGAACTGTATATATTTTAGGCTAATGTAAAATAGACTGATTTCATGATGGAAGCAGAAATAGCGACAAGCGATGGTGGTGACTGAAATGACCTGCGCGTGTAGCGTACCACTAAGTGTTACCATGACACAGAGCATCACAAGAGTCCGTTTACAATAAGAGGAGCAGCAGGATGTTACCTGAGTTTTTATTTGGTATGTTTGTTTTTTCAATTGCTTTTAAATTCTAGCAGACTTTTACATTCACTTATTAAAAAAGAGCAAGAGAAAGTCGTGTCTGGCTAACTATTTAAAAAAGTAAAGTTGGCAGCATAAACTGTCAGTTTTCTGCCCCGTCATGTCGAATTTTGTAAACTTGCGCTATGGCGTGACTGGACATGTGCAGTACGTACTTAAACCTCTCGGTTCACATGGCTGTTATTCTTCTATGTAGTGGAACTATTTAAAGGATTACCCACCTCATTCAATCAGATAGAAATTATATTTAGAATAGCCTTAATTGGACTAGTTTATTTTGATTGAAGTGTATACATGGACGTATTATGGCTGGATGGATGGATGGATATTTTATTGATTCCAAATGTAGTAAAGGTATTAGTGTATTATATTTGTATTAGTGAATCATGGCTCAATGGATGTATGGTTGGATGGATGGATGGATGTATAGATGGTTGGATGGATGTATGGTTGGATGGATGGTTGTATAGATGGATGTATAAATGGATGGATGGTTGGATGGATGGATAGATAGATAGATGGATAGATGGATGGATGGTTGGATGGATAGATGGATGGATGTATAGATGGATGGATGGTTGGATGGATAGATAGATAGATAGATGGATGGATGGATGGATGGATGGATGGATGGTTGGATGGATGGATGGATGGATGTATAGATGGTTGGATGGATGTATGGTTGGATGGATGGTTGTATAGATGGATGTATAAATGGATGGATGGTTGGATGGATGGATAGATAGATAGATGGATAGATGGATGGATGTATAGATGGATGGTTGGATGGATAGATAGATAGATGGATGGATGTATAGATGGATGGATGGTTGGATGGATAGATAGATAGATAGATAGATGGATGGATGGATGGATGGATGGATGGATGGATGGATGGATGGATGGATGGATGGATGTATAGATGGTTGGATGGATGTATGGTTGGATGGATGGTTGTATAGATGGATGTATAAATGGATGGATGGTTGGATGGATGGATAGATAGATAGATGGATGGATGTATAGATGGATGGATGGTTGGATGGATAGATGGATAGATGGATGGATGGTTGTATAGATGGATGTATAGATGGATGGATGGTTGGATGGATGGATGGTTGGATGGATGGATAGATAGATGGATGGATGTATAGATGGTTGGATGGATGGATGGATGGATAGATGGATGGATAAATTCCTTAATTGTCATTTTATATAAAATACAACAAAATTTTCTTTGCAACTTCTTGGAAAAACAAGAACATACACTGTTGCATACACATACACACTACAACGGTGAAATAAACACAATTAAGTCCTTAAATATTAAGATTTACCAGTCTAAAAAGTATATAAAAAAGTGTATATGTTTGTGCTATGTGTCACATTTTCTGCAGTATACTTGTATTACAGTGTTATTGCACGATTTGTAAGACGTTATTGCACTTCAGTTCTAGTATTACAATGATATTGAAGTGGGGGGGGGCAGAAGGGCAGTATTTAGTAAATTCAACAGTGGCGCAAGGTGTGTGTCTTTAGATCCCTTACGGATTGGATTAGAAACCTGTAAATCCTATTGGATTTTATATTCCAACTGAGCAATTAGTCAAATTATCAACTTTTCTGCATGTGGGCGTGGCTATTGTGTTACCACATGTAATCTGATATTCAGGTATTTGCTTAAAAGCTATTCGAATAACTGGTAGAAATCACACCTGGGGCTTATAATAGTCCAGTGTCCTTTACTATTATTGGTGTTGTTATAATCAGACACAGTTTGGACCCACCGTTGAGCACAGTAGCATCACAGCTGACTAACTTTGTCACAAATGCGATTTCAGTATCAGAGGCTTTAGTTACATCATAAAAGTCTCAGAGATTTATTTAACAGCCAAACAAGTCAAAGTCAAAATGTTTTCTAATTATGAGGATTTTATGCTGTTAGCATAGCAGTAAGGTCAGCAGCTAATTGCTAATTATCCTGCACATATTATTCTCAAGGAGAATCATGTGGAATTTTCAGTAAGTCCTGATTTACTTTCATTTAAAAGTAACCCGACAGGTCTACATGTACCAATGTTTCTGATAATGTTTGTAATTAAAATGTAATCAAAGCTAACAGGCCCTTTAATTAACCTAGCTCACTTAAGTCAGAGATAGAGCGCTGAAGATTGCTATAATACTCTGAAGGTCTTGTAGGATTGGTTTGTAATTGTGAAGCTTAGCGATGTAACCCAAATAATGACATGTTATACTTAATTACTTCTGACCTGTGATGATTCATCTATACAAAAAACCCACACAAACCATTCATTTATAGAATAGAATGCTTTTATTTGTCATATATACATACAGAGTGTACAGTACAGTGAAATTCTTTTTTTTTTTGCGTATCCCAGCTTGTTTGGAGCGCCCCTGAAGCATGTTTTTGTTGTTTTATATATTTTGTTTATGCATTTTCTCCCCTTTTTCTCCCGACTTTTTAGCGTGTCCAACTGCCTCTCCACTAATGCCGACCCCCACTCTGATGTGAGGAGAACGAAGCTAACCCACACCCCCTCCGACACGTGAGCAGCAGCCGAATGCATTTTGTCACCCACACTAGGCGAGTGCATATATGCGAAACAGCCTTGCGTACGGAGAGACACACCCTGATCCGCACTCCTTCCCCGCCTCTGTGCAGGCGCCATCAATCAGCCAGCAGAGGTCGTAGTGCATCAGTTACAAGGAGTTCCAATTCGGCTTAATATCCCACCCCTATATGAACAACAGGCCAATCGTTGTTCATGTGGCCGCTCAGCCCAGCCGGATGGCAGAGCTGAGATGCGATACGATGTATTCGAAATCCCAGCTCTGGTGCGCTAGCGTGTGTTTTTACTGCTGCGCCACCTGAGCGGCTACCATTTATGTTTTTTATATGTTTTAAAAATGGTATATTGCACATGAATAGGAATCAGTTTTTTAAAAAGTGGTTTGTACCCTCCTGAAGGCATCTCCCACCCAGCATTCAACCCTGTTTTGCGTTCTTTAAAGAACCGAGGGAAGGTCGAAGTTAGGACGAGGCCGAGATGACAGGCTATTGACTCTACACAACTCTTGTGAATCCAGGATGCCTGTTAAAAAAAGAGTCTACAAATTAATGAACCAAATAGTAAACAAAGAGGAAACTGTTGAGTCCCTGAGCAAAGTTTTTAACTCTCAATTGCTCACACACAGATAAAAAGCATCTGTGTGTGCTAAATGCTGTTAAACACTGATTGTATCAATATGCACATGGATCAGAGAAGAGACGCTGTTTCAGCCGACAAGCTGGAAGGCTGTGTTTCAATCTGCGTAATAGTTCTTATGAAGTTATCTTCTTAGTGTCCTATTTGGGGCACAACAGCTTTCATTTGCTACAGGTGCAGCCCGATACAGCAAGTTTAGGGAACCGAGCCCATTTTTCATTGTTGTTGATTTCTTGTTGGCTGTTTTTAATTGCTGGGTTTGCTACTAGTCATTCAGTACTGCACGCTGTGTGACTAAAATAATTAAAGGCTGGTCTAATCAGTCAGAACAATAGCTGAAAATCGTAGGCGTGATGGTGCAGCAGGTCGTTTGGATGCCACAAAGCACCCTGGTCCTGTAGCCCTAAACTCACATTTTGGATATATTACACATGAATTGGAATCAGTTTGTTAAAAAGTGGTTTGAACCTCCTAAAGGCGTCCCCCACCCAGCGCTAAGAGTTAAGACAGGGCCAAGCTGACAAGCTACTGACACTATACAACACTTGTGAATCCAGGATGTCTATTAAAAATTAAATACAAGAACTGCCTGTTTAAAACTGAGTCTACAAATACTAAGCAAGATGATTGTTTTATAGGCTGTGTGCATTCAATTAGCGCTGCGACCAGTGGTAGCTCAGTGGTTAAGGTTGTTGGTTCAAGCTCTACCACTAACAAGTTGCAACTGTCGAGTGCCTGAGCGAGGTCATTAACATTAATATTGCACATGAATTGGAATCAGCTTGTTAAAAAATGATTTGAACCTCTTATTAAAGGCGTCCCTCACCCAGCGTTTAACCCTGAAAGTGGGAAAGTGAGAATTAGGACAAGGCCAAGTTGACAAGCTCAGCTGTGAAAGAATAACAAACGTGGGTAAGAGACTAAACATCTGACAGCTGCATGCCAGGACTGGAAACACACAACAAAACGTTGCCTCATTTACTGCTGAAAGTTCTCCGCCCGGTCCTCCACCCTGCATGCTGTGATACAGCGGGTCATTGTGGGTGAAGAAAGGTCAATTGATACTCGTTTCCCAGATCGGACAGATTTCCGAGGCGAGGCAGGCTCCTGGCTCTTTGCTTCTGAGTGAGTCCGTTTCCCGTCAACCAGCTGCTCCGTGGGTAGACCTGTGCATGTGTGTGTGTGTGTCATCACCATGGTGATGCCCAGCTGACGACAGTGTTTAGCACAGCTCCGGGATAGTGGGACGGTGCCAGTTCGTTTGTTTTCTTTGCGCTTTGTGTCTTTGTTAATCCAGAGGGAGAGGCCCGGGATCACCGGCTAAGACCTGGAACTGCCGGAGGCCGAGTCCATTCTTCTGCCCTCTCCTGCTGCTGGAGAACCGGTACTAAAACCAAGCTCAGGGTTTGTGTTCTGTGTAAACACACACAGTTGCCAAATTTTTCTTTTATCGGTACACCTACACTGCCAGTTACCGTCCTTTATAAACCTTCCCTTTTATACAAGTGGGTTCTGCTTATTAATCCACACACAATTCACACATACCAAATATAACAGTGCACTGGCCATCTGTCCATCTGTCTGCTTCAGAGCCCCATACGCAGTAGGGTTTGCTGAACTGTTTTTTTAGACATACATCTGGTAGCCCCATCGTTCATTTTGGCGGTGAGCTGCTCCACTGTAGTGCGTCGGTCCACCCTCGCACACCGCGCACCTTCGTAGCCGACGTTCACCTCTCACATCGATGGCACGTGATGCTCCGCAGTTTCCATGTCGCTTATTCGCAGTGGTGCCATCGGTCCACTCAGCAACACGCAAACAGTTCACATACTGCGCAGTTTCAGAAATACCAACACCCTTGGCCCGAAAGCCAAAAATCGTAATTTTGGCAACTCTGATAAATTGCCAATTTTTCCCATTACAGCAACGAGGAATATGTGTGTGCAGACAGCGTATCGCAGTGGCACACCTTATATACCCACTAAGCCAGTGGTCATAATAATGTGACTCGACTGTGTATGTACACACAGCACTGCGCCTTTATAGAAGCAGCGTGAGCCCATGAGATCTGGTCGGGATCGCTCAAGCACTTATTTCAGCTGCACAGCTTAAAAAAACCCAAAAAACTGAGACTTGCACTACAGCGGACACTGCACAACTAAATATGTTCGTTTTATAGGCTGCATGCAATAAATTAGTATTGCGACCAGTGGTAGCTCAGTGGTTAAAGTTGTTGGTTAACTGTTGGACCCCTGAACGAGGCCCTTAACTCTCAATTGCTCACACTTTGGATAAAAACTGTCCACTAAATGACATTAGTATGAGATATTTAGGTGTGATATTAAACAGATAATAGTCTAACATGGCTAGGTGTATAAGAATGAATTGATGATTGTGCCTGCTCTCCATGGACTGGTGCCCAGTTAGGGGTATTTCTGCCATGCATCCAGCATATTTGGTGGTTTCTGAATAAATAAATCATCTAAATGAACTAATAACTCTAATTGTTGTGCCTGATATACTGATACAGTTGTACCAACACCACACGCCACCATGCCATGACCACTTCAGTATCACTGGAGTTTATAAACTGGCTCCTGTTCATAAAGAGAGCATGTGTGTGGCTTGATGACATAATAAAAGTCATTATGGGTGTTATGTACCCACGATAAACGTTTTATATACCCGTCTCTGGTGCATCTTCCATTTTTTTATAACAAGACACTAAGTGATGATGACAGGAATTAATGATCTAGAGAATGTGCCTGTGTGGAATTGGACGTCACCTCTCATACGACGTGATTATACGCTACATATTAGCTGTAGAAAATTAGTGACCGTACTGTCAGCCATTAATCCCTTATAATGATCCGTTAAATACAACTTCTGTCTGACTGAGCTAATACAACTTCACATTTTAGCTCTGTATACCTAGTGAGCTGCCTTGCTGCCTACTGCCTCCCTGGGCAGCTCCTAATAAGACATGGAATTCATAAGGCAGATTATTTAGACGCACTACAATTACATCACTGTAGTTTTGGCTTACTAAGCTAACACAGTTAGCCTCAGGCTGTTCAAACCAATGGGCTGAGGCAGCACAACACGCTAGCATGCCAGCTGACGTCTCCCTCTGTGTACCGAAAAGGCTTAAATCATCCCTTTAACCCCAAATTTCGCACAGCAGGAGGCTCCTGGGTTCGATTCCCAGGTGGAGCGATCCGGGTCTTTTCTATGCGAAGTTTGCATGTTCTCCCCATGTCTGTGGGTTTCCTCCAGATGCTCCGGTTTCCTCCTACAGTCCAAAGACGTACAGTCAGGCTGCAACGATAGCAGGTGCGATTAAAAATAGGTGTGAATTTCCTCTCAAAATGAGGGCAGATGGATGAACTAAAAAAGGAAACAATAGTGGTACTCTGTTCTAGTCTGCGGTTCCTCTAAACTCGTGGCTGGCTGATTATCAGCAGGTGCTCCGGTCGCCTGGATGAAGGGTAAAGATTTGGTTACAGATACATCTAAACATACCTGTTTTAAGTTCATATTAGAAACAACAATACATCACTGGATAGGAAAACCGAGACACGGGCTTGCGGTTCGGCTCGCATCAGATAACGTGTGGGGTTTTATTTGTGGCCGGGTTGCCGTCGGAGACCGGAGTGAAAGTATGTTTGCAGTGAGATAATAAAACGGGGCGAGTTCGACTTTTCAGGCACGATTAATCTCCAGATCTTAACACCTGCACCATTACACTGTACGCGGTGTACAAGAGCGCTCGGGGTTTTCCAGCTTTGTTTGCGCTGTAGTTAATATTCAGTACCCAGCAGGTGACATGTCGAGGAATACGGGTTCACTCCTGGAGGTTTTTTATTGTTCACTTTGGTTCAGGTGTTTCTTATTCATAGAAAGCCAGAGCAGCAGAACTGTAGGTACAAATACTGAAGATATGATTAACATTTCTGGATGCATTTTGTATAGAATATGTATTAAATAAATAATATAATTCACAGTTAAATGTGCCTAATTTCATGGACCTTGTTCTTTAAAATTCACAGATTTCACAGATTTTTAATGAAAAGAGCCATAGTTCATGCCAGTCATTAAACTACACTAATAAATTGATAGATGATAGAATGAATGGAAGCTACAATTCACATCAAGGCTCCGTCCCAAATACAAAAATTCTCATCCGTGTTTTGACCCCCCACCTTTGCGTCCACAGAATAGGTTGTTAGTTTTCAAACTCAGTTACCCGAGTCATGTTTTTAGCTGCTTTAGACTTCGACATCTTGGACATTTTGTCTAAGCGATTGCTAACTGAATTGCCGTAGTATTGCTAGGACCGCCTCATAGTGCAGAATAACCAGTAAATGTGAGGCACTTGAACGCTGCACGTATGAAAAACGTTAAATTGCTAAACATACATTTTCTCCCAAATTTTAGCCTATCCAGTTACCAAATTGCATGCTGATCCCCGCCCTGATTGAGGAGAGCCGTGACTTACACATGCCCCTTCCGACACTTGTGCAGTAGCCGACTTCCTCTTTTCACCTGCACGAGGCGAGTTCATATGCGGATCAGCTTACGGAGAGCCACACCCTCTGTGCAGGCGCCATCAATCAGCCAGCAGAGGTCATAACTGTATCAGTTATGAGGAATCCCCGTCTGGCTCCCACCCTGTATGAACAACAGCCAATCGTTGTTCATGTAGGCGCCCAGCCTGCCAGGTGGCAGAGCTGAGTTTTGAACTGATGAGTTTGAAATGTCAGCTCTGGTGTGCTAGCGAATTTGCCCCACATTTTGAAAGGCTCATTTCATAGTTCGTGATGTGATTTTCACGGCTGTGAATTAGGTAAGGCTTTATGTACAAGGGGTCTTCGAACAATTTCCACACTTTTATATTTTGGTAGTAAACGGTGAGGGTGGGAGGAGAAGTAATTGGTCGTGTCTGAGAGACGCATATAGTCTGGATTTAGCGCCATCTGTTTTCCACTTTTTTGGATGCTCCTCCTAAAGAAGCTTTAAGGGGAAGAAGATTTTCATGTGATGATGTGAAAGCAGTGCTGCATCAGTGGGTACGTGCTCAACCAAAAACATTTTTTGCTGATGATATCAAAAAGTTGGTACGGCGCTGCTGGGAAAAATGCATCGGAAGGTGACTGTGTAGAAACGTGATGTAAATAGAGTTAAAAAGTGTGGAAACTTTTTGAAGAACCCTTGTATAAAGCATGAGTAGAATGAGTACAAGTTGTGGACAGGTTGTGATGTTCTAATAACTGGGCACAGCACCTATATTTGTTTGCTTTAGATACAAGCGCTCAGCAAATATCCTGCCAGCACCTTCATGTTCAGTTGTTTCTCTGAAATGTGCCAAAGAAAAGATTAATGCTTATAGAATGTAGGTTAAAGGTCACCAGACATTTTATTTTAAGATACCGATATATATGTGCAGTGTACTACTACTACCAGTACTTAGACACGTCATGCTTGGTGTCCAACCACAAATGTATAAAAGAAAATCCTAATCCCAGTGTTTTGTTAAAATAAACACATTAGAGATGATCCTGGTATCCTGGTTTGAGCTTCCACCGCAGTTTGAAAATCCTATTTAACCTCGGCTGTAACCACACCCCAGTTAATGATGCATCAGAGAGAATTTGGTCTCCGCCGTGTAACCGTGGTGCGCTTTCAGCCGTCGCTTGCTCCGCATTGGATAAAAACTTCTCCTAAATGCCAAAAATGTAAATGTAAATACATATAGAGTCCTTATAGAATAAAGAGTCCTTAAATGTTTTAAAGCAAGTGAATAGCTGTAAATCACAAGCAACCCCTCCACACTAAAATGGACAGTGATTTATTGGACACAATTTATTGTGAGGAAAAAGTTTGGGTTAGGGTTTGGGAAACCTGTTAATGTGTTCCATGGTCCTGTGGAACTGCATATATTTTAGGCTAATGTAAAATAATGGGGTTGTTTTTGACACTTATATACAGAAAATAACACAAATATAATATAAAATACACTGAAATACAGTTAAAAAACAGTTAAAATGAATCACTAATACAATAAAAACCTGCGCTTTACCTTTACTTCTTTATTGTTTCCTTATGCTTCTTAATTGTGGAGATGCTTGATCTTGAAATACTGTATTCCGTTCAGTACCAGTGCATTGACATGAGAAGTGGCAAAATAGCTTTTGCGCTGCTGTGCCGTTATTTCCTATGGAGTGTGCTGGTGCACAAAGCTTAACGTGACTTATTGTGCTAAAACAACGAGTGAGGAATTTTATTAGTGGAGAGAACTTATGAGCAGTAATAATAAATAGAGGTTTAGTTTTCCTGTGTCGTTCTTTATACAGTACATTATGTCACGTTAAGCTTGTTTTTTAATGATAAGCGTTTTAGACTCTCGGAAAAAAGCTGATTCTAATTCTCACAATTTCTCAGCACCTCGAGCTGTAACACAAGTTTAAAAGTGAAACAGGAAAAAACTGCAGATAAACACAGATACACGTGAAGCTTTCAGACTGGATTTGAAGGTTATTCCACACAAATGCATATTCACACTTTGATAACGTTTTACTGCACCGCTCAAGCTGAGCGCTGAACAAAGCGACTGGTTATTGTTAATTTGAAATAAAATAAATTAATAAAAATAAAAAAAACAACTGAACATGTTGAGTTTAAAGGTAGAAATTTCTCGACAAAGGGCGTTGAGTTACAAGGTACTACTGTAATTCTTGTGGTTGTACTGGAGGAGTTCTCTTTAATACAATAAAATCAGTATATCGTTTTATTTGTGACACTTGAAGAATGTCTTAAGAATGCATCTATCTATGAGTAGAATGAGTACAAGTTGTGGACAGGTTGTGATGTTCTAATAACTGGGCACAGCACCTATATTTGTTTGCTTTAGATACAAGCGCTCAGCAAATATCCTGCCAGCACCTTCATGTTCAGTTGTTTCTCTGAAATGTGCCAAAGAAAAGATTAATGCTTATAGAATGTAGGTTAAAGGTCACCAGACATTTTATTTTAAGATACCGATATATATGTGCAGTGTACTACTACTACCAGTACTTAGACACGTCATGCTTGGTGTCCAACCACAAATGTATAAAAGAAAATCCTAATCCCAGTGTTTTGTTAAAATAAACACATTAGAGATGATCCTGGTATCCTGGTTTGAGCTTCCACCGCAGTTTGAAAATCCTATTTAACCTCGGCTGTAACCACACCCCAGTTAATGATGCATCAGAGAGAATTTGGTCTCCGCCGTGTAACCGTGGTGCGCTTTCAGCCGTCGCTTGCTCCGCATTGGATAAAAACTTCTCCTAAATGCCAAAAATGTAAATGTAAATACATATAGAGTCCTTATAGAATAAAGAGTCCTTAAATGTTTTAAAGCAAGTGAATAGCTGTAAATCACAAGCAACCCCCCACACTCTTATTTCTGGATTGTACATTTCCCTCTCTGTCTCCTGATCTACTGGAAAAACATTGATCTGAGATCAGCTGATTTCTTTCTGCTGCTACGTTAAGTGCTTCTATTGTTGCAGTGTGATCTGCTTATGATGTCACAGCACTCAACAATTAACCACACTTACACGGCTATGGACCGTAGAGACGGAGTAATGACATCAGCTTTATTTTCACATCTTTATTACTCCGGTTAATACCTCAGGAACGGTGTACCTGTTGTACAGCTGGGTAAACTGATCCTCCATGGTGTGATCCAGGTTTAAAAAAAACTAAAATGTATTTTGTGTTTATTGTTGATGGTTGGTAATTTTATTTCTAATTAATTCAGTGTCTAAAAGTGAATGAATATTAGAATTATTATTATTTTTGGAATTTTAGTTATTTTTGAATTGCTAATCAGTAGCAGAAATCTTATCCTCCAGATTTAGTTTATTAAAAGCATTGAACGAAGGTTATATTACATCAAGGCCCTAATCACAATATACATATATACAGTCACGTGAAAATTTTTTTTTCTTTTTAAACATATGAACATTTGAGCTTTATTTGAACAGTATTAAGAGATGGAGCTTACACTGATCAGCCATAACATTAAAACCACCTCCTTGTTTCTACACTCACTGTCCATTTTATCAGCTCCACTTACCAATAGTCAGGACCCCCACAGAGCAGGTATTATTTAAGTGGTTGATCATTCTCAGCACTGCAGTGACACTGACATGGTGGTGGTGTGTTAGTGTGTGTTGTGCTGGTATGAGTGGATCAGACATGGCAGCGCTGCTGGAGTTTTTAAACACCTCACTGTCACTGCTGGACTGAGAATAATCCACCAACCAAAAATATCCAGCCAACAGCGCCCTGTGGGCAGCATCCTGTGACCACTGATGAAGGTCTAGAAGATGACCAACTCAAACAGCAGCAATAGATGAGCGATCGTCTCTGACTTTACATCTACAAGGTGAACCAACTAGGTAGGAGTGTCTAATAGAGTGGACAGTGAGTGGACACGGTATTTAAAAACTCCAGCAGCGCTGCTGTGTGGACTACAGTCAGTAATTGTAGAACTACAAAGTGTTTCTATATGGTAAGTGGAGCTGATAAAATGGACAGTGATTTATTGGACACAATTTATTGTGAGGAAAAAGTTTGGGTTAGGGTTTGGGAAACCTGTTAATGTGTTCCATGGTCCTGTGGAACTGCATATATTTTAGGCTAATGTAAAATAATGGGGTTGTTTTTGACACTTATATACAGAAAATAACACAAATATAATATAAAATACACTGAAATACAGTTAAAAAACAGTTAAAATGAATCACTAATACAATAAAAACCTGCGCTTTACCTTTACTTCTTTATTGTTTCCTTATGCTTCTTAATTGTGGAGATGCTTGATCTTGAAATACTGTATTCCGTTCAGTACCAGTGCATTGACATGAGAAGTGGCAAAATAGCTTTTGCGCTGCTGTGCCGTTATTTCCTATGGAGTGTGCTGGTGCACAAAGCTTAACGTGACTTATTGTGCTAAAACAACGAGTGAGGAATTTTATTAGTGGAGAGAACTTATGAGCAGTAATAATAAATAGAGGTTTAGTTTTCCTGTGTCGTTCTTTATACAGTACATTATGTCACGTTAAGCTTGTTTTTTAATGATAAGCGTTTTAGACTCTCGGAAAAAAGCTGATTCTAATTCTCACAATTTCTCAGCACCTCGAGCTGTAACACAAGTTTAAAAGTGAAACAGGAAAAAACTGCAGATAAACACAGATACACGTGAAGCTTTCAGACTGGATTTGAAGGTTATTCCACACAAATGCATATTCACACTTTGATAACGTTTTACTGCACCGCTCAAGCTGAGCGCTGAACAAAGCGACTGGTTATTGTTAATTTGAAATAAAATAAATTAATAAAAATAAAAAAAACAACTGAACATGTTGAGTTTAAAGGTAGAAATTTCTCGACAAAGGGCGTTGAGTTACAAGGTACTACTGTAATTCTTGTGGTTGTACTGGAGGAGTTCTCTTTAATACAATAAAATCAGTATATCGTTTTATTTGTGACACTTGAAGAATGTCTTAAGAATGCATCTATTGTATATCCAGCACTTCTTTAACAAGCAGATGCTTGTCTGTCATTAGATGGTGTAAATCAGCACGATTCCTCGTGGGAACCGCACTAAATAAGCCGGCTAGTCAAAACAAAGGAGACGAGCCGCACTTTTTACTTTCATTTTACTTAACATGACACGCAGGTATGTTGCAAAGCTCACAGTCGTCTCAGGGAATAAAAGACGTTTGGAAAGATTTCGCCTCTTGGCGTGATTCTCCTCAGCAGACGCCTACTCAGCGTTTCAGCGTGTGTGAAACATCACTCTGTCCTCCAGCCATGAAATGTTACTGTCAGTGCGTTCACATGGGAACAAGTTTCTTCTTGGCAGCTTTTGTCGGCATCCAACAAAGCACGTGTTTACCCAGGGTGTGCCCGGTTCTGAGTTGCGTAACGTCAGAGGCGAGATTCTGAGCGACTGTTTCGGAGCTCACGGGCTTCTTGGCGTGAATGGAATGTGCTTCTGGAGCGCTTAACGACCGTTTGCTAGGCGCTCCACCTCTTATGTAATCCGCTAACCGCAGTAAGTGCTCTCTTCCTCCTGCGCATCCGGGACTGATCGTGACGGGAAGATTCAAGGTTGAAGGCAAGATTTTCCCACTAGAAGTTTGGGTGAGTGGCCCTGGCAGTAGAGGGAGGTCAGGGTTAGCCCCCGTCAGGCGGCCCACTGGTCGCTTCCGATCCATCTGACACTGTCAGCTGGGAGGTCTGGAAAAAGCTTCCCACAGAGGTCTCTAAAAGGTTTGGGCAACTGGAAGCACCTGGGGCAGGAATTACACAGGGACTATGATCGCCTGGAGATAATGTGTTACAGTTCAAGCCAGAACAGAGACTGGGGTCTGTCTGAAAACATAGTGATCTCTCTACACAGATGCATTTTACATCATCCTACACTCCTGAGAAGAAGGCATGTCTAAATACCCTAACCCTAGATGCCTTAAAATGCTGCTTACTGAGGTGCCTTAATTCTGAGCGATCCTCTCTATTTAGGCAGCTGCCCAGGTAGGCAGTAGGCAACAAGGCATTTAGTAGCCACTTTCATCCAAAGCAACTTACAGTCTAAGCAGTTTAGGGTTAAGGGCCTTGCTCAAGGGCCCAACAGTGGCAACCTGGAAGTGGTGGGGTTTGAACAGGCAACCTTCAATTTACTAGTTCCCTACCTTAAACACTAGGGTACCTAGCTCACTAGGATTCTAGACAGACCCTTGGTGTCATTGATGCAATCATGACCCCACTCATGGTCTCCACCCTCAAGCTTCTTAAATTTCTACCTGGCATTAACAGGAACAGGTTCATACTGAGGTCTGAGTTTTTTGACAAGGTTCCACAACAGTCCTGGACCGCTTTTATTCTTTGTTGAAAGAGCTCACACAATGGGTCCACTTAAGGGGAGTAAAATCCCCAAATGTTCCCTGTCTGGTCTTGAAGGATTCGGTGCATCAGCCTGTCAGGGGGCCTGAAATTTGAAATGGTGCCTGTGGCTTTGAAATTCATGTCCAGGCATGGCTTTCAGGACCCGGTTGGATCAGTAGCCCTTCTTTAAACTGTCAGGTCGAGTGATGTGGTCTCTGAGAAGTCCTATAATTTGTCCTGAGGCCAGTGAGGAACTGCGGGGTGTCTCCACCCTGCTGAGAAGGACAGGCCCTATTAACTGATCCATCTGGACAGGGCAGGCGGCGATGGCCATTAGACTGTAGAGGTCATGAGCGGGGCTTGGCGAATCGGACGTTTGGAAGACAAAGCGATGAATGGTTCTTCTCGTGCGACTAGACACGATGGTTTTGAGGGGGTCCAGGACCTGTCCTTATTATGGAGGGGTAACTGGGGAGGCCTACATAAAAAGTGAAAGTGCTTAACCCTGTGACACAAGGGTTTCCTGCTGTATGTCACTTCTAAAGGGCAACACATGATCGTTTTCCTAAACTGGGTTGAGTTTTATTGTTCCACCAAGTGTTTCAAGTATGATTTGGCTTGACTAGCCCATTTTAATTTTAAATCCTAATATTCTTCCAATCATTACTCAAGTTTCCCCAACCAGATATACTGGAAACATGGAAACCCCCCACCCCCAAAAGCCAAAAAAAATCCAAACTGAAAGTGCACCAGTAAGTGTAGCTGATCTCCACTTGGCTCTGATGTCCCAGCAGTTCCAAATTTAGTGTTTTTTCTTCTACCCTTTCATCCTTCATCAGGGACCAGTGGGTTAGCGGTAGCAAAAACTCTCCTCTGCATTCCTCAGACCAGCTGAAACACTGTGCTCTGTTTTTTTTGGACCACCCTCGTACCCGGGCATTGTTCTGAGCGCTGTGATGTGAAGTGATGTGGTCGGCTGGTAATAGCACGGTACGCTGTGGGCCGCTTCATCGATTGCAGATGCCGTTCCAGCCAGTTAAAGCCACAGAGAAGAAGCACTCTGACAGTGTGGAGCGCCGATTTCAGTCTATTTCAGTCCTGGTGGGTTTCTTAGAAGGGTCTGTTTACTGAGGAAAATGCTGAACGAAGCTTATTGAGGATCTCACTGTACCACATGTGCATTTAGGCTGGTGTTGGGGCCGTATGAAATGTGTTTTCTGTTTTCTTTTCACCAGATCTGTAGCACGTTCTGATCAACACTTCAGTTCTTTTAATATGCTGAAACGTTTACTAAACTTTGCACTTGATGGATAACAATGGTTTGTACACTGATTAGCCATAACATTAAAACCACCTCTTTGTTCTACACTCACTGTCCATTTTATCAGCTCCACTTACCATATAGAAGCACTTTGTAGTTCTGTAGTCCATTTGTTTCTCTGCATGCTTTGTTAGCCCCCTTTCATGCTGTTCTTCAGTGGTCAGGTATTATTTGGGAGGTGGATGTCATTGTCACTGCAGTGCTGAGAATGATCCACCACCTAAATAATACCTGCTCTGTGGTGGTCCTGTGAGGGTCCTGACCATTGAAGAACAGCATGAAAGGGGGCTAACAACGGCTAACAAGTTTTTTAGTTTTTTATTTGTGCACTGTTTGTCCTTTATAACACCTATATAACACTAATATACTGTTTAATGATATTAAGATATGGTAACCATCCTTTGTGTATAACAGCATGGTAGCTTGTGGTCATCTGGCAAGGCCTAAACTACCGAATGTCTTCAGTAACCTCGTCACAAATGTGTCATTTCATAAATAATGATTCATCTATTTGTTCTTACTCACAGCCAATTTAAATCTACTCAATCTAACAAAATCCCAGCATTCAGCCGGACGTACACTGTCGTTCTGTGTCATCATTCAGTCATTCCAGCGAGCCCCCAGACCTTAAAGCAACAAAGGAAACACAGACACAATGGAAGTTTTTACAACGTCCAGAGCTTTATGGCTTTAACAGATGTACACGTCGATGTATTCTGATTTATGAATGTAAATTTGGAGAAGGTTTAAGCTTTCCAAATGGTGAAGACTGTAAGGAAGGTCGTGCTCGTGTGGACGGTACTGTTGGTGTTTATGGGTCCATAATACTGGTCCTGAAAGCTAAATTGCTTCCTTGTTGCTCTGTTTTGACACAACACATGCATGTTTTTTATTCACACCCCTAAAACTTGAATGTGGGGCCAGAAGTACTTCATTCTTCCAGCAAGGTGACAGTAATACTATATAACCTGTACTATATGAAAAAGTATATACACTGATCAGCCATAACATTACAACCAGCTCCTTGTTTCTACACACACTGTCCATTTTATCAGCTCCACTTACCATATACTGTAGAAGCACTTTGTAGTTCTACAATTACTGACTGTAGTCCATCTGTTTCTCTGCATGCTTTGTTGCTTTGTTTCATGCTGTTTTTCAATGGTCAGGACCCCCACAGGACCACTACAGAGCAGGTATTATTTGGGTGTGGGATCATTCTCAGCACTGCAGTGACACTGACATGGTGGTGGTGTGTTAGTGTGTGTTGTGCTGGTATGAGTGGATCAGACACAGCAGCACTGATGGAGTTTTTAATCACCTCACTGTCACTGCTGGACTGAGAATAGTCCACCAACCAAAAATTTCCAGCCAACAGCGCCCCGTGGGCAGCGTCCTGTGACCACTGATGAAGGTCTAGAAGATGACCAACTCAAACAGCAGCAATAGATGAGCGATCGTCTCTGACTTTACATCTACAAGTTGGACCAACTAGGTAGGAGTGTCTAATAGAGTGGACAGTGAGTGGACACGGTATTTAAAAACTCCAGCAGCGCTGCTGTGTCTGATCTACTCATACCAGCACAACACACACTAACACACCACCACCATGTCAGTGTCACTGCAGTGCTGAGAATGATCCACCACCTAAACAATACCTGTCCTGTGGGGGGTCCAGACCATTGAAGAACAGGGTGAAAGCAGGCAGTAATTGTAGAACTACAAAGTGCTTCTATATGGTAAGTGGAGCTGATAAAATGGACAGTGAGTGTAGAAACAAGGAGGTGGTTTTAATGTTATGGCTGATCGGTGTATATCTGTACAATCAATTGTCTGAGTACAAACTAAATGAAACAATGATCTCTTGGACAAGTTCATAAAGAAAACTTGAACTGTCTAGAAACAGATTGTGTGTGAGATCTAAAAGAAGAGAGGATGGGAAAGAGGCTGAATGAGTAAAGAAAAGGAAGATGAAAAGAAAGAAGTGGTAAATAAAAAGGAAGAAAGAATAAGAGAGTGGAAAAGCCGTCTGCTGTATTTTTAGACGACTTCTGGCCTGTTTTAAACCGCGTCAGTGGCTCAGTGCTGCATTTCTTCTGCGGCGCAGCATGCACCGAGCCTCGGTTTTATCTGAGGATTTAGAAAACTTCAGGCTTCGCTCCTGCACGTCGTATAAAAGCGCACGGCTGTATCGAGGCCGCCCGGGCTAAAAATAACGTTAGGCTCCCTATTTAATTAGGAAGACGTCTGGATTTCTTCATGGTCAGACAAATAGAGTGAAATGTGTGGACTCACGTTCAACCGTGACAAATAACAGAGTTAGAAATGGAGAAATATGAGCTTTAAATTGTCACCCTTTATATTTTCTAACCACTGGTCCAGGACAGGTGTGTAGGGTCGGACTGTACCCAGTGTGGGATGAGTAGTGGTGGATTGTGGTTGGTCCTGTGCGTCAGAGCTTCAGAAAGGAGGCACCGTGCCTCATGTAGCCTGGTTGACCTGTAAGTGGAGTATGTGCTCTACTGTACAGCCATGAAAATGTGCCTCCAGGAGAACGGCAAAGGAAACCGTGGGACCTCCAGTTTACCTCCATCTTACCTTCATTAATAAATAACAAGTACCACATTAGACCTGTCTAATGATTCCATAAGCTGCTTGTTAATGATGGAAAACTCTATAGAGTTTTCCACTCCCAAAATAAGCAATAAAATACGGCTGGTGAATAACCCTGAGACCAAAAGTATGTAGACACCGACCCCAAAATTCATATGTGCTTTTCTCTTTTGAAATTCTCTTGCAATTGGTGGTGTCTGAATCAGAGATGGGGACTCGTAAGTCGCACACACAGGGACTTCAGACTCGACTCGGACTCGTTTCAAATGACTCGGACTCGCAAAAAATGACTTGTGGAAAACAAAAGTCAGCAACATTAGTGACATGTGATAACTCCGACATCATTCTGATCGTGTCATTTCTGCTCTCTAATAACGTTCCGGCCATCTTAACCCGCAACGCACACAATGGCTAAATGTTCCAGCCCTAAAATGGTGGAATACCCTACGTAGTGCACTTCACAGTAACAGATAATGTGAATGGAACGCTCCTACGGAATTGGCGCTAATGATTGAATGACCGCTTTCAGAGCCAATCAGACTTTCTGATTTTAATTTTTAGTAAGAAATGCTGTTATTTGCATGGATTTAGTTTGCAGCGTATATTCCTAATGGGACACACGGTTATACACTTAATAGCATCTGGAACAACATAAGCTAAGGTAAGCCGTGGTTATGGATTTTTTGCTGTGTTTGGGATTTTGGCCGATGTGCCGTAATTTGCAATGAAAACAAAACATTTAACTGGTACCTAGGAAAGTAAAGGCACGAAGTAAAGCGGCAAAATACAGTCGCTAATCTGTTGTTGTTTTTTGTCTGAACTTACAGATTATTTATTTATTTATACGCTTCAATTCCTATATATGTTTTGTGTAGATTATATTGACTCGTGACTTGACTCGGACTCTAGCCTAAAGACTCGTGACTCGACTTGGACTCTAGCCTAAAGACTCGTGACTTGACTTGGACTCTAGCCTAAAGACTCGTGACTTGACTTGGACTCTAGCCTAAAGACTCGTGACTTGACTTGGACTCTAGCCTAAAGACTCGTGACTCGACACGGACTCTAGCCTAAAGACTCATGACTTGACCAGATTCTAGCCTAAAGACTCATGACTTGATTCGGACTCTAGCCTAAAGACTCATGACTCGACTCGGACTCTAGCCTAAAGACTCGTGACTCGACTTGGACTCTAGCCTAAATTCTCGCGACTCCACTCGGACTTTAGCCTAAAGACTCGTGACTCGACTCGGACTCTAGCCTAAAGACTCGTGACTCGACTTGGACTCTAGCCTAAAGACTCATGACTTGACTTGGACTTTAGCCTAAAGACTCATGACTTGACCTGGACTTTAGCCTAAAGACTCGTGACTTGACTTGGACTCTAGCCTAAAGACTCGTGACTCGACTCGGACTTTAGCCTAAAGACTCGTGACTCGACTCAGACTCTAGCCTAAAGACTCGTGACTTGACTTGGACTCTAGCCTAAAGACTCATGACTTGACTTGGACTTTAGCCTAAAGACTCATGACTTGACTTGGACTCTAGCATAAAGACTCGTGACTTGACTTGGACTTTAGCCTAAAGACTCATGACTTGACTTGGACTCTAGCCTAAAGACTCGTGACTTGAGTTGGACTCTAACCTAAAGACTCATGACTTGACTTGGACTCTAGCCTAAAGACTCATGACTTGACTTGGACTCTAGCCTAAAGACTCATGACTTGACTTGGACTCTAGCCTAAAGACTCATGACTCGACTCAGACTCTAACCTAAAGACTCGTGACTTGACTTGGACTCTAGCCTAAAGACGCGTGACTTCACTCAGACTCTAACCTAAAGACTCGTGACTTGACTTGAACTCTAGCCTAAAGACTCGTTACTTGACCCGGACTCTAAACTAAAGACTCGTGACTTGACTTGGACTCTAGCTTAAATACTTGTGACTTGACCCAGACTCTAGCCTAAAGACTCATGACTTGACTTGGACTCTAGCTTAAAGACTCATGACTTGACTTGGACTCTAGCCTAAAGACTCGTGACTTGACTCGGACTCTAGCCTAAAGACTTATGACTCGACTCAGACTCTAACCTAAAGACTCGTGACCTGACTTGACTCTAGCATAAAGACTCGTGACTCGACTCGGACTCTAGCATAAAGACTCGTGACTCGACTCGGACTCTAGCCTAAAGACTCGTGACTTGACTTGGACTCTAGCATAAAGACTCGTGACTTGACCCGGACTTTAGCCTAAAGACTCATGACTTGACTTGGACTCTAGCCTAAAGACTCATGACTTGACTCAGACTCTAGCCTAAAGACTTATGACTCGACTCAGACTCTAACCTAAAGACTCGTGACTTGACTTGGACTCTAGCATAAAGACTCATGACTTGACTTGGACTCTAGCCTAAAGACTCGTGACTTGACTCGGACTCTATCCTAAAGACTTATGACTCGACTCAGACTCTAACCTAAAGACTCGTGACTTGACTTGGACTCTAGCCTAAAGACTTATGACTCGACTCAGACTCTAACCTAAAGACTCGTGACTTGACTTGGACTCTAGCATAAAGACTCGTGACTCGACTCGGACTCTAGCCTAAAGACTCGTGACTTGACATGGACTCTAGCATAAAGACTCATGACTTGACCCGGACTCTAGCCTAAAGACTCGTGACTCGACTCGGACTCGTATTTTGTGACTCGTGAACATCTCTGCTCTAAATACTTTTGGTGATGTAGTTTGCTCATGCAGAGACATGATTCTTACTGTAGTGATTTATACCTCAGCTTGAGTTCACTTTGGTTAATGTTTTCGTCCTGAACTTTTACCCGGTGACCTTTTTACCTGCATTTTTTACAGTACTCTCAGGTAATTATTTGCTTGTACTATACCAGAGTAAGCCATGCATTTTACTGCACTCAAAAATGCAAAGAAACAGTCATGAGAACCACAGTCACGTTCATTATCTAGTAGAAACTGATGCCATTAGGTTATTCATTTTCTTACAGGTTGAACATTCCAGCTAGCTGACCAAAGGTATTCTGACACCACCAACTACATGACCAAAAGTATTCAGACACCGCCAACTACATGACCAAAAGTATTCAGACACCACCAACTACATGACCAAAAGTATTCATACACCACCAACTACATGACCAAAAGTATTCAGACACCACCAACTACATGTCCAAAAGTATTCAGACACCACCAACTACATGTCCAAAAGTATTCAGACACCGCCAACTACATGACCAAAAGTATTCATACACCACCAACTACATGACCAAAAGTATTCAGACACCGCCAACTACATGACCAAAAGTATTCAGACACCACCAACTACATGTCCAACAGTATTCAGACACCACCAACTACATGTCCAACAGTATTCAGACACCACCAACTACATGACCAAAAGTATTCAGACACCACCAACTACATGACCAAAAGTATTCATACACCACCAACTACATGTCCAAAAGTATTCAGACATCACCAACTACATGACCAAAAGTATTCAGACACCACCAACTACATGACAAAATCAGAGCAAAAACTTAACAGAATACAAAAATTTTAAATTAAGAAATAAACTGAGGCAGCCAAAAAATTAAGACAGCAAAAGATAAAACGTCTGTGTATGTTCAAATAATTCAAGGTAGTGGACAAAAAATAACTGTTGGGATAATAAATAAATGTTATGCAAAGCAGCAGTCATAATACAGGTGTAATTATTGTACAAAATGATGAAAAGAATAAATAACTGCTGTGCAAAGAGGCAAGTAGCATCAGTCCTTATAGATAAGACCCTAAAATCATATGTAAGGCCCTTATGTCTTTGATGTCTTATTAGAATCCTCTCTACTGAGGCAGCTGCCCAGGTAAACAGTAGGTAGCAGGGCAGCTCACTAGGTTTTCAGACAGACCCAATATAATCATTAGTGTGTGTAATTTGCTGCATTTTTTGTTACGCGGCTACCAAAGACACATTTTTAAGCCGTCCCATCTCTAAACCACATCATTTATTTTCTTCACGTCCACAATTGGTCTGTATTTTCTATACAGTGCTGAATGAAGACCGTCTGTGTGAGTAACAGTGTCGGTGCTGTTTGGTTTGCAGTAGTTAGTCAATGGAACTTTTCACTTCTGACTGCTTCACTTTGTCAGCGTGGTGTCAGAATCACCCACTGATAGGAAGCAATTATCAGGGTCAGAGGTGAAGCGATTAACCCTAATTAGGGTTAGCGGGGGTGCTAATTGTCTGCCGGGCAATGTTACGGCCTCTGTGAGAGAATGGTGTGAAGGATTGAACCTGGATTTGAAAGAACTGACAGCTGGTTTTCACAAATGCTAAGGCAGTTGTAGACAAGTGGTTAAGGTACTGGACTAGTATTCGAAAGGTCGCTGGTTCAAGCCCCACCACTGTCATAAAAGCATCTGTTAAATTCCGAAAGCTAAACCTAAAAATTTCTCTCTCTGAAAAACAGTTGTAGGTGAAGTTATTGAGCGAGTTTAACAACCTAAACCCTGATGAATTACATTTTCTTATTTAGATCTCGTGCATCCATGTCTGTTTTGTAGCTGAAATCCTTTTTTAAATCCTAAGTAAACGTCTGATGTTATCAGAAACTCGTCAGAACAAACAGGCCTACGTGTGGACGTTTTCGTTCGGTTCTTTTCACTTTTGCATGTTGAATGGGTGGGTGGGCGGTGAGTGGTGGGTGTGGCGCAGGGGTTTATGAGCTGTGGAAGGGTTTGAAGCTTTTTTAAACACAGAATGGCCCTTCAGCACCTTTTCGGAACGTTAAGCCGTGTTTAGACTTGATGCATGCCGATACTTCTTTCAAGGTGAACTGAAAGGTGAAGAAGTAAATAAAGATAATTAAAGTGTCGTGGTTCCAGCAGGAGTCACATTTCTGGCTTCTAAACTAGACCAGTTATGTAAAACAAAGAGATAAATATGTAGGATGTTTTATGTATTACGTTGTATGCATGTTAGAAGACGTTCAGGTTTTTAATTGTAGTACAAATCAAAAATGCCTTTCTTTTATTCCATTTTAATCCCATCAACACTGAACAGCAAGGTACATTTTGGTCCACTGTTTAGGACTGTTTAGGACTAGATTATTTGTATATGTTTTTATTATTCCAGTTGTTTCCAATTCTGTCATTGATTTATTTATTATTTTGATGCAATGCACCACTATGGACACCAATTGTTGTTTATATTAAATAAAATTGTTCAACTAAAAGAAAAAGTTGGCCCTCAAAACACAATGCCAACAGATAAATAAAAAACCCACGCAGTGTGAAGAATAAAAACTTCATTTGCCGCTAAGCCTGTTGGCTAATTTAAATGTAATAACATTTGTTTTACAAATTGCACAAGTTCATTACAGTGTTGTTTGTTACAGAGTTGTTTGTTACAGTGTTGAATATGAGAGGCAATTTTGACACTAATAATTACATTTGTTATTCAAACCTACAAACCCGGATTCAATCCTTACTTCCAGTCACCCATTAAGACCCTATGTATATTTATTTATTTTAAATCATTATTATTATTATTATTATGATTATTATTATTATTGTTATTACTATTCTACATACCTAGCTATTCCCAGTCTTATTGTTATTTTTATTATTATTATTATTATAACTCTTCTACATACTTAGCTATTCCCAGTCTTATTGTTATTATTATTATTATTATTATTATAACTCTTCTACATACTTAGCTATTCCCAGTCTTATTGTTATTATTATTATTTCATTATTATTATTATTATTATTATTATTATTATTACTACTACTCTTCTACATACCTAGCTATTCCCAGTCTTATTATTATTATTATTATTATTATTATTATTACTACTCTTCTACATACCTAGCTATTCCCAGTCTTATTATGATTATTATTATTATTGTTATTACTATTCTACATACCTAGCTATTCCCAGTCTTATTATGATTATTATTATTATTATTATTATAACTCTTCTACATACCTAGCTATTCCCAGTCTTATTGTTATTATTATTATTATTATTATTATTATAACTCTTCTACATACTTAGCTATTCCCAGTCTTATTGTTATTATTATTATTTCATTATTATTATTATTATTATTATTATTACTACTACTCTTCTACATACCTAGCTATTCCCAGTCTTATTATTATTATTATTATTATTATTATTATTATTATTATTACTACTCTTCTACATACCTAGCTATTCCCAGTCTTATTATTATTATTATTATTATTACTCTTCTACATACCTAGCTATTCCCAGTCTTATGCTTATTATTATTATTATTATTATTAGTAGTAGTAGTAGTAGTATTATTATTATGTATATATAACTTTGTATATAGACCTTATGCCATATATGTAAATAATTATAGTTATTATTATATTAATTTTAGATATACACGTTTACTAATATTCTTTGTTTTGTTTTTGTTTTTTTTGCACAATGCTGCTTTTTGCACTATCTACAGTGTATCACAAAAGTGAGTACACCCCTCACATTTCTGCAGATATTTAAGTATATCTTTTCATGGGACCACACTGACAAAATGACACTTTGACACAATGAAAAGTAGTCTGTGTGCAGCTTATATAACAGTGTAAATTTATTCTTCCCTCAAAATAACTCAATATACAGCCATTAATGTCTAAACCACCGGCAACAAAAGTGAGTACACCCCTAAGAGACTACACCCCTAAATGTCCAAATTGAGCACTGCTTGTCATTTTCCCTCCAAAATGTCATGTGACTCGTTAGTGTTACTAGGTCTCAGGTGTGCATAGGTAGCAGGTGTGTTCAATTTAGTAGTACAGCTCTCACACTCTCTCATACTGGTCACTGAAAGTTCCAACATGGCACCTCATGGCAAAGTACTCTCTGAGGATCTTAAAAGACGAATTGTTGCGCTACATGAAGATGGCCAAGGCTACAAGAAGATTGCCAACACCCTGAAACTGAGCTGCAGCACAGTGGCCAAGATCATCCAGCATTTTAAAAGAGCAGGGTCCACTCAGAACAGACCTCGCGTTGGTCGTCCAAAGAAGCTGAGTGCACGTGCTCAGCGTCACATCCAACTGCTGTCTTTGAAAGATAGGCGCAGGAGTGCTGTCAGCATTGCTGCAGAGATTGAAAAGGTGGGGGGTCAGCCTGTCAGTGCTCAGACCATACGCCGCACACTACATCAAATTGGTCTGCATGGCTGTCACCCCAGAAGGAAGCCTCTTCTGAAGTCTCTACACAAGAAAGCCCGCAAACAGTTTGCTGAAGACATGTCAACAAAGGACATGGATTACTGGAACCATGTCCTATGGTCTGATGAGACCAAGATTAATTTGTTTGGTTCAGATGGTCAATAGAACATCTTTGGGGCATCCTCAAGCGGAAGGTGGAGGAGCGCAAAGTCTCGAATATCCGCCAGCTCCGTGATGTCGTCATGGAGGAGTGGAAAAGCATTCCAGTGGCAACCTGTGAAGCTCTGGTAAACTCCATGCCCAGGAGAGTTAAGGCAGCTCTGGGAAATAATGGTGGCCACACAAAATATTGACACTTCAGGAACTTTCACTAAGGGGTGTACTCACTTTTGTTGCCGGTGGTTTAGACATTAATGGCTGTATATTGAGTTATTTTGAGGGAAGAATAAATTTACACTGTTATATAAGCTGCACACAGACTACTTTTCATTGTGTCAAAGTGTCATTTTGTCAGTGTTGTCCCATGAAAAGATATACTTAAATATCTGCAGAAATGTGAGGGGTGTACTCTATCTATCTATCTATCTATCTATCTATCTATCTATCTATCTATCTATCTATCTATCTATCTATCTATCTATCTATCTATCTATCTATCTATCTATCTTATCTATCTATCTATCTAGTAGGTGGATTTACTGCTCAAAATATAGTAGGAGAGTAGGAGAGTCAATGGGTGAGCATGTTGTGTCCCACAATAGGTGACCAGGGTGTGTCGAACCTACCATGACCCTGACAAAGATGAAGGTTTGTATAAATGAACAGATACATGAGTTCATGGTTATTTTAATCCATAAATAAGCTAATCTCCAAACATCTGCTTTCATAATTCAGTAACAGCCATTGTTGGGAACTATTTTAAACTTATAAACACTGTACATCGATTCTTCATTATTATAGTAAATTTAACCAAATGCATTTCTGTCTCAGATTGCCAGCCACCTTTTTCCCTCCAAAAAAAACCTGCCATACCATATACTTAACATCTGGCAACCCTACAATTTACATAAAATCATACACTTTATGGATGAATATGGGCATCCCTTGTGATTGTTCATGTGTAACAGGTGCAATAAATCAATTACATAAGGAAAATGATATGCTTCCAACTATGCATTTACAAGGGAAGGCTCTATTCTGTTGCAGCATGACTGTGCCCCTGTGCACAAAACTGGAACATCAGTTAAGGATTTTGTTTAGTTCCCAGCCATACCAGTGCTATTTTCTGGACTAAATGGGGACAAATTCCCACAGACATACTGGTGATAAGCCTTCTCAGAAGAATGGCTGTTGTTATAGCAGAAAAGATCACATAGAAGTTACTCTATTTTAATAACATACAAGGTCATGGTCAGGTGTCCATATAGTGCAAATGTTTTATTTTTAAGGGGTCTAGACACAGAAGGGAGAGACAGAAAGATTTAAATCTCTCCCCCAGGTTCCTAAACCTCTGATTTCAGCATAACAACCGGGTCAGAAAAAGAGACAGACCTAAATAACCCCGTCCAGCATTCAGGCTGTAATCCTGAGAGTCTTCTAAGTCCTGAGAGTCTAGCCAAAAGGCCGCTACTTATGCAACAGATAAACTGGACACCAGATTGCTTAGAGTCTCCATTACACCACATGAAAGTCATTCCACTTTAAAAAACCCAGTATTCAATCTGAGAGAAGGACCTGTCTCATGGTAAAACCACCCAGTGTTTTGCTTCGACCCACAATTACTCGGAGTGGAGGGTCAGTCACTCGGAGCTGTCGCTTTCTGTACCAGAGCGGGCGGAGCAGAAGTGAAAGAGAGGCATTATTTCCTTTTTGATGTGGGTGAACAGGGGGCACGGAGGTTTTGTTTTTGTGGGAATGAGACTCTGTTCAAAACATCTGGTTCAAGATAGCTTGCAAAGTAGTAGATGTGTAGTAGCACTGATTGTATTTGGAGAATCAGTGGATTTAGGAAGGTTTCAGACTTTATTGTGTTGTGGATTTGATTTTAAATAAATATGAGTGCAGGTTTTACTCTACTTTATCTGTCTACATTTCCTCATTATGAGGAAGTAAAGACGTGTATTTAAAGTATATTAGAGTATATTAAAAATCAAAAACTGAAATATTTAAAAGCTTTAGAACCAGTGGCACTTCATTGTGTGGTCAGATGCCTTCTGTTTGCTTTAGTTACCTCAGATTTGCATCTAGAACTCAATTGGAATCCACTGGACTGGAGCAATTTGAATTGACTGGACATAGCACGATTTAGACCGCAAAACCCAAGCCATGAGGTTCAAGAAACTGTCTGTAAATGGCTATGATCAAATTCTGGCCAGGCTTAACAATATCTAAGCCTTGGAGTGTTCCCAGGACCACAGTGGCTTCAATAATTTTGAAATGGAAGAACAATGGGGCAAGCTTGAACCGTCTTAGAGTTTAACGTCAAGCAAGAAGGGTTTTGGTCAGGGAGGGATTAGTGAACTAAACGGTCATTCTAAAAGAGCTTATGTGCAGAGATAAGAGAACCTGATGGACAGTCATCTCTGCAACACTCCATAGCAGAGTGGCAAGCCACTGTTGGGTAACGGTCGGTCAAGAGTTGACTGATGAGTTAAAATGGCAGTTTTATCCATTCATAAGACTTTCTGAATCCTCTGTAGATCATTACAGCCTATAAACGAAGAGGTCAAGAACTTGCTCTCAACTCGACTAAACAGGCAGTTCGACTCCTTAATCTGCACCGCTAACAGCAACAGCACTTCAGTATCTTCAAGTAGTGATGAGAGTGCAGCTCTGGATATCTGATATCATCGTCCGTCGCTTCCTAATCGACCTGAGTGAAACATATGAGTCAAGCCGAGGAAGGACAGGATGGCAGAGTGCCACTGTTGCCTTGGGCCCCATGGACGAGCCCATAAAACACATCTGTTACAAACTCAGCAGCTTGTAAAAGTTTAAAGCGGGTAGTGAAATAGATTCTTCAGCTACAGTTTATGACAGATTAAAATCAGGAAGTACGCCGGTCACTCCATTTAACGGGAACTAAAGTTTATAAGACATGTAGACGTTCATCTATTAAAATATGATGGAGTAGGGACTAAAACGGTTGCTTTGGGCGTCTCCTGATATAAACACGGCACTATGATCTATTTTGTAGATGTTATAGCAGCTCAGTTCACCAATAAATCGTCCTCCACACGTTCTGATCTCCTTCTGATCATTTGGAAAGCTTTTAGGACCAACATGACACGGGTTAGAAGACACGGCAGCGTGCTACACTAGCCCACCATTGTGGAGACTCGAGTTTGAGTCCTAGATGGGTTGAGAGGTGAGATGAGAGGTGTTATTGTTTGGAGCACTAAGCACTTTTACACCTTACGGCACCTGATGATCTCTTTATTTTTTAGTATGGGGCTGATTGTAGATTTGTAGATTGTCATTTCGAACAGCATAGCAATAACAGACATGCAAACACCACTTTCTTTTTTGCTATCGCTTCTGTTCTTTGGTATTGTGTCTTGTTTAATAAGAATTAAAAAAAAGAAAATCCAGGAGAAAAACAACACGTTTACACAGCAAATTTTAGTAGAAGAGTGCACTGACCAACAGACAACAGACCAAACTGGCCAATCAAAACTGGGAGCAAGGTCAACACCTGATACATGGTCACGAACCGACTTGGACGATGTGGAGCCATTCGGGATCCAAGATTACACTGTATTAATTTGTTGAACTACTTAATTTAATATTTTTATTATATATATAACAGGTTAAAATGCTTTATAGCGGGATATTCCACTTGCACACCAGTACCGAGTTTCTGAACTCCTCGGTTTGAAACTCGGTGTTGCCTCCGGTCGGCTGGGCACCATCTAGCGGGCATAATTGGCAGTGCCTGCAGCAGATACTAATTGGCCACCATATCTGCAGGGTGGGGGTCGGACTATGTGTGGGTGGGTGGGTCTAAAACGGTTTTCAACTCCTCTGTCAAAACTTCTGTTTAAGAACCGAGGTTCGACTGTATTTTCAGAGAAAAAAATCAAGATCTTTACTTATTTACATATTTTACTCATTTCCTGAATGACCACAGATTAATAAAAAATAATAAATTATTAATTTACTTTTGCAGCATTTAGCAGACACTACTACTATGGTTACTTCTTTAACTACCAACTTCCTAATTATTAGCTTAACCACTTAGGTACCACTGCTCTAGTGAAATAATAAATAAATAAATAATAACCATTACTAAAATAATTAATAATAAAGGAAATCTCAGGAAAGCAGTACATTTGTAAGGACACTCTGAACCCATTGTAATTTCTTACATATCTTCTATTTTAGCCTTATTACAACCTGGATGTCTTTACAGACTCTGCACAATGCAGACATTATTAAAGCATTGACTGTCACATTAGAACGTAAACATGACTTTCACTCCTTTTGTTTTGTAGCACAGACATCATTGACGTTACAGGACAGCGAACATCTGTCCTCCTGCAGTCAGGATTTATAGCAGCAATAAAAGCATTAACAGTCTTCAGGCTGAGTCTTCAGGCTGTTAGTGCACGACTGTCCCGCTCAGACAAGAGAAACAAAGGAATTATTCATCACGCCTGATGGACTCGGACACCCGTGTGTATTGTGAGGATCTCAGATTAATTTAGTGACCTGCGATTTACGGTGCCGTTCACCATGATGTTTCCTGTCGCCGTCACTGAAGGAGTCCTGATGAGATCCTCAGAGAGGAAAGCTTACAGGTCGTCCCGCTGTGATGGGGGTCACGGTGTACTGATGACAATGTCAAAACACATTACGCACCGCTCCGGATGCAAGGCGCTCACCTTTCATAAGGACCAATTACTCCTGCTGTTCTGGGGTTTAAGAGGGCTTGGTGACCCTTGCTGGAGTGAGCACGTGCACAAACCTGAGAGCTGTTATGAGCCGAGGTGGGTCGGGTCGAGTAGAACACGATTCATGCAGCACAGGTCATCACTGACTCTCCCCTCACAACCTTTAGATTCATTTGTGGAGGTGAGTTTGGCTTGAGGTAAAATATTACCGTTAGTCCGAATCCTTTATGTGTTCATTTTCCACCAGGCACAAGGTGAGAAAACATCTAGACAGGTTGCCAGTTCTTCTCAGGACACAAACAATCACTCACTTGCTTGCTCACTTGCACCTAAAGGGAAATTAGGGCAGCCACATAGTCTACACACCGAGTACTACGAAAAAGCTGACAAGGAGACTGACTGGTGGTAGGGTTTCAACCCAGGTCTCCAGGATGCATGTTTCTATGCAGCACACACACTATCAGCTGCACCGTACCAGCACACTAGCACTCTACTGCTACTGGTCGACTGGGCGCCCCCTAGCAGGCACAATTGGAAGTGCTTGTAGCAGACAAAATTGGGTGGGGAAAAAAGAGGGCGTGGTCTTTGGCGCTGTGTTAGGACCCTGGTTGGTGAAGGAATGTGGAGATCAGCTTGTGACTCTCCCTGTGAGCAAGTGGAGCTGGGCGAATAAGAAGGGGTCGGTGGACCGCACATGTGTCGAAGGGGCATGTGGCTGGAAAATATACCCTCCTTGGATGCCATCAGGGTCCCCAGCACCGGAAGACTAACTGACTTTAGGAGAAAAAGGGGGGGGGGGGGGGGGGGGGAATTGTGCCTGCTATGGCGCCCCCTAGCGGGCACAACTGGCCACTAGTCTGCTGGATTAAAAAAAATGAACTGAAAAGTGGGTGGGGTCGTCGACACTGTGTTAGGACCCTGGTTGGCGGAGGAATGTGGTGATCAGCTCGTGACTCTCCCTGCGCAAGACTGGCGTCATGTGCATATCCACCGAATTTAAAGGCAAATAATAAGGGGTTGCTGGATCATGCATGTGTCAGAGGGGGCGTGTGCCAGGCAAATATACCCTCCTCAGATGTGATCGGGGTCCCCAGAAGGAAGACAATCAAGTTTCTGAATCTCAACTGTGCTATCGGTCAGCTGGGCGCCCCCTAGTGGCACATCTGGCCACAAGCTTTCTGGACTCTCCCTGCGCAAGACTGGCCTCATGCACGAATCTACCGAATTTAAAGGAGTTGGGCGAATAAGAAGGGGTCGCTGGACCGTGCATGGGTCCTAGGGTGTTGAGGGCAAATATACCCTCCTCAGGTGCGATTAGGGTCCCCAGCAGCGGAAGACAATGAAGTTTCTGAATCTCTGCTCTGCTACCAGTCAGCTGGGCACCCCTATCAGGCACAACTGGCCACTAGTCTGCTGGATGGAAAAAAATGAACTGAAAAGTGGGTGGGGTTTTTGACGCTGTTAGGACCCTGGTTAGTGGAGAAACGTGGAGATCAGCGCGTGATTCTCTCTGCGCAGGACTTGCCTCGTGCATGAATCTATCGAATTTGAAGGAGTTGGATAAATAAGAAGTGGTCGATGGACCGCGTATGTGTCAGAGGGAGCATGTGTCAGGCAAATATACCCTCCTCAAGTGCGATTAGGGTCCCCAGAAGTGGAAGATGAACTGGCTAAGATAAAGTGGGAAGAAAAGGGAGAAAATGCAAAAATATAGTAGTAAAGAAATTACAATCACGTCTCTGAATCTCAGCTCTTCTACTGGTCAGCTGGGCGCCCCTAGCAGGCACAATTGACTACTAGTCTGCTGGATGGAAAAAATGGACTGAAAAGTGGGTGGGGTCGTCGATGCTGTGTTAGGACCCTGGTCGGTGAAGGGATGTGGAGATTAGCTTGTGACTCTCCCTGCGCAAGACTGGCCTCAAATATATAATATACCCTCCTATTACAATCACGTCTCTGAATCTCACCTTTGCTACCGGTCAGCTGGGCGCCCCTTGGCCACTAGCCTGCTGGATGGAAAAAATTGACTAAAAGTGGGATTGGTTGTTGACGCTGCATTAGGACCCTGGTTGGCGGAGGAATGTGGAGATCAATGTGTGACTCTCCCTGCGCAGGACTTACCTCGAATATAAAATATACCCTCCTCGAATGCCATCGGGTTCCCCAGCAGTGGTTAACTGGGAGGAAAAGGTCTGTGCCCACCAACTCCATGATAAGGACAATGATGAATGGCTTTCAGAACAGAATCTGCAAGCAATTATCAATCGCGTGGCTGGAGGGTGGGCTCGCTCGAGGGTCTGCGCATGTGGTCCACGATCGTCAGGGTCGGGGTTTAGAAACTAAACCGCTAAACTGCTCAAAGGCTCGGCTTTGTCTTTGTCCCTTCACAAAGCCTCCTTGTCTCGGCTGGGTTAGATTGGTTTCGTCTGTCCGTCGCTATCTCCACGCTTCAGGTAAACGGGCTGAGAACTTCACGCAGCTCATGTGTTTATCCTACAGTATTGTAAAATAAATACTCACTTTCTTAAATGATATGTTTACTTTCTTGACCCTGGATGTTGTAGATGTAGCCGTAGATGTTTTATTAACCCCTCGGAAACCGCACATATCCCACGGCAGACTCAGACTACACAAGCGAAGGTATGTAACCCGAATATCACATCCATATGTGCTTGTTCCTAAACCATTTGCTACGATAACAGTCTGCACTTCTTTAGGCTGGGTTTCCACTAGATTTTGGACCACTGGGAGTAAAGCATTGATGTTCATTCAGTTTATAAAAAGCCGCTGGATAAGATTAAGGTCATGAATATCATCATAATCATCATTCTGAAAGAGGAAATGGCCTTTTTCCGAAGAGTTACCTCAAAATAAAAGCGCACAGTCCTCCAAAATGTCAGTAAATACATTAACATTTCCCATCAAACCTTAAATTGGGACTCTGCATTTAGACATTTACATTTCACATTTTTGACTTACAGTACTGTGACAGTACATTTTCAAGCAATCGAGGGTTAAGGACCTTGTCCAAGGGCCCAACAGTGACAACCTGGCAGAGGTGGGGCTTCAACCAGTGACCTTTTGATTACTAGTCCAGTGCCTTAACCGCCAGGCTACAACTGCCCGTTGAGTGTGTAAATGGGAAGTCAAACCTCAGTTAGTCAAGCTGTCAAGTAATGAAGCAGAATTTTCTCTCCAGAGGATTCAGAGGACTCTGCGCTATCAATCTAAGGGTTGTGGGTTTAAATCTTGGCTCTGCTAAGCAGCCATTGTTGAATCCTTGCGCAAGGTCCTTAATCCTCTCGGCTTCCAGGAGTGCTGACCCTGCGCTCTGACCCCAGCTTCCTAACCATCAACCCATTAAAGATATGTGGAAAAAGGATTTCATTGTACTGTGAATGTGTGTATGTACAGTATATATGACAAATAAAGGCGTTCTTTGTTGAATCTAGTCAACCGTCTGCATCATGGAGGTCAAATGTAACCCAGAAGCGACACTGTTTGCATGGTGAGCCACAAGTGTCCCTAAAACTTGTAACTTAATCCAGATGTGGCTCCAGTGTGTTTCCTTTTACAGCCAAAAAACATCTGTGCTCATGTATTCATTAAGAAAATCTTGTGTCTGTCTGAAAACCTAGTGAGCTGCCGTACTGCGTACTGCCTAATGACTGCAAGTAGATGGATGGATGGATAGATAGACAGACGGACGGATGGATGAAATAGATGGATGGCTTGGATGGACGGACGGACGGACAGACAGACAGACAGACAGACAGACAGATAGAGATTTGTATGAGAAATTGCTTTTTTGTTTGGCATCGTATGATGTACAAACCAGTTACAGCTTAAGCTCATGATGGACAGATTTACCATGGTTTACTTCACAAATGTCCTTAATTTGATTTGGAGATACTGGGAGATACCTTTGTAGTCCAATAGCATTAGATGTGGCTTTTGTAACCCTATTCTACCCCCCTCAGCTCGTCTGGAATTTAACAATTGTTGCATGTTGTTCCTGTAGAAACTTAGACAGAAAATAAATTAGATTAACTGGTCAATGGATTATTATTTTTAAAAGTCAGATTTGTGTAATTTTATGATGTAAATCTGCAGTGAAAGAGTCTGTTTAAATAGGAGTGATTTATTTTTCACACCACAGTACTTTGGGTGGTGTAGTGTACATTGTTCGACATCTTTCTGATTAGTTCCAGTGTAGTTACTGAATAATTAATCGATGTTACTGAATAACAGTTGAGCGCTAGTAATCCGAGCTGCAGGCTAATGTTTCACCTTGCTTTCATTTCCAAGGAGCTGGTAATGGAATTGAATTACACAGACTACATTTATTTCATTTCTTTAATCCTCTAATGAACCTAAAATCCAGTCCATGTGTTTACCGATTGATTCTGAAGTACATATAAAAATCTCACAGAAGCAGATGTTAGCCTGTTAAACAAAGATGTGCGGCATTAATGCTTTAATACAACCCGCCAGGACGTGCTTTCCCGATAATATTCGGTTGACAATCGGAGATAAGGCCGTTAAAGTCTGTACACAGGAAACAGCCGTGACGGCGGCGCTTTGTAGTTTGTGTACCCTTAAAGCAGGCTATTCCTTATCTCCGAGATATACGGCTGATTTCCTGCTTTCCCTTGGCACTCGTTCAGATTGAAATGTGCCTGGCATGGATACAGTACTTGTTCAGGAAGGAAGTGCCTTATATGGTCGTTCAGGTTTGGCGCCAAGAATCGTTGCTCACATTGAAACTGAGCCGAGCGAGACCGTGACCTCTACTCCAGAAACAATCACAATTCTTTTTTTTATACCATTTCACCATTTATATGTCATTTCTGCATCAGTACTGTGGTGCTTTGTCTTTTATAAAAAAAAAAAAAAAAAGCTACAGTTAAGGTTAAAAGTTTACATACATTTGTAGAAGACATGCATGTCATGGCATGATTAAATAATTAGAACATGTACTGCTTTACCCTTTATCCAAAAATCATTTAGGAGTTTCTTTATCCATTATTGTGGGGTTTAAAACATGTAGCAAAACCTGCTTTGGCAAAAATATACATAAAGCGACTTAGGTGCTTGCTACGGCAGCACATGTAATAATAAAGCAATTTAAGTTATTAATGTGTCCGTGTAGAAACTTCTATAATGTCATGTAACTTTATAGCATGAGCTTTTTATTCCTGATTAACCACAGCTGCTGACTTCTCTCTGCCCATATAAAATAGAGCTGGTCTGCCTGCACTCATTATCATGGCATCCACATTATTAAGCCACTAATGTGCTGTATCAGTAATTACTAATGACGCCATTAAGAGAAGAACCAGTTCATTGGTGAGGTAATTATTTTTGGAAAGGTTGAAGGTAAAAGAGGATGAGGATGGCCAGCAACAAGATGGAATCATGAAATTAGAGGAATAATGAACAAGTCATTAAGACGAACCGAAAAGGAGACGATATGTTCTGGAGAAACACTATCGGTATGGTTGCCAAGAGTCAAAATCATCTTACTATAATAATAATAACAATAATAATAGTAATAATAATAATAATAATAATAACAATAACAATAACAATAATTATAAAGATGACAGTAATAATAATAATACATGAATAATAATATTCGTTGAATAATAATAAGAAAAATAAATTAATATAATAATTAACAGTAATAATAATAATTATAATAATAATAAAATAATTGATTTGTAAATAAATAACAAATGAATAATAATAATAATACATTTATATAATAATTAAAAGTAATAATAATTATAATAATACATAAAATATTAACAGAATAATAAAAAGAATAATAATAACAATAATAATAAAGAATAAAAATATTAACTAAATAATAAAAAAAGAAAAATAATTTTTACTTGTGTAAGCTGTTATAATTTGTTTAATCATAAACACGTCATTTTATGCTCCTCTCAGCAGGTGGGTGTTTGTTCAACCCTCAATTTAAGGCCAGGTACTATTTACCACAAACTGTAACATCACACCCACTTCTTGTAAGTTCAACGTCTATTGACATTTTTAATTGACTACAGCTGTCGAGTTCTCTCTGTCCGTATAAATAGAGCCAGTTACACCTAACACATTTTAGCACTTGTTGTGGCTGAAACATATGATTAAAAAAATTATAAGGGGTGTCCCAATACTTTTGTCTGTATACAACGGAGGTGACTGTAAATCAGGACTTAATTTCCTTGGTTTTTTACACAGTTCTTTTTATAAATCCTTCTGTCCTCTGTTGATCGTTTCTCTTAATTTCTCTGCAGATTTGTGGCCACATTTATTAAAGTGATGAAGAAATAATAATAAGCCTAAAAGACAGAATGCTAATTATTCCACATCAGATGTAAACGAAGAACTTTGTACTACAGGTTTCTCACCCACACGTGCAGTGTTGCGTTTCCCCCACATTAACCGGTAAGCCTGCTTTTACCACCACCAAACATCCGTGACTGATATTTGTCTGTTTTGGCTGGTACTGGATAATGATATTCCCAGTTTAATGGTCACAGCTGCTGAATGGAATCACTGGAACTGAAAGCTCTTTAAACTGGAGCCAGAAGGTCAGCAGTGTTTATTAGCTGAGGCTTGAACTGTTCCCCACTTCCTTTATTGTTTACTTTTCCTGACCTGTCTGGCTGGGGAGAACATGATACACGCTGATACACACTGATACACACTGTCTGTCAGTGTGTGTGTGTGTGTGTGTGTGTGTGTGTGTTTGTGTGTGTGTGTGTGTGTTTGTGTGTGTGTGTGTGTTTGTGTGTGTGTGTGTGTGTGTGTGTGTGCGTGCGTGCACCTGTCTGTCAGGGGAAAAGTAATGGTTTATATAATTATCACTCGTTAATATGCATTGATTGTGTGTTTTACCACCGCTTTATCCTGGTCAGGGTTGCAGTGGGTGCAATTCACAGAGTGAAAGGCAGGAAACACCCTAGACAGGCCACCAGTCCATCACAGGGCAGACACACACACACACACACACACACACACACACACACACAGTAGCTCCAGTTAAACTGGCTGCACGTCTTTCACTGTGTGCAGAAACCAGAGCACCCGGAGGAAACCCACACAGACACGGGGAGAACATGCAAACTCCACACAGAAAGGACCTGGACCGTTCCACCTGGGAATCGAACCCAGTTTAAAAAAGTGCGTAACATTTTTGAAGAACCCTCGTACATGTGGAGCTTTCAGACTGGATTTGACAGTTATTCAACACAAATGCAGATTCGTCTCATATTCGCACTTTGATGACGTTTTATCGCACCGCTCAAACCGAGTGCTGACCGAAGCGCAGGACGCTTCTCATGTGAATGTGCCCATATTGTCATTCCTAGTGGCTGTAATGATGAATGACTGACAGAATGTGATATTCTGACCTGTGGATGGGGGGTGAGGCTGCCTCATGTCTCAGTGAAGTCTGAAGGCTTAGTGGTGAGCACTTATTTCCTCTTATCCTCCCCCTATTAAACTTTAAGGTAAGTCAGTCTTGTTTGCTCTGTCTGGTCAGCCTGGGTCAAGGATAAAGCGTCAGATGTCTGGTGGAGTCTTTTCCCACGAAACACACCGAGGACCTCGAGCATCTGCTGTCCGACCGAGTTGCTGATTATCAGAGACGCCGCTAACTGTGAAGCTGCTGAACTTTACCTGCGTGGCGCTTTGCTGCTGCGCCGGTCTGGATTGGCGTTTGACTCCAAAACTTTGCGATGGCTTTGTTTATCACAGTGTTTGTGATGGATTGTTTTGTTCTGTACGACCTGTGCGGGGTGTTTCCAGCCTTTCACCCAATTAATCAGACCCACTGCGACCCTGACCAGAATACAGAGATGGTAAAATAGACAGTGAATGAATGAATGAATGAATAAATATCTCTTTACTTTTGTACTGTTATAGTGCAGTTGTAGCCTAGTGGTTAAAGTACTGGACTAGTAATCAAAAGGTCGCTGATTCAAGCCCCATCACTGCCAGGTTGCCACTGTTGGGCCCTTGAGCAAGGCCCTTAACCCCTGATTGCTTAGACAATATACTTGGTCGTGACTCGAGATTAAACTATGCTGCAGCTTCACAGCTACAGTGTATCACAAAAGTGAGTACACCCCTCACATTTCTGCAAATATTTTATTATATCTTTTCATGGGACAACACTATAGAAATAAAACTTGGATATAAGTTAGAGTAGTCAGTGTACAACTTGTATAGCAGTGTAGATTTACTGTCTTCTGAAAATAACTCAACACACAGCCATTAATGTCTAAATAGCTGGCAACACAAGTGAGTACACCCCACAGTGAACATGTCCAAATTGTGCCCAAAGTGTCAATATTTTGTGTGACCACCATTATTATCCAGCACTGCCTTAACCCTCCTGGGCATGGAATTCACCAGAGCTGCACAGGTTGCTACTGGAATCCTCTTCCACTCCTCCATGATGACATCACGGAGCTGGTGGATGTTAGACACCTTGAACTCCTCCACCTTCCACTTGAGGATGCGCCACAGGTGCTCAATTGGGTTTAGTCCATCACCTTTACCTTCAGCTTCCTCAGCAAGGCAGTTGTCATCTTGGAGGTTGTGTTTGGGGTCGTTATCCTGTTGGAAAACTGCCATGAGGCCCAGTTTTCGAAGGGAGGGGATCATGCTCTGTTTCAGAATGTCACAGTACATGTTGGAATTCATGTTTCCCTCAATGAACTGCAGCTCCCCAGTGCCAGCAACACTCATGCAGCCCAAGACCATGATGTTACCACCACCATGCTTGACTGTAGGCAAGATACAGTTGTCTTGGTACTTCTCACCAGGGCGCCGCCACACATGCTGGACACCATCTGAGCCAAACAAGTTTATCTTGGTCTCGTCAGACCACAGGGCATTCCAGTAATCCATGTTCTTGGACTGCTTGTCTTCAGCAAACTGTTTGCGGGCTTTCTTGTGCGTCAGCTTCCTTCTGGGATGACGACCATGCAGACCGAGTTGATGCAGTGTGCGGCGTATGGTCTGAGCACTGACAGGCTGACCTCCCACGTCTTCAACCTCTGCAGCAATGCTGGCAGCACTCATGTGTCTATTTTTTAAAGTTAACCTCTGGATATGACGCCGAACACGTGGACTCAACTTCTTTGGTCGACCCTGGCGAAGCCTGTTCCGAGTGGAACCTGTCCTGGAAAACCGCTGTATGACCTTGGCCACCATGCTGTAGCTCAGTTTCAGGGTGTTAGCAATCTTCTTATAGCCCAGGCCATCTTTGTGGAGAGCAACAATTCTATTTCTCACATCCTCAGAGAGTTCTTTGCCATGAGGTGCCATGTTGAATATCCAGTGGCCAGTTTGAGAGAATTGTACCCAAAACACCAAATTTAACAGTCCTGCTTCCCATTTACACCTGGGACCTTGACACATGACACCAGGGAGGGACAACGACACATTTGGGCACAATTTGGACATGTTCACTGTGGGGTGTACTCACTTATGTTGCCAGCCATTTAGACATTAATGGCTGTGTGTTGAGTTATTTTCAGAAGACAGTAAATCTACACTGCTATACAAGCTGTACACTGACTACTCTAAGTTATATCCAAGTTTCATGTCTATAGTGTTGACCCATGAAAAGATATAATGAAATATTTGCAGAAATGTGAGGGGTGTACTCACTTTTGTGATACACTGTACTTTTTGGTCACATGACCTGGTTTATAATGAACTCTGTAACATGCTGATCTAGTTTTGTTCTGTTTACTCTATTACACTCGTAATCGTGTACAGTGAAGTTTACAGCGTTTTACACTCTTCAGTCCTTTGGAACGAGTCTGGAGAGCCGCCAGCGGTGATTAAACTCATTTTAATACCCCAGATTTAACTCTCATTTTACTGCAAAGTCCAGCGGACAGTAAACAAGGGCAGGTGCTTTATTTTAAATATTACATCTGATTAATCATTCATGCGCATTCTGCTGATGCTGCCAACTGGGTGTGGTGTTGGTTTTTAAGGAATCTAAAATATTACTGTACTGTTCTGTGAAAGGTTCTCACAGTACTGTTCTGTGAAGCGACTGATATTTGTAATATTGGTGAAAACTGGTGTTCTCCCTGTGTGCTCCAGTTTCCAGTCCAAAGATGTGCATTCAGGCCAACTGGAGCTACTTAGTTTGCCCAGTGATGGACTGGCGACCTGTCCGGGGTGTTTCCAGTTTTTTGCCCAATGAATCAGACCCAACGTGACCCTGAGCATGGTAAAACAGACAATGAATACATTGAATAAATTAAATGAATAAATGGATGAATAGATGGATGGATGAATAGATGGATGGATGGATGGATAAATGAATGGATGGATGGATGAATAAATGAATGAATGAATAAATAAATGGATGGATGGATGAATAAATGAATGAATGAATAAATGGGTGGATGGATGAATAAATGGATGGATGGATGGATAAATAGATGGATGAATAAATGAATGAGGCCGCTCAGGTGGTGCAGCGGTAAAAACACATGCTGAAAACAGAGCTGGGATCTCGAATACATCGTATCGAATCTCAGCTCTGCCTGCCAGCTAGGCTGAGTGGCCACATGAACAACGATTGGCCTGTTGTTCAGATATGGGTGGGATAAAACCGAATAGGGTCTCTCCCATAACTATTGCAATTACGACCTCTGCTGGCTGATTGATGGCGCCTGCACAGAGATGAGAAAAGAGTGCTCTCAGGGTGTGTCTCTCCGTACACAGTGCTGATCTGCACTGCACTCGTCAGAAGTGTAGGTGATAAGATGCATACGGCTGCTTCCCATGTGTCGGAGGGGGCGTGGGTTAGCTTCGTTCTCCTCAATCAGAGCGAGGATCTGCATTGGTGGAGAGGGAGCTTGACGCAATCAAGCAAATGGACATTGAAGGGTGAGGGCTAACATGTGCTTTCTCCAACAAACTAGATGCCATTATTGTATTTTTAGGGACATGATACCTACAGGATGGACAGACAGACAGACAGATAGTTAAACAGATAGATAGATAGATAGATAGATAGATAGATAGATAGATAGATAGATAGATAGATAGATAGATAGATAGACAGACAGACAGACAGACAGACAGACAGACAGACAGACAGACAGACAGATATGAGTGATATTCTGAATGTTGAGGTACCTATGTGTTCGATACCTTATTAGAATCCTCTATACTGAGGTGGCTGCCCAGGTAGGCATTGGGCAGCAAAGCAGCTCACTAGGTTCTCAGACAGACCCCATGAGTGGCGCAAAAGTGACCAGTCACATGATCACGTGTTTGAGTTGTACACGTCTCATTTTACATAAAAGGACTTGTCAAGGCTTTCCTGTGGTGGCAGCGAACAACACCATATGGTCCAACATAGTGGAACTGTGACCTGTGAACAGTGAACACACCACTATCATACCTACACACACACACACACCGGCACACACCGGCACACCAGTCAGTTTGTTCAGTTGAGTTCTAGGAATCCTGCACACACACAGTTCGAGAGGTTTATGGGAACTCTTGGGGTACTCTGGGAGGAGAGAGACAACACACACACACACACACACACACACACACACACACCAGCTTTTCTCTCTATCAGTAAAGTAGGTCTAATCTTCACTACTCTAATAACCATGTTATGGAAGCATACAGTACACACACACACACACACACATGGACAAAAGTATTGGGACACCTGACATGAGCTTGCTGTACATCCCATTTCAAAACATTCCTTTGTAGCCAAAATATCAATTTTTTGAAGATTTTAGAGTGTGCCTGTGAGAATTTGTACCCAATCAGTCTGATGTTGAGAACAAGGTCTGTCTCGCAATCCAAGTTTAACTGGGTCTTTATAAACCCTGCTTTGTGCTCAGGGGTTATAATCATGCTTAAAGATAAAGAAGGGAATTCCCCAAACTGTTGCCACAGTGTTAAAAGCAATTCATTTACCTTATATAATTTTTAGCAGTGGGCGGCACGGTGGCTTAGTGGGTAGCACTGTCGCCTCACAGCAAGAATGTCCTGGGTTCGATCCCCAGGCGAGGCGTTCTGGGTCCTTTCTGTGTGGAGTTTGCATGTTCTCCCCGTGTCTGTGTGGGTTTCCTCCGGGAGCTCCGGTTTCATCCCACAGTCCAAAAACATCAAGTCAGGTTAATTGGAGACACTGAATTGCCCTATAAGTAAATGGGTGTGTGTGTGTGTGTGTATGTGTATGTGTGTCTGCCCTGCGATGGACTGGCGTCCCATCCAGGGTGTTACTGTGTGCCTTGCGCCCATTGAAAAGCTGGGATAGGCTCCAGCACCCCACGACCCTAAATGAATGAATGAATTAATAAATGAATGAGTTTTTAGCAGCCATTAGGAGGGGGTTCATGTAGCGTACGTTATGTCGTTGGTGAACTGGGCCACAGGGAACTCACTGGCTCAGCTCGGCGCTATGTGTGTGCGCTTACATTTAAAACAATATGAGATTGTGAAGACTGTAGTCATTACCGCGCTCCCACAGCGCACCGCGATTAAATAGGCAATAAACAAACAGAAAACGGTATGAGAGGTTTGGGAAATGAAAACGATTCAACTTAGAATATCTGTGTAATCAAACGACAGAAATGTGAGACTGCAGGCAGAAGAATATTTAATTAAAATGTAATGAAATGCAGAAATGAGAAAGAATTGATCTAGCTAGGTTTCAACTGTCCCCATTTAAAACAATCCTTGGTCAGTACATATCTCAAGCCCATCCATCCTGACCCTGCATGTTCTAACACTGCCTAAAACATACTAGTACAGATCAGGGACAAAATAATTTATAACCAACCTTGATGTTGAATTGAAACTGTAAACACTGCTGCACAGGTAAGGTGATCTAGTTCAATTGTCAATTAATTTAATTAATATTAATTAATATTCCGCTAGCACACCAGCACTTGGATTCTGAAGTCCCTGAGTTTGAACCTCAGCTCTGCTACCGGGCAGCACAGTGGCTCAGTGGGTAGCACTGTCACTTCACAGCAAGAAGGTCCTGGGTTCGATCCCCAGGTGGGGCGGTCCGGGTCCTTTCTGTGGTGAGTTTGCATGTTCTCCTCATGTCTGCGTGGGTTTCCTCCGGGAGCTCCGGTTTCCTCCCACAGTCCAAAGACGTGCAAGTGAGATGAATTAAAGATGACTGTGTTTGATATAACCTTGTGAACTGATGAATCTAGTGTAACTAGTAACTACCATGTCTGTCATGAATGTAACCAAAGTGTAAAACATGACGTTAAAAACCCAAATAAACAAACAAACAGCTTCGCTACCAGTCGGCTGGGCACCCCCTAGCAGGCACAATCGACAGTGCATGTCGCAGATGAAATTGGACACTAGTCTGCTGGGTGGGAAAAGACCGGACTAAAAGGGGGCAGGGTCTTCGACGCTTGTGTAAGGACCCTGGTTAGTAGCTCAAGGAGCTTGTACAGAAGTGGAGGAGCGCAGAGATCAGTGCGATCACAGGCGCAAAATCTTACAAAGTAGGGGTCAATACTAAGAAATGGGTGGACTTCAAATGCATCGGACGGAGTGTGACAGGTTAAAAAAAGAGGTTCCTTCTTCTTCATTAGTTCTTTTAATGCTATAAGGCACTTTAGTCAATGAGTGATTGTTACCGTGGTCAGTCAGAGGGTCTAGTCGGATATTTCACACTGGTTGTCCACTGAAAGCTTGTTTTTACAGAGCTGGAGTGGTGAAGTTCTAGTACATATTGGCTTTCTAAATCAAATATATGATTTCTGTTTTTTTGTCCACTCCTTCTATGTGGTACCTAAAAAATGAGGACTTAATTAACACATGCACCAATAAGTTATTAGATTTACTGTACAGTTGAATTAAATACACTACACAGCCATACATGATCACGTTCAAGTGGTTCAATCACACTTACTGTGTATAAAATCAAGTACAGTTGTACCTTGTAACTCAACACCCTTCGTTGAGAACTTAAACTCAATGTTTCCCTTAAACTCAACATGTACAATTTATTTAATTTCAAATGAACAATGAACAGCCGCTTTGCTCAGCGCTCAGCTTGAGCGGTGCGGTAAAACATCATCAAAGTGTGAATATGAGACGAATCTTCATTTGTGTGGAATAACCATTAAATCCAGTCTAAAAGCTCCACATGTATTTGTGTTTATGTGTATCTTCCTCACTGTTTCACTTTTAAACTTGTGTTACAGCTCGAGGTTCTGAGGAATTGTAAGAATCAGCTTTTTTTATTTCAGTGTATTTTATATTATATTTGTGTTATTGTCTGTGTATAAGTGTCATAAATAACCCCATTATTTTACATAAGCCTAAAATATATGCAGTTCCACAGGACCATGGAACGCATTAACAGCTTTCCCAAATATTCTTATTGGAAGAAATAACTTGAAATTCAATGTCTTTTAAACTCAACACCACTCCCAGAACCGATTAACGTCAAGTTTCAAGGTACCACTGTATATAAAAGAATTTAAACATTTGAAGTAGATTGCTTTATTGCACAAAGCAAGGTCTATAAAGATCTGGTTTGACTAGATTAGTGTGAAGGAATTGTGAGCCAGGCTTTTTAGGAAAAACTTCAGTGCCTGGCTGCCAAAACGCTTGACTGAATGGGCACAAATTCATAAAGTTTATTAAACTCTTGATGATATTCTGTGATCGAATTCCTACGTATTTTTTTACATTTCAGTTGAGTTGTCCTGAATATTGTAGCGCTCTATAATGTCATAAAATTGGATTGAGTATCAAATCATTTATTAATTTATTATTTATTTATCTCACATCCTGTTCTATAGTAGTTTAAACTCCCTGACTGTGCATCATGTAATTAAAATCAGGACATGGTGTTTTTTATTTTTGGTATTATTAAAGCAGTTCTTGGAATGCACTGATATCCAGCTGATTATCTTTTACAGCCTTGGAATGTCTTGGGACTTTATTGTACCTGCGGCACTTTTAAGCCTGGCTGCTGGCTCCACTTTGAAGATACGGCCCGAGGGCAGCGTCTTATGTGATTTCCCAACTGAGTGGATCACACCGCTGGCTGCTGATCATTCTGACGGACTTGGACTATGAACTACACCTGAGGTTGGCTCCTCATGTTGTCCTTCACCTTGTGATAACAGGACGGTTGGTTTATGCAAAGCTAACTGTATTATCTTAGGGGAAATGAGACGTTACATAGTACCAGTGAAGGTCCTCCGTGCATCTGCATTTGTATTCATTTGTATTACTCCAATTTTTCTAACGCACACACACACCTACCAAAGCTGGGTCTTTAATTCACCAGCCCTGCACAGAGTGCTTAAATAATGTGATATCTTTACTCTGGTCACAATAGATAAACACGTTTTGACCAAACTCTCCTTAATTTCCTGTGGAATCAGTACAACCTCTGTCAGTCTTTGTCTGTCTGTCCAATCAATTAATCAGTCTGTCTGTCCATTGGTATGTCCATCCATCAGTCTGTCTGTCTGTTTATCAATATATCTATATGTACACTGCACACATTAAATGTACTGATCTGTTAAGCATGATGGAGGGAGCATCATGATTTTATGCTGCAGCAGTTTAATAAAAATACAAATAGAGCAGTTTAATAAGAATATAAAATAGAGCTGTTTAACACAAATAAAAAATACAGCTGTTTAATAAAAAAAAAAAAACACAGCAGTTTTAATAGAAATAAAACAATACAGCAGTTTAAATAAAAATAAAAAAAACCCAGCAATTTAATAAGAATATAAAATACAACAATTTAAGTAAGAATAAAAAATACAGCAGTTTAAATCAGAATAAAAAATACAGGGGTTTAAATCAGAATAAAAAAATCAGGGTTTTAAATCAGGATAAAAATTCAGGGGTTTAAGTAATAATAAAAATACAGCAGTTTAATAAGAACAAAAATACAACAATTTAAATAAGAAAAAATAATATAGCGATTTAATAAGAATAAAAAAACAGCAATTTAATAAGAATATAAAATACAGCCGTTTTAATAAGAATAAAAAATACAGCAGTTTAAATCAGAATAAAAAATCAGGGGTTTAAATCAGAATAAAAAATCTGGTGTTTAAATCAGAATAAAAAATCAGGGGTTTAAGTGAGAATAGAAATACAGCAGTTTGATGAGAATAAAATACAACAATTTAAATAAGAATAAAAAATACACAGATTTAATAAGAATAAAAAAACAGCAGTTTTTTGGGGCGACTTCATTTTAAGGCCTGTGATTTCGGAATGGTGTGTCCAACAAGCTCATGGTCAGGTGTTCACATACTTTTGGCCATGAAGTGTATGAATGGATGACGATGGCACCACAGTCTATGATTAAGGTGCAAAGTAACAGATCCTCCTAGAGTGTTTTCTGTGACGTCCTATTGAGCATTTATTACCCATATCTAACCACCAGATCCCTTCCAGGTCCAGGTTACATCTGCTTCACGCTCCATTCTGTATGTGTATGTATTTTTTTTATTTTTATAAAAATCTATATATGAAAGCCTTGCGGTAAAACCATTATTTGGTAACTGTCTAGTTTAATTGCTAGATTGGACTAGACAACACAATATTAGTAGTGTATAGTTATCAATTCAGATCTATTGGTACGGAAAGTAATTTATTACTATTGGCATAGAAATAGAAGTATTAGCATGTCATCTAAATGGGGATCCTGGCCGGTGATAGCTTTGGGTCATCTGGGATCTCCGGGGATCTCCGGCAACAGGCTCTGCATTGTTACACATCTATAGTACTGACAGCTGGAGACTGAGGTGTGATGGAAAGTCAGAGAGCAAGCGAGAGGTGCTAAGGGGGGCAGTACAAGAGACCTCTGTTGTATTGAAACCCTCTTGACCCTGTCCTGCACTCCCACACACACACTCTACACACAGTGTGGCCCTCAGGAGATGAAACCCAGCACACACGCCGTAATGGCTCTGTTTTCGTTTTCGGTCATCTGTATAAAAGAAGCATTTGGGGTCGAGCGTTTTGATTCATATCCCGCCGCCCCCTCCGTACGAGGCGATGTTCTTTCTATCAGAGCGGAGCCTTTTTTGACCTCTCGCTGTTATCCGGCTGTATTGAGCATCAGTGCCGCCTTTGTTGGCTGGAACAGCGTGAGGAAAGCCTTCTACCAGACTGACGCCAGGCTACTATGCTGCGCAGCTAACAGCTGGACTGCAGTGTGTAGTGTTTGCTTTCCCTCAGGTTAGAGGTGACCTAGTGCAGACCAGAGCCATTCCAATCAGTCTACGCACTCTCAGTTTCAGACCCTGGTCCAGTTTTGTGAATGGGTACCTTCACGTGTCGACAAATGTTTGGATCTCAGTTGATTATTAGGATTAGCTGGTCCTGTAAACAGCATAACCAGGTCAGTCATGGTTAAAAATATTGGCTTACCGGCACTTCTACCAGAAAATTGTCGCAATTACAACAGCTTTTCTATTTATATGCAATAGAAGAACATAAAAAGCTGAGAAAACTGGCAAATCTGTTGCCATTCCATGCAGAATTACAGAAAAAACTGGACAAAATTACTGGCACCATCTCAAAACTATGGAGGTGCTGCCAATCTAGGAATCACACTTTTAAAGCAACCAGTTTTGGGGCACACCAGCATCGAGATTCTGAGCTCCTGGGTTTGAATCTTGGCTCTGCTACCGTTCGGCTGGGCGCCATCTAGCAGGCACAATTGGCCTCCAGTCTGCTGGGCGGTAAAGACCGGACTAATGGGTGGGGTTATTAACACTGTGTAAGGACTTTGGTTCCCCAGGGCGCCTGTACAGAAAGTGGAGGAGCGCAGAGATCAGAGCGTGGCTCTACTTACACAAAGCCAGCCTCACCCACAAATCCACTGAAGTATGGAAGTGCAAGAAGGGATTAATGGAATATGAACAACTTGGACACCATTGGGGTCCCCAGCACTGGATTGGCGATGCTAAATTGGGAGAAAAAGGGGGAAATACATAAAAAAATGGAAGAAGGTGACTCTGGGCACTAAGCATGGCAAAAAGAAATAAGAGCAACTAATTGTCCAAGGATGTCAAAACCAAAACCTAAACTATTAAAGTTTACAGGTCGTGGCACTACAGCTGACCACTTGCTGCCGACACAGAGACACAAATAGCCAGACTGGACTCACCAGAACTTACCTAAAGAAGCAACAATCCCTCTGAGAAGACAAAATAGAAAATGAAATCAATCCTTTAAAGAAGAAAAAGAACATGAAACCTATTGTCAAGCGTGGTGGAGGTTCAGTGATGTTTTGGGGTTGCTTTGCTGCTTCTGCTACTGGATTCTTTGCCTGTTCGTATGGCATCATAAAATCTGGAATCTACCAAGGAATTTCGGAGCCCATTCATTCATTGTGTGTTTTACCACCGCGTCAACCTGGTCAGGGTTGCAGTGGGTCCGATGTATTGCACAAAAGGCAGGAAACACCCCGCCAGTCTATTACTGGGCACTTGGAGAAAACTCACACTAACTCCACACAGAAATCAAACCCAGGACCTTCTGGCTGTAACGTGACAGTGCTACCCACTGCACCACCGTACCACACCCATTAAAAACAGCCCCCTTTTAGGTAGTTCGATTAAATCCTACATGTTTAAAAAATGGCTTTGTAAGCATTTTCAGACTGATATAGTCCAACAACTTGTTTCTCAGCTCTGGTATTTCCTTAAATTATTGCATATTGTAGAAAATGTAAGGTGACTGATGTGGATGGGAGGGTTTAAGGTGATCAGATTTCAATTATTCAATTATTTCAAATTATTGTGGTGATTTGGGTGATTGAGTGAACAAATACAGAGTTACATTTTCCACAGGGGGTGATATGTGAGCTGGATAACTTTATCCCTAGATACATTAAATAAAACAGTTAGTGTTACAAATAAGCCATAACAGAGAAATGAGAGGAATCTGGGGGGGGTTTCTCGGCACTGGTTGCCCGTTGGTGTAATCATATTGTTTCCGCACCAGTAGAACATTAACGTTAGTGAATACGGCTTCAAAGACAAATACGGGCATGTGTTTAAAGACATAACAAATATTCCTTGCTGTAAATATTTGGCATCCTTCTTTGCCTGGAGTGGTTAAAGCGGCGCTTTATCGCTTCAGTGCCAACAGTAAAAACAGTCAACTCAAATCCGTCGTCACTGCGGCGTCCGTCAGCACATGTGCACGTGAGGCACTTTGTTTTGGAAACAAGGAGGGAGTTTTTAGCGTAAAGCTTCAACTCACGGGCCTCGTTCTCATTCGGCTCCCTGTGATACAATAGAATAGAATCTTTACAGTCACTATACACGGGTACAATGACATTTTGTATGGCATCTCTCCAATAGAGGTAGTAGCAGCAGTAGAGAAAAATACAAATGCTGCAGATTTAACAGCAGAGAAACCAGCACCCGTTTACTTTCATTTCCATTTACAGAAGGAATATAAGGATTCACGTAGTCGGCATTTAGCAGACGCTTTTACCCACAGCGACTTACGGTACTGTGAAAGCATACAGCCTAAGCAATTGAGGGTTAAGGGCCTTGTTTTGTTTAAGGGCCCAACAGTGGCAACCTGGCAGTGGTTGGCACATGAACCAGCGACCTTTTAATTACTAGTCCAGTACCTTAACCGCTAGGCTACAACTGCCTATAGTGCAAGTCATTCTTCTTAATAGGTAGCAAGATTAGCTTTAAGACAAGTCAGAGATTCTGAGTTCCCGGGTTCAAATCTCGGCTCTGCTACCGGTCGGTTGGGCGCCTTCTAGCAGACAAAACTGTCTTTCAGTCTGCTGGGTGGGAAAAGACCAGACTAAAGGGTGGAGTTATTAACGCTGTGTAAGGACCTTGGTTGCCCAGGGCCCCTGTACAGAAAGTGGAGGAGCACAGAGTTTGGGGCGTGGCTCTTCAGACGGGAAACTAACCTCACACGCAGATCCACCAAGTATGGGTAAATAAGAAGGGATTGATGGACTGCGCACACGTCGGAGGGAGTGTGTGTCAGGTGAATATGTGTCCTTGGACACCATTGGGGTCCCCAGCGGTGGATTGGCTGTGCTAAATTGGGAGAAAAAGTAAGCAAACCAAAAGATTGAGGCATGTTTTGTTTTGAGCTCTCTATTAAGCAGTGTAAAAAAAATATAGATCATGTCAGCAATAGACTGTGCAATAAAAACGTCATGACGGGCAGAGATTTCATCCAGCGTTGGCTTCCCTGACAACTATAAGCCAAATCCAGCAACCGTTCTTATATAGGACAGGAGAGGAGGTAGCGAGGACAAGAAATGAGGACAGAAATCCAGGTTAATATAACACGTTTTTACTTGCTGAAGCAGACTAGCTGTGTTGAGTGTCACTGGTATTAATGAAAATGGGTTATTTAATGTTACATTAACATGATATAACGTGTTACATGAAGTGCTAACAGGCCTCAAAGCACTTACTGTAATTTGGTCCTGTCATCAGTGACACATGGCTCTGAATGTGAGAGTGGGGTAAAGATTTTATAACACTATAAGCTACGAAATGTGATAAATAATAAGTGGGCTAGATAAACATTTTGGATACAAGGAACATATCACATCACATATCATTTTACAGATTATATTCCGGGGTCAGGAATATCTGGATGTACGGGCTAGACACAATCATGATAAGGCATCACGATCATGATAGGGGCAGCATGGTGGCTTGGTGGGTAGCACTGTCACCTCACAGCAAGAAGGTTCTGGATTCGATTCCCGGGTGGAGCAGTCTGGGTCCTTTGGTCTGTGTGGAGTTTGCATGTTCTTCCCGTGTCTGTCTGGAAAGGTGGGGCTTGGGATGATACATGAACAGTGTCATCAATACATTCTTCCTCAACTTCTTCTTCTATTGACTCTCACAAACGTGCACTCTGTGTTTAAGCTACTGGTTTGATAGCACTGGATGACGATTTCTTTAAAAAGTTATCCAATGTAGTTGTGATTGTTTGTTTCTTTATTTCATTATCAATAAGTTTCTATTATTAACGAAACGTCTCACCCAGAGAGTAAGAAATGACCACAAGACCCAGCTGATCAAGTTTTGCTTTGAGTGTATCCACACTGAGTGGAACAGAATTGTCATTACAGATGTGTGAAAGCTGAACATACTGAATTATTGCTGATTTTCAACGTAAAACGGCGCCTATGATAAAAAAAAATCCCTGTGCCATCATGAATAACCCCATTCTTATGCATCCAATAGCGTCGCTCCTGTCTGCGCCCGAGAGGTCAACGAGAGTCGGTGTGAGCGAGAGGGAGGAAATCGTACTTGAGGTAATTACAGCGTTTGTTGGTATAAGCGGCGGCTACAAGGCTTCATGTTGCTCTGCGGGAAGCTACTGTTTGTCCAGTGATTCAGCTCTAAATCACCCGCCGCGGCCCCGCGTGCAGTCGTTATAGGAATGGAACGCTTCCGGCGGGTGAGTTACCAGATTCCGCTTTCACTGCACACAAAAGCCTTGTGTGGGGTTTTGATTATTTTAAAAAGCACTAGAGGTCCATGTGCATGAATCCATTCACTGTCTTTTATGACCAATAATTACTAAGTAACATAACTATAGGCGCACAGTGTTATATGCTACTGGTTGTCTGGGCGCCCTCTAGAGGCACAATTGTGAGTGCCTGCAGCAGACAAAAATTGGTCACTAAGTCTACTGGGAGGGATAAAACAGACTAAAATAAAAAAAGAGTCTTTGACGCTGTGTAATGACCCAGGTTAGTAGTCCGAGTCGTCTTTACAAAAGTGGAGGAATGGTGTGTGACTCTCCATGCGCGAGACTGACCTCACATGCAAATCCACCCCTCACTAAGTCTGCTGGGTGGGAAATAACCGGAATAAAAAAGGGGGCGGAGTCTTCCACGCTGCGTAATGACCCAGGTTAGTAGTCCGAAGCGTCTTTACAAAAGTGGAGGAATGGTGTGTGACTCTCCATGCGCGAGACTGACCTCACATGCAAATCCACCACCCACTAAGTCTGCTGGGTGGGATAAAACAGACTAAAAAAAGAGGGCGGGGTTTTCAACACTGCATAAGGACCCTGGTTAGTACCTTGAGGCACCTGTACAGAAGTGGAGGAATGTAGAGATCAGTGCATGACTCTCCATGCGTGAGACTGACCTCACGTGCAAATCCACCAGCCACTAAGTCTGCTGGGTGAGAAAAGAGCAGACTAAAAAAAGGGGGCGGAGTCTTTCACACTGCGTAATGACCCTGGTTAGTAGCCCGAGGCGTCTTTACAAAAGTGGAGATCAGTGCGTGACTCTCCATGCGTGACTGACCTTACAAACAAATCCACCAAAAGTACAGGTGAATAAGAAGGGGTCGGTGGACTGTCCACAGTCAAGAGAGCTTCACTTTTTGCACTTTGCAATTTTACTTGTCAGGGTCTTCTTTCTTGCATCCTTTAAAGTCTTGTTTTTGGTCATTCTAGTTAATAGTGAACCTGTTTTTAGTGGTTCTTACTTCACCTTGCTATGCAGCCACTGTTGGACCCTTGAGCGAGGCCCTTACCCCTGTCTGCTCCAGGGGCGCCGTACAACGTCTGACCCTGCACTCTGACCCCAGCTTCCAAACATGTTGGGACATGCGTATATATGACTATAAAGGCTTTACCCGTTAGACAGCTGGAATAGAACATCTGTAAATCCACAAGCTGTGTGTGTGGTATGTGTGTATGCAGAAACAAGGCAGTGAAACAGAAGCTTATCGGATCTGTGTTAGCGTTACGTAACTACAGTTCTAGGAAACTGATATCTACGGCTGAGCACTCGGTGTAGGTGCATTCCTCCCCCCAACACTGAGAAGTGCCCAAACTAACTGTACAGTTCAAAAGTATCAGGACGCCCTTTCTACGGTACTCCACACCAACCTGCTTTATACCCCACCATTCCTGCACCGTGCACATGCGTCATAACACACATGCTAAACCATATGGGTCAGTTACTACCACCAGGTTGAAGCTACTGTATTAGGGCTTGAGCGAGGTCCCTCATCTGGACCCATTTTCTCTTGGCAGAGAGACCACTGTTCCATGTATTTTGCACTCCCTGGGATATGAAGTTGCATGAAATGACTGTACAGTTCTATTTTTAAATTTGTGTAATAAATCAATTATATAAAGGAAATTATGTGCTTCGAACTTTGCAGCAACAGTTTAGGGAAGGTCCTTTCCTGTTCCAGCATGATTGTACCCCTGTGAAAGCAAGGAAGAAAGGTCTATAAAGACATAAAGAAAATATCAGTTTAAAATTGGAATGAACCAGAACATCAGTTAAGGCTTTCTTGACCAACATCAGCGCCCAGCCATACAAACGTTGTCATTTTTTTTTACCGAATGGGCACAAATTCCCATAGGTCACACAGAGGTCATACTGTTTTAATACTATTTGTTTTTTTTAATGGAATGTCCAACAAGCTCATAGTTGCTACCCACCAAGCCACCATGCCGCCCCTGATTCAAGTTAGATGGCAGCGGTAGCTCAGCGGTTAAGGTCCTGGACTAGTAATCGGAAGGTCACTGGTTCAAGCCCTACTACCACCAGGTTGTCACTATTGGGCCTTAAACAAGGTCCCTCATCTGCATGACTGTACCCCTGTGCACAAAGTGAGACTTTAAGAAAATCTCAGTTTAAATTAAAGAACTCAATCTCAAGCTTCGGAATGAACCGAAACATCAGTTCAGGTTTTCTTGACCAACATCAGCGCCAGCCATACAAACTCTGTCATTTATTTTGACCAAATGGGCACAAATTCCCACAGAAGAGGTCACATACTGAGGTATCTGTTTTAATACTATTTGTTTTTTAAATGGAATGTCCAACAAGCTCAAGCACACAGTGGTCACTATTTTAATACTGTTTGTTTTTGAAATAGGACGTCCTGTAACGTCATGGTCAGTGTATTTGGATACTGTTTTTTTTTGGTTACCTGGCAAACAGGACCAGATGATTCAATTTTAAATAATAATTACGATAAACTATGAACGATGTCACTGGTTAAAGCACTTCTGAAAACTCACATGGAAGCTGCAAGATCTATAAAGACATGAAGAAAATCTCTAAATTTGGAATGAACCGGAACATCAATTTAGGCTTTCTTGACCAGCATCAGCGCCCAGCCATAAAAACACTGTCATTTTTTTTTTACCAAATGGGCACAAATTCCCACAGGTCACATAGAGGTCAGTCTGTTTTAATACTATTTGTTTTTTAAATGGAATGTCCAACAAGGTTATGGTCAGGTGTCCAAATACTTTCGGCCCTATAGTGTATTTGGATTTAACAATACAGATGTTTTAATAGTTAAAATGGTTAAATTCTTATACCTGGTATATTAGATGACAAACTGGACCATAAACTATAAACAGAGGCCACTATTTTAATAGCATTTGTTTTTGAAATAGGACGTCCAGCAAGCTCACGGTCAGTGTATTTGGATACTATTTTTTTGTTACCTGGTATATATGAGGCCAAACAGGATGGGGTGATTAGATTAGATTCTAAATAATAATTACGATAGACTATAAACGATGCCGCTGGTTGAAGCACTTCTGGATACTCAGGCGCAGGTGGAAACTGCTGCACGTTCAGATTCTCAATTATAGCCGGTTGTAAAACCCCAGTATTAATATTTGAGCGGCTTTTCTGCGCGAGTGTCAGTATTTATCGCCGCACTGTTGCCCTGCCTGTTGGTTCCCAGCATGGATTACAGTTTTGTCTGAGTAAGCTGAAGTGAATGCATCTGGGAGGAGTGGGTGCATTTCTGCAGAGGAGATAAAACCGTCCGGCTCGTTCTATTGAACAGCTGATAAGAGAGCGCTCTGAGGAATGAAGGGTGGTAATGCGCTGGTGCTGCTTCCAGTATATTTTATTAGGATTTTAACGTCATGTTTTACACACTTTGATTACATTCATGACAGGACAGGTGATTACAGGTTACACAAGATTCATCAGTACAAGTTTAATGACAGACACAGTCATGGACAAGTTTGTATCTCCAATTCACCTGACTGCATGTCTTTGGACTGTGGGAGGAAACCGGAGCTCCCGGAGAAAACCCACACACATGTGGAGAACATGCAAACTCCACACAGAAAGGACCCAGACCGCTCCATTTGGGAATCAAACCCAAGGCCTTCTTGCTGTGAAACGACAGTGCTACACACTAAGTTAGATTGCAGCGGTGGCTCAGTGGTTAACGTCCTGGACTAGTAATCAAAGGCTATTGCGCCTTGAGCAAGATCCTTTATCTGGACCCATTTTCACTTGGCAAATAGACCACTGTTCCATGACCTTTGTATTTAATGGGATATGATGTTGCATAAAAATTACTCCCACTTGTAGCTCAGTCTAACAGGTGCAGTCAAACTTCCCCTATTTATACAAGCACAAATCACTCACCAGCCATAATCACAGACGAGGAATTTCAAGCATTTCTGCAACCACTGGGATGAGAAGAGGATGCATCATTCACCATTCCTGCACCATGCATGTGCAACTATATTTTCTACCCTAAGTGCATCATAACACACATACTAAACCATAACGGTCAGTTACCACCACCAGGTTGCCACTATTGAGCGAGGTCTTTTATCTGGACCCATTTTCTCTTGGCAAACAGACCACGGTTTCATGTCCTGGGATATGAAGTTGCATAAAAATTTTGATCATCATGCTTGTGGCTTAGTGTAATAGGTGCAGTCAAACTTGCTCTATTTATACAAGCACAAATCATTTACCAGCCATAATCACTGATGTTCCAGAACATCAAATGAACAGTCGAAGGTGCTGGGTGTATATTTGCTGACACTGCGTGTTGGCTTCTGGCTGTGTCTGATTTCTGACCTGGAGCTGCCCACCACGACTATAGACAAAGGCGCAGAGCTTGGGGGTTCTAGGTCATAGAAACTTGTGGTGATCAGGGATGTTGTGTTGCTGTCATTCCGCCTCTCTTGTTCGATCACTCAGGTTTGGTGGGGGAGGTGGGCGCTGATGTCCTGTGAAAGCCTTCACGACCTTGTTACCTGCTCGCTCTCCCTTTTAGTTATGCTGTAATAATTAGGGGTGCCGGAGTCTAAAGCTACTCTCTGTAAAACTGACATTTTACTCTTAATGATTTACATTTTATCTACTTTTTCTGTTAATTTACCCAGAGGTGGTTCTAACAGAAACCTGTTTACCCACCCGAGGTTGAAGACTGCAAGTCGAGATTGCTGTGCCAACAACGCTGCTCCTGCTAGATGTGATGGACACCTGTCAGGAACTCACTATGAACTTTATCACAGACTGGACTGAATAATGAAGAACTCCAATTATTTATTTATTTATTTATATTTTGCTAGTTATAAATTTTGTTCAGGCCACCAAAGGAGAATGGGGGTCCCTGCTGAATCTGGTTCCTCTTAAGGTTTCTTCCTGTAATTTTAAGGGAGTTTTTCCTTGCCACTGTCGCCCTCGGCTTGCTCAACAGGGGTTTTTGGTCTGTTGGTCCTGGATTATGTAACCCCCCCCCCCCCCCCCCCCCGGGACCAGCAGAAATATTTTAAGCAAACCAGCAATTAACTAAACGTATGATTACCCAAAATTCCTTATAGAAAAACAACAGGTGCAGAAAGACTGCTTACAGACAGAAGACAGAAAGCTCCTTACAGGTGTATGTAAACTTTTGACTTTGACTGTTCCCAGAATACACGAAATGTAAACCATCACTAACTGTAAATGCCAGTTTGAGTAATCCTGCCACACAGACAGTGAAGAATTTCCCCCTCTCCTTCCACACGAGTAATAACAAAAATTTCGGAGGAACCTGAAACTCTGTGGTCTGACCCCACACACAAAAGTGCTGATGCGGTCCATACGCGGCGGTCCCGTCTGCTGGGTCGTCTGACCACAGAGAACAGACTGTACTGGATTAATGAGACGTGAGGAGAACATGCAAACTCCTCACAGAGAGGACCCTGACCGCTCCACCTGGGAATCGAACTCAGGACACTCTTGCTATCCACCGAGCCATGCCGCCTTAATAATAATAATAGCAACAACAACAGCAATTCAAAGTGCTTTACATGGGATAAAGTTAATGAAAGAATGCACTATCAATCATCAAGTAAAGGAGATTATATGCTTCGACTTTGCAGCAACAGTTTAGGGAAGGCCCTTTCCTGTTCCAGCATGACTGCCCCCTTGTGCATAAAGCAAGCTCTATAGAGATATAACTGGCCTGCACAGATCCCTGACCTCATCCCCACTGAACAGCTCTGGAATAAACCGGAACATCAACTGAGGCTTTCTTGACCAACACCAGTGCCCAGCCATACAAACGCTCTTTGTACCGAATGGGCACAAATTCCCACAAGTCTTGTCAAAAGCTGAACAGATCACATAGAGGTTATTTGCTTTGAAAATGGGGACGTCCAGCAAGCTCTTGGTCAGGTGTCCAAATTCTTAGCGTAGCTCTATGTCCATGAGGAACTCGAGATCAAATAATGAAGGACGGAAACTGTTCGGCTGCTCGGGGGGTGCTGCTGGGTTTGAAAATAAAATGAAGCAAGGCTACGTGTGTCAGCAAACTGCTAACCGCAGGACTTCCTTCCATTAAAGGAACACAGCGTGGATATTTTTAACTTTGGTGTACGGTGGTGCTACAACGTGTCTCCGTTTCTCATTCCCAGCGCTACAGAGGACGGCAAATGCTGTTCACACTAGTTCCGTTGAGTAACGTCTGGAGATCGACGTTCAATGTTTCCTGAGTACTCTGAACTTCCTCATTTTTCAGATTTCACGTTGGCACCCTGGCATTCCTCTGGTAGACGTGCAGAGGACCTTGGCGGAGGGACCCTGTCTGCTGCACTGCTGCCACCTGCAGCCTCCTGTCGGCACTTTCCTCTCAGATGTGGGTGGTGCGGCTCCACACGAAGGCAGAACCCCGGTGGTAGGGCGGTGTGGATTTTGGATGGCTTCCAGAACATTCTTCGCAGCCCGGGCGCAACAGGTGGCGGGTTCGAATCTCCCTGACTCATCGGTGTGCCGCGTTGGAATGGCATCGCTCGGCCGGCGGGTTCAGTCGCTCTTTCCAAGCAAATTCTAACTGAATTGCCATTTGGTGGCGTGGCGGTGCAGCGGGAGGTGTGGGTGCCAGACGCTGACATTTGTCCTGAGCAAGGACGGATTAAGGATAGTCTGGGCCCCTGGGCAAAGTGAGTGAGTTAGCCTTTAAAGTGAGCTCACTGTTGGACATATTGTCAGGCATGAAAAGAACATCAAATAGCTCAGTTAAGTGTGTGTATGCATTCAAACTGCTTGAAATTGCTTGTCTTAAATTTAAATAATTGCTAAATTGCTAAATTAATTTGTGTCTCTGCGCTTAAGAGAAATTGAACATAATAATTTTGAAACAATACAAATTCAGAAACATTAAGTAAGGGCCTGAATCGCATATTTGCAACAAAACGTCTGTTATGAAATATGGTAGCTTGCCTGGCAATTTGTAGGTCCCTAGAAAGTCAAGGAGCCATGGTAAACGACTTCTATGGAAGTCAAGGGCCCCATAGCAGGGGCCCTCGTGATCAAGGGCCCTCTAATGGTATGCCCTGCTCTTCTCTAGGGCCCCCTGGTAGGGGCTCTCATAACCAGGGCCCTCTAAAGATATGCCCCCCTCTTTCCTAGGACCCCTAATAGCCAGAAGTCGAAGTCAGAGCAGTGCCACAACGCCTCATCCATTTTCATAAGGGGCCCAAAAGCATGGCTAGGGCCCAAAAGCATGGTTAGGGCCCCCAACAGCATGGCTAGGGCCCAAAAGCATGGCTAGGGGCCCCAAAAGCATGGTTAGGGGCCCCAAAAGCATGGATAGGGCCCCCAAGAGGCCCTGGGGTCAAAGTCCCTAATAGTCAGAGGATCCTTAAAATGAGGGCCCTCGGAAATAAAAATATATTGTATCATAAATGTTGATAGGCATCGCAAAATGTTTTGGGCCAGGCCCCCTGACCTCAAGGGCCCCTGGGCGCTGGCCCCACTGGCCCGGTCAGTAATCCAGCCATGGTCCTGAGGATCTAGGTTTGATCCTCTCACCGTCAGTGTCTGTGAGGAGTTTCACACTTTCACTCTTTCCTATCACTTCCCAAAAACAAACAAAGGTAAAGTGACTACTTTAAAGAAATTGGAGGGTATGCACTATATGACCAAAATTATTTGGACACCATGAGGTTGTTGGGACATCCAGGTTTAAAAACAAATGGTATTAAATCAGACTGGCCTCTATGTGATCTTTTCAGCTATAATAACAGCAGCTCTTTTGAGAAGCTTTCTCACAAGACTTTAAAGTACAAAGTATCTGTGGGAATTTGTGCCCATCCAGTCAAAAGAGCGTTTGTGGGGCTAGATACTGATGTTAATCAAGAAAGCCTCAATTAATGTTCCAGTTCATTCTAAACCTGTTCCGTTAGGTTGGGGTCAGGGCTCTGTGTCTTGAACAGGAAAGAGCCTTCCCTAAACTGTTGCGGCAAAGTTGGAAGCATAGCATTTCCTATGTAAGTGATTTATTACACTTGTTAGCAACTGTTATAGCAGAAACACTCACTCACTTTCTTAACCGCTTATCCAATTGTTGTCGGGGGGCGGGTGCTGAAGCCTATCCCAGCTTTTCAATGGGCACAAGGCACACAGTAACACCCTGGACAAAGCGCCAGTCCATCGCAGGGCAGACACACATACACACACACACACACACATTCACCTTTAGGGCAATTCAGTGTCTCCAATTAACCTGACTGCATGTTTTGTTTAGACTGTGGGACGAAAACCAAACCCACAAAGACACGGGGAGAACATGCAAACTCTGCACAGAAAGGACCCAGACAGTGGATAAACCTGAATCTGTAAGAGCTCGCAATTTACACTCCATTCTCAAGCCATGAAGCCCAAGGAGCTGCCTGTCAAACTGCAATCGAACAATAGCAAAACATAGATCAGGGCAAAGATATACAACTGTATAAAATACTAGGCACTTTATCTGTGGTCCTTGTAGACAGATACACCTAAAGTATGACTACCAAATTTAGATGTGTTCAAAACCATTAGGTCCGAATAGCAGACTGGGTTCCAGTTTTCTCCAGATGGACGGGTGTGTATTTTGACAGGATCTGTTGGGTCTGTTCACTTTGAAGTGACACGCTGGCGCCACTCACAACCCCCCCTCCCCATGAGCTGTATCTTCACTCATAAAATTTGACTCTTATATGAGCCTTGACTAAGGGCAGAGTAGAGCTGGACAATTGAGAGACCAAATCCATCATTAACTCCAAGCAACCCCAAGCAAAACTCAGCAAGTTGGCTGGTAACACAAATTATTGGAACACTGATCATGTGAGTAAATTCTGATTAAAAGCTGCTATTAGACTGGATTGGATGGATCAATCCACCAACCTGACCAGCCTTGTGTGCCCTAAAAGCACACAGTACAGTCTTAATGTACAGTACCTCAACTCACATGGCATTTAATCCTACACCTTACCATGAATTCTGAACACCTGACAGCCCTGCTTCTAACATAAAACCACATATACAGGGTCTGCCTGAAAACCTAGTGATCTCTCTACATTGTACGTAATCTTACACTCCTGAGAAGAAGGCGTGTCTAAATTCCCTAACCCTAGATTCCATAAAATGCTTCTACTGAGGTGCCTTAATTCTGAGTGATAATGAGCCGCTCAGGTGGCACAGCAGTAAAATACGCTAGCTCACCAGAGTTGGGGTTTCGAATACATCTTATTGAACCTCAGTTCTGCCTTTCCGACTAGGCTGGGCGGCAGTATGAACAACGATTGGCTGTTGTTCTTAGGGGTAAGAGAGTCGGATCATAGGTCCTCATAACTGGTGCGACTGCGGCCCTTGCTGGCTGACTGATGGCGCCTGCACAGGGCTGAGGAATAATGCTGATGGGGGTGTGGTCCTCCATACACAGTGCCCGTCAAGTGTATGAACTCGACTCGTGCAGGTGAAAAATGCAGTCTGTACTGACTGTGCGTACTGGAGGGGGCGCATGTCAGTTGAGAGGCGTCCTCAGTCAGCGGTGAAGGGTCGAATCAGTATAGAGGACGCAATCAGGGTAACTGGACACGACTAGACTGGGGGAGAAAAATAAATTTTTAAAAAATTCTGAGTGATAATGTGACTTAATAATGAGGGAGCGTCCGATGCTTCCTTAGCGGTGAAGGCAATCCCAGCATTCAGTGCGGCACAACTTTTCTCGCAGAAAATGACAAACATGGCGGACAAATGAGTCAATTTCAAATGTAAATAAATTGTCATTACATTCAAATTTATATGAAGGTAAACAAGTCAAGGTCGTCAGGGACAGTTTAACAGGACAGTTTTCGGTGCACGGAAGGAGACATTAGCTGGCATACTAGCGGGTTGTGACACCACAACCCGTTGGTTTGAATGACCTGAGGTGACTTTGTGTGTTTGTTTGTGCTGACACCGGCGCTGAAGATCAGTGTGAGCAATCTTTCCACCATATGGTGTTTGGTCTGCTTTGTAGTGGCCACCCTGGGAGATGGCGCTCTGGAATTACAGGTCACACACACACACTGGTAGGAAGTCATCAGCTGTGCCTCTCGCTGTCTGGGTACAGGCAGGGATTTGGCTGTGAACCAGACAGCGCTGGTAAAAGTGTCTCGATCATTCGGGAAAGCCATTAAGAAAGCAGTGTGCGTTCTGCTCCGAGCTCCGTGTGAAAGCGAGCCGGTCGCGCTGCACTGCGGTGAGGAGAACAGATGAAACCGTACACGCTCAGCAGGAGGTCCTTTTCCCATTAAACAGTCCGGCGCAGAACAGTATTACTCACTTCGATTGAACTTCACCGGACGTAACGCGAGGTTCCCAATTCTCTTCCTCCCTCTGTGTCATTTCTCCACCGGTCAGCTGACTAACACTGAGCGAGAGGGTTCGTTAGTCACGCCGCATTCCATCGGGCTGAGAGAACGTTGGCATGCGCCGGGGCCAGCTGAGAGCGGGAACGCTGGTGAAAAACTTTTCCAGCCCCGCCGTCCCCGTTTCCTTTGTATCCCTGGCCGACTTGGCAGGGACGGACACGGAAGAGGTGAAAGGGAATTCGACTCGAGTTGCTCATGGGATGACGATGACCAGTCCAGTCCAGACGATGTGTTAGTAACAAGGATGTGGGTTTGAAACGAATCTCTCTGGCCCAAACACGGCATTAGGAAATAGTAAAAAAGCATCTGGTTCTAATTTAACCAGGCAGCCAATGTTTTAGAAATCCAGGATTTAAAGCACAGGACCAAGTTCGCCTCTGAATCGCATTAAAGAAACAAAAGTTTTAAAGTCACCTAGTCAAGGGGTAGCGTTCAAGTACCTCACGTTAACTGGTTAATTTCCACTATGAGGCGTCCTAGAGTAACCGAGCGTCTTTAGAGTTTGCTGAGTTTATAAAGTAATAAATAAACTGTACATAGACAAACTATCATGAGCATAACACTTTACTGGCCTGCGCAGCACAGACTACAGAGAGATGATCACATGTGTAGGGAAGCACACTTTTCCATTGATTATGGAATCCCCAAAAAGACACACACATCAAACATTGTCAGCACACTAGAGCACAGAAAAGTCTCTTATACTAGCAATCCTACGGCAATTCAGTTAGCAATCGATTAGTCAAAATGTCCAAGATGTCAAAGTCTAAAGCAGCTAAAAAAAAAAAAAAAAAAAAAAACACAACCCGTGTAACTGAGTCTGGAAAACTGCCAATCAATTCTGTGGACGCAAAAGAGGGTCAAAATACGGACGAGAATTTTTGTAATTGAGACAGAATTATGCATGAAGCCTTGCACCGTCGCTGGATGTTCTAGGTTTACATTGAACCGTTAAGGTAGCTGTGCTGTGTATCATAGCTTCCATTTATTCTATCATTCAGTTTATGAGTGCAATTTAATGACTGACATGACAGGTGGCACTTTTCTTAAAAAAAAAAAAAAAAAGTGTGTAGCACCCAGGTGTGTAGCGCAGCAGGATATTCCGCTAGCACACCAGCGCCGAGATTCTGAACTCCTCGGTTCGAAACTCGGGCATAATTGGCAGTGCCTGCAGCAGACACTAATTGGCCACCATGTCTGCTAGGGTGGGATGACCGGACTATGCGGGTGGGGTGTTCAAACGCTGTGGAAGGACCCTGATTAGCAGATAGAGGCACCTGTGCAGAATGCATGGGTGAAAAGAAGGGGTCCGCTAGGGCTGCGCGCAGGTCGGAAAACGTCTGTGAAATGAATATATACAAAATATAACAAAATTGTTGTGTGTGTGCAGAGCCTACACGGTCACATACGCGTATACACTACAAAGATGAGATACACACAATTAAGTCCTTAAATACTGTATTAAAGTATTAAGTATATTAGTATTAAATATAAGGTATATTAGAAATTATAAAAAGTAAATAAAAACTGTATAAAATGTGAATCTGTGCTATAGATTTCACATTTAGATTTAGAAATCTAAACACCCTCTGATGTTGTTAAATGTAAGCAATTTAGCAAACACGACTAAGCCAAAATTGTGCGAGTGAGCCGAGAAAAGTAAGAAAAGTCGGTCTTCTCACAGGCGATACTTTAATTAAGAAGTATGACTGAGTTTGGGTGAAGCTGTTGAATGAATAGCATTTTTAAAATGAATCACAATTATGAGATGAATCAGACCCTGTCATCCAACATCAGCGTCTGACCTTACAAATGTTCTTATGACCCAAAAAGTACAAAATTCCACAGACATCAAACGACAGTGACATGGAAAGACTTCCAGAAAAGGGGAGGTTGGTACAACTGCAAAAAAAATGCAACAAAATGCCTTTGATCAGTGGAAATATTTTTATCCCACAGAGCTGTGGAAGAATTTTGGCTCAATCAGTAAAACACCCACATCAGAGCAGCACACTGACGTATTTAACCCTCAATTCTATTCCATTCTATTCTGCTATAACTTTTCTATTCTTATTATTCTCTATTTTATTTCCTAAATATGTAAGTAAGCTTTGGCAATACGAATGTCCATATTTTGTCATGCCAGTTAAGCTACGTTTGAGGTTTGAGTTTGAGTGAAAACCTTGACTAAGCAAAACCAAAAACCCAAAATGTGTTTCCTTTTAGTGCCACTCGGAGGTGAACAAAAGTATTGGAACATCTGACAATTAGATTGTTGGACATTTCCATTTCCTATTTCCAAAACAAAGTGAATTAAAACAGAGTGCCGTGTATGTGTATGTGATCTCTTCAGCTATAACAACAGCCACTCTATTGAGAAGGCTTCTCACAAGACTCTGAAGTATGTCTGTTGGAATTTGTGCACATGCAGTCAAAAGATGGGCAGTTGTAGCCTAGCGGTTAAGGTACTGGACTAGTAATGGAAAGATCGCTGGTTAAAGCCCCACCACTGACAGGCTGCCACTGTTGGGTCCTTAAGCAAGGCCCTGAACCCTCAACTGCTTAGACAGTATTCTGTACACAGTGCTGGAAGTCGCTTTGGATAAAAAGTGTAATAAGACGACAGTATTTGTTTGACTGGGCACTGATGTTGGTCAAGAAAGCCTCAATTGATGTTCCGGTTCATTCCAAGGCTGTTCAGTGGGGCTGAGGTCAGGGCTTCTAAGAATTTCTTTAAAACGAGCTTTTACAAGCTATCATACCACTTCAAATGACAGTTTGGACAATGACCTGTCCTGCAGTATTATTCATCAATCGCACTAGAAACCGTCACACAATCAGCTGTTTTAAATCTTTGCCAAAGTTTACATTTAATTACAATCATCTCTGTACTTTACTATGTTTAAATGCACACACACACACACACACACACACACACACACACACAATACTCTCTCTTTCTCTTTCTGAACAACTTCAATGTACAACTGCTGCTAAACTTGAAACTTATTCATGGCTTTATAGAGCTTTCTTTGTGTATATGAATACAGTCATGCTGGAACAGAAACGGGACTTCCCTAAACCATTGGTGCAAAGTTATAATAATGAACATATTTACCTTTATTTAATTGATTTATTACACCTGTTAGTAATTGATGTGGCTGAAACACATGAAAACAAAAATAAAAAAAGGTGTCCAAATACTTTTGTACATATATAACGTCTAATCAAAATGGTCTAAAAATAATAATCATTTACACACCAGTATCAGAAACGTTTCTTTATTTTGTTTAAAGGGGTATCAAAAGTATCCATATTCAATCTTTGGTCCTCAGTCAAGCAATAAAAAATATAAAAAATAAAACAGTTTCTTTTAAAAACAGCACAGCAGAAAAGCTCCTTTTAAAAATTCATTATTAATAACATTCGTTTAAAACGATGAAGCCGGTAACTACACACAACTAAAGCACAGCAGTGTTTCCCAATAGCTGCCACCTGCACATCGTCATAGCCATTCCTATTTTATTAAAACATATATACGTATAACCACCGTCACGTCACACTCAAGCTTCTTCTGAACCTTGTCAGGATTGTATCATGTGTTTAATTTGCTTGGAGGTAGTCTCGTCATTCAAATGTTTTGTCGTGTACCTGTAATTAAAGACAATAATGAAAACATAGCCCAGAAATCAATCAATGATTCAATCAAATTGAAGTTTACCAGAATATTATGGACGGGCATGAAGAATCGACTTGTTGGCTGAAATTGTGCACATACAGACTCGTAGAGCTAAAATAAACTTTGCTCGTTCGTCTTAAAACCGCAGTTTAATATATGAAACCTGACAGCCAGTTTTTGCAGATCCATTTACATTTACATTTTTGGCATTTAGCAGACGCTTTTATCCAAAGCGACTCACAATTGTGACTATACAATCCAAGCAATTGAAGGTTAAGGGTCTTGCTCAAGGGCCCAACAGTGGCAACCTGGCAGTGGTGATGTGGCTTCAACTGGCAACCTTCTGATTACTAGTCCAGTACCTTAACCATTAAGCTGCAACTGATCCAGATGAATTCACAGTTTTTCACATACACACACAGATCAGGCATAACATTATGACCACCTTCCTAATATTGTGTTGGTCCCTTTTTTCTGCCAAAACAGCCCTGACCCATTGAGGCACTAGACCCCTGAAGGTGTGCTGTGGTATCTGGCACCGAGATGTCAGCAGCAGATCCTTTTAACTCCTGTAAGTTGCGAGGTGGGGCCTCCATGGATCGGACTCGTTTGTCTAGCACATCCCACAGATGCTTGATTGGATTGAGATCTGGGGAATTTAGAGGCCAAGTAAACACCTCAAACCTGTCGTTGTGCTCCTCAAACCGTTCCTGAAGCAATTTTGCTCCACAGCCATCAGGGAATACCGTTTCCATGAAAGGGTGAACACGGTCTGCAACAATGCTTAGGTAACTGGTACGTGTCACAGTAACGTCCACATGGATGGCAGGACTCAAGGTTTCCCAGCCGAACTTTGCCCAAAGCATCACACTGCCTCTGTTGACTTGCCTTCTTCCCATAGTGCATCCTGGTGCCGTGTGTTCCCCAGGTAAGCGACGCACACGCACCCGGTCATCCACGTGATGTAAAAGAAAACGTTTCATCAGACCAGGCCACCTTCTTCCATTGCTCCGTGGTCCAGTTCCGATGCTCTCATGCCCACTGTTGGCGCTTTCGGCGGTGGACAGGGGTCAGCATGGGCACCCTGACTGGTCTATGCTGCCCCATACACAACAAAATGTGATGCACTGTGTATTCTGACACCTTTCTATCAGAACCAGCATTAACTTCTTCAGCAATTTGAGCTACAGTAGCTCACCTGTTGGATCGGACCACGCGGGCCAGCCTTTGGACCCCCCCCAATTGCATCAATGAGCCTTGGCCGCCCATGACCCTGTTGCCGGTTTACCACTGTTCCTTCCTTGGACCACTTTTAATAGATACTGACCACTGCAGACCGGGAACACCCCAGAAGAGCTGCAGTTTTGGAGATGCTCTGACCCAGTCATCTAGCCATCACAATTTGGCCCTTGTCAAACTCGCTCAAATCCTCACGATTGGTCATTTTTCCTGCTTCACTTGCTGCCTAATATATCCCCCTCACTAACAGGTGCCATAATTAAGAGATAATTAGTGTTATTCATTACACCTGGCAGTGGTCATAATATTTTGCTTTGTCTGTGTATATATATATATACAGTGTATCACAAAAGTGAGTACACCCCTCACATTTCTGCAAATATTTTATTATATCTTTTCATGGGACAACACTATAGACATGAAACTTGGATATAACTTAGAGTAGTCAGTGCACAACTTGTATAGCAGTGTAGATTTACTGTCTTCTGAAAATAACTCAACACACAGCCATTAATGTCTAAATGGCTGGCAACATAAGTGAGTACACCCCACAGTGAACATGTCCAAATTGTGCCCAAAGTGTCAATATTTTGTGTGACCACCATTATTATCCAGCACTGCCTTAACCCTCCTGGGCATGGAATTCACCAGAGCTGCACAGGTTGCTACTGGAATCCTCTTCCACTCCTCCATGATGACATCACGGAGCTGGTGGATGTTAGACACCTTGAACTCCTCCACCTTCCACTTGAGGATGCGCCACAGGTGCTCAATTGGGTTTAGTCCATCACCTTTACCTTCAGCTTCCTCAGCAAGGCAGTTGTCATCTTGAAGGTTGTGTTTGAGGTCGTTATCCTGTTGGAAAACTGCCATGAGGCCCAGTTTTCGAAGGGAGGGGATCATGCTCTGTTTCAGAATGTCACAGTACATGTTGGAATTCATGTTTCCCTCAATGAACTGCAGCTCCCCAGTGCCTGCAGCACTCATGCAGCCCAAGACCATGATGCTACCACCACCATGCTTGACTGTAGGCAAGATACAGTTGTCTTGGTACTTCTCACCAGGGCGCCGCCACACATGCTGGACACCATCTGAGCCAAACAAGTTTGTCTTGGTCTCGTCAGACCACAGGGCATTCCAGTAATCCATGTTCTTGGACTGCTTGTTTTCAGCAAACTGTTTGCGGGCTTTCTTGTGCGTCAGCTTCCCTCTGGGATGACGACCATGCAGACCGAGTTGATGCAGTGTGCGGCGTATGGTCTGAGCACTGACAGGCTGACCTCCCACGTCTTCAACCTCTGCAGCAATGCTGGCAGCACTCATGTGTCTATTTTTTAAAGCCAACCTCTGGATATGACGCTGAACACGTGGACTCAACTTCTTTGGTCGACCCTGGCGAAGCCTGTTCCGAGTGGAACCTGTCCTGGAAAACCGCTGTATGACCTTGGCCACCATGCTGTAGCTCAGTTTCAGGGTGTTAGCAATCTTCTTATAGCCCAGGCCATCTTTGTGGAGAGCAACAATTCTATTTCTCACATCCTCAGAGAGTTCTTTGCCATGAGGTGCCATGTTGAATATCCAGTGGCCAGTATGAGAGAATTGTACCCAAAACACCAAATTTAACAGCCCTGCTCCCCATTTACACCTGGGACCTTGACACATGACACCAGGGAGGGACAACGACACATTTGGGCACAATTTGGACATGTTCACTGTGGGGTGTACTCACTTATGTTGCCAGCTATTTAGACATTAATGGCTGTGTGTTGAGTTATTTTCAGAAGATCTACACTGCTATACAAGCTGTACACTGACTACTCTAAGTTATATCCAAGTTTCATGTCTATAGTGTTGTCCCATGAAAAGATATAATGAAATATTTGCAGAAATGTGAGGGGTGTACTCACTTTTGTGATACACTGTATATATACAGGGGTTGGACAATGAAACTGAAACACCTGTCATTTTAGTGTGGGAGGTTTCATGGCTAAATTGGACCAGTCTGGTGGCCAATCTTCATTAATTGCACATTGCACCAGTAAGAGCAGAGTGTGAAGGTTCAATTAGCAGGGTAAGAGCACAGTTTTGCTCAAAATATTGCAATGCACACAACATTATGGGTGACATACCAGAGTACAAAAGAGGACAAATTGTTGGTGCACGTCTTGCTGGCGCATCTGTGACCAAGACAGCAAGTCTTTGTGATGTATCAAGAGCCACGGTATCCAGGGTAATGTCAGCATACCACCAAGAAGGACAAACCACATCCAACAGGATTAACTGTGGACGCAAGAGGAAGCTGTCTGAAAGGGATGTTCGGGTGCTAACCCGGATTGTATCCAAAAAACATAAAACCACGGCTGCCCAAATCACGGCAGAATTAAATGTGCACCTCAACTCTCCTGTTTCCACCAGAACTGTCCGTCGGGAGCTCCACAGGGTCGATATACACGGCCGGGCTGCTATAGCCAAACCTTTGGTCACTCGTGCCGATGCCAAACGTCGGTTTCAATGGTGCAAGGAGCGCAAATCTTGGGCTGTGGACAATGTGAAACATGTATTGTTCTCTGATGAGTCCACCTTTACTGTTTTCCCCACATCCGGGAGAGTTACGGTGTGGAGAAGCCCCAAAGAAGCGTACCACCCAGACTGTTGCATGCCCAGAGTGAAGCATGGGGGTGGATCAGTGATGGTTTGGGCTGCCATATCATGGCATTCCCTTGGCCCAATACTTGTGCTAGATGGGCGCGTCACTGCCAAGGACTACCGAACCATTCTGGAGGACCATGTGCATCCAATGGCGGTGCCGTGTATCAGGATGACAATGCACCAATACACACAGCAAGACTGGTGAAAGATTGGTTTGATGAACATGAAAGTGAAGTTGAACATCTCCCATGGCCTGCACAGTCACCAGATCTAAATATTATTGAGCCAGTTTGGGGTGTTTTGGAGAAGCGAGTCAGGAAACGTTTTCCTCCACCAGCGTCACGTAGTGACCTGGCCACTATCCTGCAAGAAGAATGGCTTAAAATCCCTCTGACCACTGTGCAGGACTTGTATATGTCATTTCCAAGACGAATTGACGCTGTATTGGCCGCAAAAGGAGGCCCTACACCATACTAATAAATTATTGTGGTCTAAAACCAGGTGTTTCAGTTATTTTGTCCAACCCCTGTATATACAGTATATATATATACTTTTTCTTTAATTTACTCCATCAGCACACCTGATACTTATTTAATACTTCATATCTACTCATATCTTTGTATTTTAGATGCTACTTTTCACTCGCCATTACTTGATTGCTGACAGGTGGTGTAACGTGCATCCCGAATTAGCATGAATAAAAGGACAGGCTGAAATGCTACAAATGCTACAAATACTAGGAGAGAAAATGTTTAAGGAAACGAACCTGAGCGCATTAAGGAGACCTTCTACCCTGTTAGGTGGCTGATCCCGAAGGACCTTAATGCTTCCTTTCATCTGTGAATAACAGACATACAGCAATCATTATATATGAAAGGAATATGAAAGTTAGTGTAGTTAGTGTGACGGCGCATTAGTGTACCCACATCAATCTTTGATGACTTGACGAAAGCTCCAGCTGGATGGACGTAGTCGTACAGGATGATGACTCCCACCATCACGCGCAGGCACAATAACACTGTGTCGTCACTGGCGAAACGACTGCGGTACTCGCTACGGTCAAATCACATACACAAACGTTTGGAACAGTCTGGTACCTTCAGCACTAAGCCACCGCTGGCGTTTGAAATACTGGTAAAAGAGGCAAAAGTGAATCTAAGAGGAATTTAAAATGAACTTACGGCGTCTCTAGCATGACTTTACACACGCTCGCCATTGTGCTCAGACAATCTGTTGTGTTCTCTATTGCTAAATGTGTATTCTGTAATAAAAAAGTAAATGCAATTTTAAACTGTATATATATTATTAGGGATGTAACGATGCACCACAAGACAGTTAAAAATCGGTGCACATGTGTCACGATTCAAATCGGTTATTCATTTAAGATGAATCGATATTCACAAGCATCAAGGCTGTTCTCTGTTCTAGCGCCGAAGTGGTGGAATGAACTTCCTCTGTCTGTCCGAACATCTGAGTCTCTTGCTGTCTTTAAAAAACGATTAAAAACGCACCTTTTTATTAAACACTTAGGCTGACTTGTACTTATTTACTAACAAAAAAAAGCACTTTGGTTCTAACAGGTTTTAGCAGATTTGTGTTCTTTGACTGTTGTTTTCCTAAACTTGAGAAATGAAATGTTCACTATAGAAGCACTTCTGTAAGTCGCTCTGGATAAGAGCGTCTGCTAAATGCTGAAAATGTAAATGTAAAATGTAAACTTTAAACAGCAGTGGGCACTGGCGCTATTCAACTCGCCTGGTTGACGGCACTTCACAAAGTTGCCAGGTAGGGGATTTTCCAGCCAAATGTATTTATGTGAGGATACTTTCTTTTTTTTCTTTTTTTACACATTAAGCATTATTTGGCATAGTTTGTACCCACCTCAGAAATAAAAGGACATTCATTATTTAGATAAATAAAAGATAAGCACAAATACAGCATTTTATTTTTTTTAAGAGAAATAATAAAGGAAACTTTCTCATAATTTGTCTTCAATTTCATTTTGTTTAAAAAAATCAGGAAAAAATCGTAACATGAACCCAGTATCGTGAATCATATCGCATCGTAGGAAGAGTGTATCGTTACATCCCTATATATTATACATTTGTAAATGCTAACAGACATAAATAAACACTGACCTCTGATACAAACTTTGTTGTGGCATCGCTTAGGGTTTTTAACATGGGTGTGGCGTGCGCATAGAAGAGAGAAATGCGATTGGCCAGTTCATTGTTCACCTCTTGCTCTTCCTCTGTCTACAGACACAACAGAGTGCACAGACCTGTCACTATTATTATACCATCTTATAACGATTCTTAAATAATACAATAAACTAGTGGCATAAATGAAATCATTAACATGCAGCAACTTTAAACACTTGGGATACATAGATAACACACACTGTTCCTAGTATTTTGATTATTATTTGATTTTGTTAGTCTGAATCGATGAATGATTGTAAATGATTTATTTGGGATTTGGGACTGATCAGTAAGGGGTCACCACAGCGGATCATTCATCCGCATATTAGGGCTTAGGACCATAACTATGTACACTGATCAGCCATAACATTAAAACCAACTCCTGGTTTCTACACTCACTGTCCATTTTATTAACTCCACTTACCATATAGCAGCACTTTGTAGTTCTACAATTACTGACTGTAGTCCATCTGTTTCTCTGCATACTTTCACCCTGTTCTTCAATGGTCAGAACCCCCACAGTACCACTACAGAGCAGGTATTATTTGGGTGGTGGATCATTCTCAGCACTGCAGTGACACTGACATGGTGGTGGTGTGTTAGTGTGTGTTGTGCTGGTATGAGTGGATCAGCCACAGCAGCACTGCTGGAGTTTTTAAACACCTCACTGTCACTGCTGGACTGAGAATAGTCCACCAACCAAAAATATCCAGCCAACAGCGCCCCGTGGGCAGCGTCCTGTGACCACTGATGAAGGTCTCAAAGATGACCGACTCAAACAGCAGCAATAGATGAGCGATCGTCTCTGACTTTACATCTACAAGGTGGATCAACTAGGTAGGAGTGTCTCATAGTGTGGACAGTGAGTGAACACGGTATTTAAAAACTCCAGCAGCGCTGCTGTGTCTGATCCACTCATACCAGCACAACACACACTAACACACCACCACCATGTCAGTGTCACTGCAGTGCTGAGAATGATCCACCACCTAAATAATACCTGCTCTGTAGTGGTCCTGACCATTAAAGAACAGGGTGAAAGCAGGTTAAAAAAGCATGTAGAGAAACAGATGGACTACAGTCAGTAATTGTAGAAGTACAAAGTGATTCTATATGGTAAGTGGAGCTGATAAAATGGACAGTGAGTGTAGAAACAAGGAGGTGGTTTTAATGTTATGGTGATCAGTGTAATACTTTTGTCCATGTATGCATATAGCGTAGCTGCTAAACATGCCATACGCATCACTATGCAAATGAAGGATTCAGAATCAGAAATCCTCTCTTAATGTTTGCTGAAAAAGCACATTTAACATTTCATTCATTATTCTACCCTCTAAATGAATGTAAATCCACTTTTAATGTGCACCCAGCACGCAGACCCGCCCTGCCAACACCAAAGCTTCCGATTCATTAGATGAGGGGCGGCTCATAATTCCTAATGACCGCAGGAGCTTTTAATTGGGCAGCAAGGTCATGTAACTTCCATCTTATTTCCTGCTTGGGATGCTTACGAGGCTGAATCCATTAGCATACGCTCACATCCAGCACCCGCCCCCCCACCTCCAGCACCCGCCCGTGATCAGCCCTGTGAGAGCTGGATGAAAAGGACTAGACGGAGCGTTTCCCTGAGTCAGGACCTCACACCTCTGATACTTAATGATTTAAGCCTGGCGGATTAGAGTGCTGCTCGTTAACCCCCGGACTCTGGTGAAACGGCGCATTACTAAAACATAAGCCCTGTGCTAATGAAACACGTTTCCAGTAGAGCGCACAGATAAAAGGATTGCACTTACGACCACGTTGTTGATTCGCATGCGGCTGAGGGTCCTGCGGTAGTAGCTGAAGTCGTTCTGGATGGCTGGGTTGGTCATCTGAAGGGAACAGAGTATAAGTAACATTTTAGTTGCAAATGTACAGCAGGCCATGTGAAAAGGGTGCAAATACTTTTTCACACCACTGCACCTGGCCTGTAGTATATAACCTGCAGGTATAGAACTAGAGACTAAAACTCATACTGTTTTATCCACAGTTACTTTAGCTTGTGCTCAGTTCTTGCCACATTCTGCTGACAGTGGAAGACGTTTTAATCCATTAGTCCATTAAGCTCCCAGTCACCCTGCTGCACTTGTACCACCACGACACACACCAGCATCTCACTACCAGGCATGTAAGTGCTCTGACACGTACAGAATCATGTAATAACTGAGGGGAATCTGGTTTTAGCAATAATCCGATCACAGGTTTACATGCTAATGAGAAACCTCTAGTGCTAAGTTAGCATGACTGCTGATAGAGATGCTGCTACTTTAGTGTCCAGTTGGGACTTATGACCATCAGTACTTTTAAAGAAAGTAGCTTATATTTAAACTTATATTTTAACATAATCATATTTAGAAGGTAAATAATTACATTTGTGTTGTATATCAGTAATGACCCATTTTACAAGCTATATCGACCAAATAAATACACTTTGTGATCCCATCTGTTGCTGCATCCAACCTAAGGGATTCAGGGATGGATGGATGGATGGATATATAGATGGATGAAGGGATGGATGGATAAATGGATGGATGGATGGATGTATAGAAGGTTGGATGGTTGTATGGATGGGTGGATGGGTGGATGATGGATGTATGGATGTATAGAAGGTTGGATGGTTGTATGGATGGGTGGATGATGGATGGAAGGATGTATTGAAGGTTGGATGGTTGTATGGATGGGTGGATGGCTGGATGAAGGGATGGATGGATAGAAGGTTGGATGGTTGGATGGATGGGTGGATGGCTGGATGATGGATGGATGGATGTATAGAAGGTTGGATGGTTGTATGGATGGGTGGATGATGGATGGAAGGATGTATTGAAGGTTGGATGGTTGTATGGATGGGTGGATGATGGATGAAAGGATGTATTGAAGGTTGGATGGTTGTATGGATGGGTGGATGGCTGGATGAAGGGATGGATGGATAGAAGGTTGGATGGTTGGATGGATGGGTGGATGGCTGGATGATGGATGGATGGATGTATAGAAGGTTGGATGGTTGGATGGATGGGTGGCTGGCTGGATGGAAGGATGTATTGAAGGTTGTATGGTTGTATGGATGGGTGGATGGCTGGATGAAGGGATGGATGGATGGATGGAAGGTTGGATGATGGCTGGATGGATGGATGGATAGAAGGTTGGATGTATAGAAGGTTGGATGTATAGAAGGTTGGATGGATGGGTGGTGGATGGCTGGATGATGGATGGATGGATGTATAGAAGGTTGGATGGTTGGATGGATGGCTGGATGGATGGATGATGGATGGAAGGATGTATAGAAGGTTGGATGGATGGATGGAAGGTTGGATGATGGCTGGATGGATGGATGATGGATGGAAGGATGTATAGAAGGTTGGATGGATGGGTGGATGGCTGGATGATGGATGGATGGATGTATAGAAGGTTGGATGGCTGGATGGATGGGTGGATGGCTGGATGATGGATGGAAGGATGTATTGAAGGTTGGATGGTTGTATGGATGGGTGGATGGCTGGATGAAGGGATGGATGGATGGAAGGTTGGATGTATAGAAGGTTGGATGTATAGAAGGTTGGATGGTTGGATGGATGGATGATGGATAGGATTAATGGTTGTACAGATGGTTGGATGAAAGTATGAATGGGATGGATGAGAGGTTGCTGGTTTAAGCCAAGAAGTTACTGTTGGGCCCTTGAGCAAAGCCCTTAATCCATAACTACTTGAACCGCATTCAGTCACAAATACCTACCTGTAAATGTATCTAAGGCTCTTCTCCTGAATGTAGTCCTGAGTCCCTGAGCACATCACCCATCCTTGTACCTGTACGTTCCTTTCATTTAACCCACCCCAATCATATCTACCCCTTCCATATTCCTATCCTCACTTGTACTGCAGATGGCGCTGCTTCTGTTGAGGCCGGTCAGAAGAGGAGTTTTAAAATAAATACACTTTGTGATCCCATCTGTTGCTGCATCCAACCTAAGGGATTCAGGGATGGATGGATGGATGGATATATAGATGGATGAAGGGATGGATGGATAAATGGATGGATGGATGGATGGATGGATGTATAGAAGGTTGGATGGTTGTATGGATGGGTGGATGGGTGGATGGCTGGATGATGGATGGATGGATGTATAGAAGGTTGGATGGTTGTATGGATGGGTGGATGGCTGGATGGATGGATGTATAGAAGGTTGGATGGTTGTATGGATGGGTGGATGGCTGGATGATGGATGGATGGATGTATAGAAGGTTGGATGGTTGTATGGATGGGTGGATGGCTGGATGATGGATGGATGGATGTATAGAAGGTTGGATGGTTGTATGGATGGGTGGATGATGGATGGAAGGATGTATTGAAGGTTGGATGGTTGTATGGATGGGTGGATGTCTGGATGAAGGGATGGATGGATGGAAGGTTGGATGATAGCTGGATGGATGGATGGATGGCTGGATGATGGATGGATGGATGTATAGAAGGTTGGATGGTTGGATGGATGGGTGGCTGGCTGGATGATGGATGGATGGATGTATAGAAGGTTGGATGGTTGGTTGGATGGGTGGATGGCTGGATGATGGATGGATGTATAGAAGGTTGGATGGTTGGATGGATGGGTGGCTGGCTGGATGATGGATGGATGTATAGAAGGTTGGATGGATGGGTGGATGGCTGGATGATGGATGGAAGGATGTATAGAAGGTTGGATGGTTGGATGGATGGGTGGATGGCTGGATGAAGGGATGGATGGATGGATGGATGGATGGAAGGTTGGATGGATGGGTGGCTGGCTGGATGAAGGGATGGATAGATGGATGGATGGATGGATGGAAGGTTGGATGATGGCTGGATGGATGGATGATGGATGGAAGGATGTATAGAAGGTTGGATGGTTGGATGGATGGGTGGCTGGATGAAGGGATGGATAGATGGATGGATGGATGGAAGGTTGGATGATGGCTGGATGGATGGATGATGGCTGGAAGGATGTATTGAAGGTTGGATGGTTGTATGGATGGGTGGATGGCTGGATGATGGATGGATGGATGTATAGAAGGTTGGATGGTTGGATGGATGGGTGGCTGGCTGGATGATGGATGGATGTATAGAAGGTTGGATGGATGGGTGGATGGCTGGATGATGGATGGAAGGATGTATAGAAGGTTGGATGGTTGGATGGATGGGTGGATGGCTGGATGAAGGGATGGAAGGTTGGATGATGGCTGGATGGATGGAAGGTTGGATGTATAGAAGGTTGGATGTATAGAAGGTTGGATGGTTGGATGGATGGATGATGGATAGGATTAATGGTTGTACAGATGGTTGGATGAAAGTATGAATGGGATGGATGAGAGGTTGCTGGTTTAAGCCAAGAAGTTACTGTTGGGCCCTTGAGCAGGGCCCTTAATCCATAACTATTTGAACTGCATTGTCACAAATACCTACCTGTAAATGTATCTAAGGCTCTTCTCCTGAATGTAGTCCTGAGTCCCTGAGCACATCACCCATCCTTGTACCTGTACGTTCCTTTCATTTAACCCACCCCAATCATATCTACCCCTTCCATATTCCTATCCTCACTTGTACTACAGATGGCGCTGCTTCTGTTGAGGCCGGTCAGAAGAGGAGTTTTGACCTTGATGTCGAGCTGCCTGACCTACCTTGAGCTCATCGAAGCGCAGCGTGAAGTGAAGAATCTCTGCAAACTGCCGCGCCAGGGCCTGTTCCTGCTCCAGGTGCTGTGTGGGGCTGCAGCGAGCGCTGGTTAGAAATCCCAGCAGGCCATGCAGGGCACCCTCTACAAAACAGACAGGACAAAGAGGTGTCATCATGCCGGAACTGGACAGATGGCTTCATAGATGGGATTGATGGATTGGAAGTGGACTGATGGATGGACAGATGGATTGGTGGCGGGCTGTCGATGATTTAGACGGATGGATCGACTGGTTCGATCAATAATGCAAATGGGGAATAAGTAAAGGCACCCAAATGAGCAATCGCATGAAAAGTGAATAGGACGGCATGTTAAAAATAGTCGTGGGACACGTTTGGGTGGATCAGAGGTCTAACATGCTGGCACATGGTCGTGTAGTGTATGTAAATGAGTATGAGTGTGTGTGTCTGTGTGAGGCATTAGTATAGCTAAAACTCTTACCTAGCTTAAAAGAAAACTCATAAAACCTCTTTAGTTTGCCTACTAGCGGCACCACGGCAGTCCAGGCCTTTTCCTGCGCACGCTCATCACTCGCCTGCTGGATGGCCTGAACAAACAAACCACAAATAAACAGATTTATTGGTTATATACACACACATACGTTTTTATCCGTGTATCCTAGTTTGTTCGTGAGCTGGGGTCAGAGCGCAGAGTCTGCAATTGTACGTCACCCACAGATCGTAATCGGTTAAGGGATTCAAACCCCCAACCTTTCAACTGTGAAGGACCTGTGAAGATATTTCCCATAAACTCTGACTAATTCCCACAGCGCTCCGTGTTCCTCTCAGCACCGGCGGCGTGTGAATCAGCGTGTCGACGGCTCCATCATCAGCTGAAGCTTCTTTCATGTGCTTAAGTAGCCGGAACGATAAACAATCCGGTGATGCAGAGCTGGAGGAATGCAACCTGACAGCTGATTCATATTATCGTTTTACTGCAGTCATATTATCACACACAGTCAGTGTGTAACATCCTCTCTGGTGTCCCCTCCAGCGGTGCGATCCCTGTGCCAGCGCTCCACGTGTGTTTTTGTTTTGTTTCCGTGTCCCGTGCCCTGTCTATGCACCCTGTTTTTAATCTGCTCCTTGGACGTTGTAGTCACCCGCTTCCTGTTGTACATGTAGCTCGGTTTGTGCTCGGTTCTGGGACGCGTTTTGCCACTGATAGAGTTCTAGATACGTGTACCAGTTTAATGTTTGTAGTTCTGTGCTTTGTCCTAGTTCCTTTATACAGTATATGGACGAAGGTATTGGAACACCCCTGCTAATTATTGAATTCATGTGTTTTAAGCACATCAACTGCTAACAGGTGTAATACATCAATTATATGAGGAAAACTTTTCTGTTCCTGTCTGTGTGTGTGTGTGTGTGTGTGTGTATATATATACAGTATATATATATATATATATATATATATACACATACACATATACACACACACTCATGTATAAGGGTCTTGCTTTAGGGCCCAACAGCATCAATGGTGGGGCTTGAACCAGCGACCTTCTGATTACTAGTCAAGTACCTTAACCATATACAGGGGTTGGACAAAATAACTGAAACACCTGTCATTTTAGTGTGGGAGGTTTCATGGCTAAATTGGACCAGTCTGGTGGCCAATCTTCATTAATTGCACATTGCACCAGTAAGAGCAGAGTGTGAAGGTTCAATTAGCAGGGTAAGAGCACAGTTTTGCTCAAAATATTGCAATGCACACAACATTATGGGTGACATACCAGAGTTCAAACGAGGACAAATTGTTGGTGCACGTCTTGCTGGCGCATCTGTGACCAAGACAGCAAGTCTTTGTGATGTATCAAGAGCCACGGTATCCAGGGTAATGTCAGCATACCACCAAGAAGGACAAACCACATCCAACAGGATTAACTGTGGACGCAAGAGGAAGCTGTCTGAAAGGGATGTTCGGGTGCTAACCCGGATTGTATCCAAAAAACATAAAACCACGGCTGCCCAAATCACGACAGAATTAAATGTGCACCTCAACTCTCCTGTTTCCACCAGAACTGTCCGTCGGGAGCTCCACAGGGTCGATATACACGGCCGGGCTGCTATAGCCAAACCTTTGGTCACTCGTGCCGATGCCAAACGTCGGTTTCAATGGTGCAAGGAGCGCAAATCTTGGGCTGTGGACAATGTGAAACATGTATTGTTCTCTGATGAGTCCACCTTTACTGTTTTCCCCACATCCGGGAGAGTTACGGTGTGGAGAAGCCCCAAAGAAGCGTACCACCCAGACTGTTGCATGCCCAGAGTGAAGCATGGGGGTGGATCAGTGATGGTTTGGGCTGCCATATCATGGCATTCCCTTGGCCCAATACTTGTGCTAGATGGGCGCGTCACTGCCAAGGACAACCGAACCATTCTGGAGGACCATGTGCATCCAATGGCGGTGCCGTGTATCAGGATGACAATGCACCAATACACACAGCAAGACTGGTGAAAGATTGGTTTGATGAACATGAAAGTGAAGTTGAACATCTCCCATGGCCTGCACAGTCACCAGATCTAAATATTATTGAGCCACTTTGGGGTGTTTTGGAGAAGCGAGTCAGGAAACGTTTTCCTCCACTAGCATCACGTAGTGACCTGGCCACTATCCTGCAAGAAGAATGGCTTAAAATCCCTCTGACCACTGTGCAGGACTTGTATATGTCATTTCCAAGACGAATTGACGCTGTATTGGCCGCAAAAGGAGGCCCTACACCATACTAATAAATTATTGTGGTCTAAAACCAGGTGTTTCAGTTATTTTGTCCAACCCCTGTATATATATATATATATATATATATATATATATATATATATATATATATATAAATGTATATATATACAGTGTATCACAAAAGTGAGTACACCCCTCACATTTCTGCAAATATTTCATTATATCTTTTCATGGGACAACACTATAGACATGAAACTTGGATATAACTTAGAGTAGTCAGTGTACAACTTGTATAGCAGTGTAGATTTACTGTCTTCTGAAAATAACTCAACACACAGCCATTAATGTCTAAATGGCTGGCAACATAAGTGAGTACACCCCACAGTGAACATGTCCAAATTGTGCCCAGTGTCAATATTTTGTGTGACCACCATTATTATCCAGCACTGCCTTAACCCTCCTGGGCATGGAATTCACCAGAGCTGCACAGGTTGCTACTGGAATCCTCTTCCACTCCTCCATGATGACATCACGGAGCTGGTGGATGTTAGACACCTTGAACTCCTCCACCTTCCACTTGAGGATGCGCCACAGGTGCTCAATTGGGTTTAGTCCATCACCTTTACCTTCAGCTTCCTCAGCAAGGCAGTTGTCATCTTGGAGGTTGTGTTTGGGGTCGTTATCCTGTTGGAAAACTGCCATGAGGCCCAGTTTTCGAAGGGAGGGGATCATGCTCTGTTTCAGAATGTCACAGTATATGTTGGAATTCATGTTTCCCTCAATGAACTGCAGCTCCCCAGTGCCAGCAACACTCATGCAGCCCAAGACCATGATGCTACCACCACCATGCTTGACTGTAGGCAAGATACAGTTGTCTTGGTACTTCTCACCAGGGCGCCGCCACACATGCTGGACACCATCTGAGCCAAACAAGTTTATCTTGGTCTCGTCAGAGCACAGGGCATTCCAGTAATCCATGTTCTTGGACTGCTTGTCTTCAGCAAACTGTTTGCGGGCTTTCTTGTGCGTCAGCTTCCTTCTGGGATGACGACCATGCAGACCGAGTTGATGCAGTGTGCGGCGTATGGTCTGAGCACTGACAGGCTGACCTCCCACGTCTTCAACCTCTGCAGCAATGCTGGCAGCACTCATGTGTCTATTTTTTAAAGCCAACCTCTGGATATGACGCCGAACACGTGGACTCAACTTCTTTGGTCGACCCTGGCGAAGCCTGTTCCGAGTGGAACCTGTCCTGGAAAACCGCTGTATGACCTTGGCCACCATGCTGTAGCTCAGTTTCAGGGTGTTAGCAATCTTCTTATAGCCCAGGCCATCTTTGTGGAGAGCAACAATTCTATTTCTCACATCCTCAAAGAGTTCTTTGCCATGAGGTGCCATGTTGAATATCCAGTGGCCAGTATGAGAGAATTGTACCCAAAACACCAAATTTAACAGCCCTGCTCCCCATTTACACCTGGGACCTTGACACATGACACCAGGGAGGGACAACGACACATTTGGGCACAATTTGGACATGTTCACTGTGGGGTGTACTCACTTATGTTGCCAGCTATTTAGACATTAATGGCTGTGTGTTGAGTTATTTTCAGAAGACAGTAAATCTACACTGCTATACAGGCTGTACACTGACTACTCTAAGTTATATCCAAGTTTCATGTCTATAGTGTTGTCCCATGAAAAGATATAATGAAATATTTGCAGAAATGTGAGGGGTGTACTCACTTTTGTGATACACTGTATATATATATATATATATATATATATATACATATATATATATATATATATATGCATATATATATATATATATATATACATATATATATATATATATATATACATATATATATATATATATATATATATATATGTATATACAGTATATACTCAATTGTGCCCCTGTGGACAAAGCAAGCTCTATGAAGTCATGAAGAAAACTACTGTCCTGCACAGACCCCTGACCTTAGCTCTCACTGGCCAACTCTGGAATGCCCTTGAGCATCAATTTAGCCTTTCTTGACCAACAGCCATACAAACACAAATTCCCACAGACATACTTCAAAGTGTTGTGAGAAGCCTTTTCAGAAGAGAGGCTGTTGATCTAGCAGAAAACAAATCACATAGAAGTCAGTCTATTTTAATAATGTCCAACAAGCTCATGGTCAGGTGTCCGAATACTTTTGGCCATACAGTGTGGATTGCTCTCCAGGTCTTGACCTGTATAGATTATAGATTATGCTTATGGATGTTGTGTCCTGTTTCTCAGTGTGGGGTGATTCCAAGTGTTACACAATGACAAATTACAGGGTTTTTAAATGGCAAGATATTACTATCGTTTTATTACGATTATTAAATCAGTTTAAGACATTAAAACAGTATAAGTTTGACATTTATTCATAACTACTGATATCACCTGTCTGATGGCGTCTCCTGCTCCGCTGTAGGACTGCAGATCATGGAGGATGCTCATGGCCTCCGTCAGAACTTCGTTTACCTGTTCCCAAAGCTCTCTCTCCGCCTCGGTGGGCTGAGCATCTGTAACAAGAACGGCACTCAGTTCCACCTCCTAGAAACACTTATGGTTCAAAAGTTCTCGATTGAGAACTGCTTTTAAAAAGGCCTGACGTATTATTATGGATAGATACGAGAGGGGAAAGTCTAGTATAGACGTCTAGAAGAACCACCACTATCACCAACTGCAAACAATTGTATTAAGTTAGATATTAAATCATAAGTTGGTATTTTAGAGCCAGTTCAGCTGGCTAAAACAGATGTGTTTTTTTTTTTTTTTTACATGTGCTTATACTGTAATGGCGGTTTGCTGTTAAAAATGTTTTCACATTGGCGCTTGGGTGGCACAGCGGTAAAACACTCTAGCCCTAAAACTTTTTTAAGTGACCCACATTATGTCCATTTTTTTTTTTTTACACGATCCAAGCTACACAAACAATCCATAACATAAAGCCTCCACAAGGGGGCGTTTGCTTACAGTTTATTTAATTATTATTATTTTTCTCTGCGAGCCTGCTTTAGCCCACCAGTGCTGAGATCTTGAGCTATTGATATTGTCCTGCTGGGCGCCCACAAAGACACACGGTTGGCTATGTGTCTGTAAGGGGCAGGACAGTAACTGAAACTAGGATCCTCCTTGCTGACCGATCGCGGCACCTGCACGGGGGCAACTGATCACGCTCTGTGAAATCCCACCCCTAACAGGTAAATAGAAGTAAGTCATTGTGCGTGTGTCAGTGGGGGCGTGTTACAGCCTTTGTTCTTCTCGATTGGGTGAGAGCAGCAACATGTCCAGCAGGCCAAGGTTTTTAAAACCCTTGTTGCAGAGAAAAATAATTAATAATTATATAATTATAATAATAATAATTAAACAAACACGTTTTAACATTGCCACAATTTTTATTACGTATTTTTCATTTTGTGTTTGGATTTGATGCATCGTTTGTACTGGCCGGTCGCTGTAAAAATCATGGACAAAATGTGGGTTGCTTGGTTGTTCATTTTTAACCCATGAGCCTCCTTTAACTGTGAGCGATCTGAAGGAATGCTAAGCGTTTCATCAGCGGTGTGACTTTGACTTGTTACATTAGCATAAAAATGACGTCCTCCTGTCTGAAAATCGACTCAAGGACTGATTACAGAAGCAGGTCACGGCGGAGCGTCCGTGCACGTTCGTACTTACTTTCAAAGTCCAGGAAAAAGTTGCCAGCGTTGTTGTCGATGTCTTTCGTCAGCACCTTAATCAGGTTCCCCATGGCGTCCGATTAGAAACCTGAGGACGGGAAGATGGATCAGCGGCGCGTCCGTCATCTCTGACAGGAAACCTAAATATCGTTATTACTGCTCATGTGTCTGGTGTGATATTGTAGGTTTGACTAATTGCTGTCCCCTGCAGAGGAAGCACGCATACACACACACACACACACCACAAGTGTGACAAACATTCTCACACACACGGACACACACCAGCTAAGCATACACTATACGACCAAAAGTATTCGGACACCTGACCATAAGCAGCACGTTGGAATCCCATGTCAAAAACAAATCTTTTCAGCTAGAACAACAGCCGCTCTTCTAAAAAGGCTTCTGTGGGAATTTGTGCCCTTTCAGGCAAAGTAGGATTTGTAAGGCTGGGCCTTGATTGATGTTCCGGTTCATTCCAAAGCTGTTCAGCAAGGCTGAGGTCAGTGCTCAGTTACCAGAGTGTTTTCAGCTGCGTTAGACTTCAACATCTTGGACATTTTGACTAAGCAGTTGCTAACTGAATTGCCGTAGGACGGTCCGTGACACAAGTGTTACGGCCGAGAATCAGGTAGGACCTTAGTCATGTCCTTATAGAGCTTGCTATATGCACAGGGGCAGGAAATGGGCTTCTCTAAACTGCTGATGCATAGTCAGAAGCATATCATTCTATACATTAGTGTTTAATTACACCTGAAACACATGAATTTGATAATTAAAAGGAGAGTCTCAATACTTCTATTTACTCTGACTCTCTTCAGCATCTCTTCGTTTCGTGCGTTTCAGGAAACCGTGACCTTTTCCTGATAAAAAAAAATCAGTGTTTATAATCCCTGGGGCGGTCCTCAGGCTGGAACTAGAGGAGAAATATTTCCCGAAAAGCAGGGAGGGTATCGAGCAGCTCATGATATGAATTAGCTCACTCTACCCACCAATTAGAGAGAACGGTCTGTGGAAACGGGACGACCTCGAAATCCAAAAACTTCGCATCGGGCCAATCGATTCTCCACAGAATTATGTAACAGCCAATGACGTCCATGATTTACTTTCTGATCAAAGATAAAAAACCAAAAAAAGTCTTTGAAAGAAGTCAATTTCTCGATTACCCACAATGCCGTTTAACTAATGCTAATCCACAAACGTGATTACCCTTTCCTCCAAAAACACTTATGCCATTAAGCTTAATGAGAACGATGTGTTGCCCAATCAAATGTTGTGTGTAAAAATGACACTCTAGAGTCAGTTAAAAAGGTTTACTGACATTTCAAACTCAACGGTTCGAATCTCAGCTCTGCCATCCGGCTGGGCTGGGCAGCTACATGAACAACGATTGGCTGTTTTTCATACAGGGAGGGAACCGGATAGCTGATGCAATTACGACCTCTGCTGGCTGATTGATGGTGTCTGCGCAGAGTCGAGGAATAATGCTGATCAGGGTGTGGCTCTGCATACACAAAGCTGATCCACAGATGAACTCGCCTCGTGCAGGTGAAAAGATGCAGTCGGCTACTGCGCACGTGTCGGAGGGGGTGTGTATTAGTTTGCGCTCTTCAACGGGGCAGGGGTCAGCACCAGTAGAGAGGAAGTGTAATGCAATTGGGTAAAAATTGGACACGCTAAAGATTGGGAGGAAAAAAGTATTAGCAAGGGCGCTCGGTTGGCGCAGAGGTAAAATTGCTATCAGTGGGCCGGGTGCCTGCACAGACACACAGCCAATCGTGTATCTGTGCAGGCGCCCAGGCAGCTGATAGCTGCAAACCATGTGGTACTGTTGTCACAAGGGGAGGGACTGATCACGGATGGCAGTGTGTGGCTTTCTGCTCTGAGACCCCGCCCCTGGCAGGTGAAAAGAAGTGATCGGCAGATGCACAAGGGTCGGAGGGGATGCAGGACAGCCTCAGCCCTCTCTCCACAGGACCGTTGGACACGACTGAATCAGGTGAAAAAGAGAGGGGAGACATGAAATGTGCCGCAATTAAATCAAACTTCTGCCTTTGAATAACAGAGATTCAGTCATTTAGGTCAGATTAGAATTAAATAATCAAACATAAACCTGTAGGTCATTTATTTATGGCTCTTTTTAATCCAAAATATCATTTTCAGTTCTTAGATCTGGTGTACAGGAGACAGAAGAGCCGCTTCAATTCCCTTTAAACAAACGGGGGGGGATACTGTGCAATTGACCTACACCGAAAGGTGTGTGTGTGTGTGTGTGTCAGTCAACCAGATCCCCCAGCACCCCCCTCTCCTGCTCTCTTGCTTCGTTTGGGAAAGTGTGTGTGTGTGTGTGTGGGGAGAGGTGGGTAAAGGCGCTGACTGAATCCAGATCATCTGACTACAACCCATCCACCCTGTTCTCCCATTGGCTGAAACTATTCTGCTGTTTCCATGGGAGCCAAAAAGGGATCTGGATACCAAACATGCCGGGAGGAGCCGATAGGTGCGGCGGGAGAGGAGAGATTAGCCGCTCGGTATAAATAGCTGATCCATGAGTTCGGTTCAGGCCGTGTAATCTGGCAAAGTACCAATAATGAAATATATGCAAACGGGTTGCCAGAAATACGGTTTCTGTAGCGATATCAACTCTCCTCATTCTGATAAATGCGCTGGAGTAAAAACGCCAGGCGAGCACTTTTATTAATGGCACATTTTTGCATTATTAGTTTATATGAGCAGGAAAAACCTGAATGTACAAAATTTTGCGTGCTGCTTTATACACCACTCATGGTCAATATACCTTCATCAGGCAGGATTTATATCCTCTGAATAAATGCATGATGCAGGATGTTTGCATTTACCACCAGAAGTGAAATGCACTATATGGCCAAAAGTATTTGGACGCCTGATCGTGAGCTTGTTTTAAAAATGAGTTAAAATTGAGTGAGAATATCAACAGCTGCTCGTATGAAAAGACTTCTCACTTTAAATACTTTGAAGTATGTCTGTGGGAATTTGTGCACAATCACTTAAACTACGGCAGCATTTGTAAGGCTGGGCACTGATGTTGGTCAAGAAAGCCTTTATTTAGCAGACGCTTTTATCCAAAGCGACTTACACTTATTACTGACTGCAATTTATACAATTAAGGGTTAAGGGCCTTGCTCAGGGGCCCAACAATGGCAACTTGGTGATGGTGGGGCTTGAACTGGCTACCTCATAATTACTAGTCCTCAGTGGGGCTGAGGTCAGGGCTCTGTGCAGGACACTGGAGTTTCTTTAAACTGAGCTTTTGTTCATGCAGGAAACAGGAAAGAACCTTCCCTAAACTGTTGCTGTCCTAATATTATTAATGATCTAGTGAACCTGTGTTAAAAAAACAAAAAAACAAAAGGTATTAAAATTAAATGAGATAGAACGTCAACAGTCGCTCCTCTGAGAAGGCTTCTCACAGGACTTTGAAGTATGTCTGTGGGAATTTGTGCCCATTTAGTCAAACTATGGCAGCATTCGTATAGCTGGGCACTGATGTTGGTCAAAAAAGTAAGTTAACTGATTTTCATTCATTTACATTTACATATGTATCATTTAGCAGATGTTTTTATTCTAAGTGATTTACAGTTGGGTCTGAATACAGTTTAAGCAATTAAGGATTAAGGGCCTTGCTCAGGGGCCCAGCAATGGCAACCTGTACTTTAACCACCGAGCTATCACTCAGTGAGGCGGAGGTCAGGACTCAGGAGTTTCTTTAAACTGAGCTTTTCTTCATGCAGGAAACAGGAAAGGTCCTTCCCTAAACTGTTGCTGCAAATTAGAAGCATATAATTTCCTTACACATTAATCAGCGAATGAATAATTAGAAGGGGCGTCCTAATACTTCTGCCCATGTAGCGTAGGAGTAAATGATGTAGGCGTGTGTCCCCACGTGCCCTTTACTACTACTACAACTACTACTACAGCTGAGCCGGCGGGGAGCGCAGACCCGCCCCTCCCGATCCACCCACTGCGCACACACACCGGGGAAGGGGGGCTGGGCGGAAGCCGACAGACTGAAGCAAAGTGGGGCGGGGCTCTGCAGTGCTGAGATGCTGCAGTGAGAAAGTAGGCGACGGCGGTGGCGACGCGACAGCATTTCTGACCCAGATTCAGTCGCACGTGGCGCCACACTGCAGTGTGTTACAGGCAGGGCAGCTGCCGCATTTCTGACCACAGCTGGATGGAAAATACAGCACAGCATCAGGATCCTGCAGAGCTGGGTTCAGTCCTCCATGCAGAGGGTAGATTGGTTACTCTGAATGACCCCAGGGTGGGAGTAGGTGTATGAATGAATTTAGAGAGGCCTTACAGGACGAGCATTTTATGATACAGTGTTATATACAGTATGTAGCACTCGGGTGGTGCAGCGGTACATTGTGTTAGACCACTACTGCTGGGATTTAGGGTTTGAATCCCCAGCGGTGCTATCGACCGGTCAGGCAGAAAAAACAACCTTATAAACAATCAAACTAAATATAACAATCAAAGCCCTTACAGAGCACTTTATTAGGTATGCCTATTAGGTTCATGCAACATGTTATGATTTTCTAAGGTACAACAACCATACAAAAGAAACTTTGTGGGTATACAAGTACTGACTGTACCCCAACTGCTCCGCTTTTATCCTAAACGACTTTTATGACAGAATACACATCAAGCAGGGTTAATTGAGGGCCAGTGACAACTTGGCAATGGTGGGGCTTGAACTGGCAACCTAATGATTAATAGTCCAGTACCTTAACCCGTAACAGGCCTTTTTATTAGGAACACACACGCTGTTAGCACTGGTTGTGGGTGGACAGTTAGAGATGAGAGCTAGTTTCCTTTTTCATGCGCAGTGCGTCTTTTATTAGTGGACACTTTCTGATCCCAATATAAAGCTGCTCCCAACAACACTAATGCACCTGATGCACCTGTACAACAATAAAACACACATGACCATGTTATTACTACGTAAGTGTAATTGCAGTGCTTGGAATGATCGAGTAATAGTGTACCGAGGAGGGGCCGACAAAGAGTACAACACACAGTGCGCACACATATACACACACACACACACACACACACACACACACACACACACACACACACACACACACACACACACACATATATATATATTTACATTTATATATACACACACACTCTTATACTTACACACATTTCTATATACACACACTTATACACATATGTATAAAGCAACTCCGGCATCATCACTTTGTGATGGTTGGCTGCACACATGAGTCAGTTCTCTCGATGCCCTCAGTCTCGTGTCACTTGTTACTTCCTAGCCCCTAATAATACAATCCACATCCTGATGTCTATCCAGCTCATTCTTAGTCGGCCCACGCAGTCGCTTGGTGGGTAACGCGAGAAGGTCCTGGGTTCGATTTCCATGTGGAGCGGTCCGGCTTTCTGTGTGGGGTTTGCATGTTCTCCCCGTGTCTGTGTGGGTTTCCTGTGGGAGCTCCGGTTTCCTCCCACAGTCCAAAGACATGCAAGTGAGGTGAATTAAAGATACTAAATCGTCCATGACTGTTTGACATTAAACTTGTGAACTGATGAATCTTGCGTGGCGAATAACTACCGTTTCTGTCATGAATGTAACCAAAGTGTAAAACATGACGTTAAAATCCTAATAAACAATAATAATAAACTATAATAATAACAACAAATTTTGCACGGCCAGAGAAACGAGCCCTTTCACCTCACCTCACTCAACATCTGGAAAACAAGAAAGCAGCTGTTTAAAAATGGACAAGACGGAAGCTGCTGACCAAGATGACCCCACTGCTGGAGTTCAAGCTCAAAGTCTTGTAGACGCATTGTTAGTAGAGATTAAAATGGACGTCAGCGTGTTATTTAAAGTAAACGGTTCATGTGTTGTATTATTTGGGGTCAGTCGGGTTCGGAGTTCTGTACAGTCCTGTACAGCAGAGGACGTAGTACAGCAGTATAAACGCTGCAGACACATTTCAGTAATCATATCATCTATAGAATAAAACGCCTTTATTCGTCATATATACAGATACACGTGCACAGTACAAGTTTCTTTTTCAGCATATCTCAGCTTGATTTGGAAGCTGGAGTCAGAGTGCGGGGTCAGGCAGTGTGTGGCTCTCCTGGAGCTGAGAGGGTTAAAGGTCTTGCTCAAGGGCTCAACAGTGGCTGCATAGCAGAGCTGGGATTCAAACTCTCAACCTTTCAATTGACAGTCCAAGGCTCTATTGACTGGGCTACGAATGTCCCATCTAGCCCTCACTGTGAGCATATACAGTGCTGTGAAAAATTGTATTGCACACGACACACTTACACGTTTCACATCGTTAAATGGATTGAGGAGAGCAAGACTGACACACGCCCCCTCCGACACGTGTGCAGTAGCTGACTGTATCTTTTCACCTGCACGAGGCGAGTTCATATGCGGATCAGCTTTGTGTAGAGTCACATCCTGATCCTCATTATCCCTCGACTCTGTCTGTCTATCTATCTATGTATCTGTCTGTCTGTCTGTCTGTCTATCTATCTATCTACCTATCTGTCTGTTTGTCTGTATATCTATCTATCTGTTTATCTAATCTACAGGTCCTTCTCAAAAAATTAGCATATTGTGATAAAGTTCATTATTTTCCATAATGTAATGATAAAAATTAAACTTTCATATATTTTAGATTCATTGCACACCAACTGAAATATTTCAGGTCTTTTATTGTTTTAATACTGATGATTTTGGCATACAGCTCATGAAAACCCAAAATTCCTATCTCCAAAAATTAGCATATCATGAAAAGGTTCTCTAAACGAGCTATTAACCTAATCATCTGAATCAACGAATTAACTCTAAACACCTGCAAAAGATTCCTGAGGCTTTTAAAAACTCCCAGCCTGGTTCATTACTCAAAACTGCAATCATGGGTAAGACTGCCGACCTGACTGCTGTCCAGAAGGCCATCATTGACACCCTCAAGCAAGAGGGTAAGACACAGAAAGACATTTCTGAACGAATAGGCTGTTCCCAGAGTGCTGTATCAAGGCACCTCAGTGGGAAGTCTGTGGGAAGGAAAAAGTGTGGCAGAAAACGCTGCACAACGAGAAGAGGTGACCGGACCCTGAGGAAGATTGTGGAGAAGGGCCGATTCCAGACCTTGGGGGACCTGCGGAAGCAGTGGACTGAGTCTGGAGTAGAAACATCCAGAGCCACCGTGCACAGGCGTGTGCAGGAAATGGGCTACAGGTGCCGCATTCCCCAGGTCAAGCCACTTTTGAACCAGAAACAGCAGCACTGGACTGTTGCTCAGTGGTCCAAAGTACTGTTTTCGGAAATCAAGGTGCCAGAGTCTGGAGGAAGACTGGGGAGAAGGAAATGCCAAAATGCCTGAAGTCCAGTGTCAAGTACCCACAGTCAGTGATGGTCTGGGGTGCCATGTCAGCTGCTGGTGTTGGTCCACTGTGTTTTATCAAGGGCAGGGTCAATGCAGCTAGCTATCAGGAGATTTTGGAGCACTTCATGCTTCCATCTGCTGAAAAGCTTTATGGAGATGAAGATTTCATTTTTCAGCACGACCTGGCACCTGCTCACAGTGCCAAAACCACTGGTGAATGGTTTACTGACCATGGTATTACTGTGCTCAATTGGCCTGCCAACTCTCCTGACCTGAACCCCATAGAGAATCTGTGGGATATTGTGAAGAGAAAGTTGAGAGACACAAGACCCAACACTCTGGATGAGCTTAAGGCCGCTATCGAAGCATCCTGGGCCTCCATAACACCTCAGCAGTGCCACAGGCTGATTGCCTCCATGCCACGCCGCATTGAAGCAGTCATTTCTGCAAAAGGATTCCCGACCAAGTATTGAGTGCATAACTGAACATAATTATTTGAAGGTTGACTTTTTTTGTATTAAAAACACTTTTCTTTTATTGGTCGGATGAAATATGCTAATTTTTTGAGATAGGAATTTTGGGTTTTCATGAGCTGTATGCCAAAATCATCAGTATTAAAACAATAAAAGACCTGAAATATTTCAGTTGGTGTGCAATGAATCTAAAATATATGAAAGTTTAATTTTTATCATTACATTATGGAAAATAATGAACTTTATCACAATATGCTAATTTTTTGAGTAGGACCTGTATATCTGTCTATCTTAATGTCTATCTATCTATCTATCTATCTATCTATCTATCTATCTATCTATCTATCTATCTATCTGTCTATCTATCTATCTGTCTGTCTATCTATCTATCTATCTATCTGTCTATCTATCTATCTGTCTATCTGTCTATCTGTCTATCTTTATGTATGTCTGTCTATCTATGTTTATGTATGTCTGTCTATTATCTATCTATCCACCTATCTGTCTGCCTGTCTATCTGTCTATCTTTATGTCTGTCTGTCTATCTGTCTATTTTTGTTCATGTCTGTCTATCTATATATTTATCTGTCTGTCTGTCTGTCTGTCTATCTATTTATCCTTCTGTCTATTGTTTATTAGGGCCAGTGATAGCTCAGTGGTTAAGGTACTGGACTAGTAAACAGAAGGTTGCCGGTTCAAGCCCCGCCACCACCAAGTTGCCACTGTTGGGTCCCTGAGCAAGGCCCTTAACCCTCAATTGCTCATCGTGTTCTGCTCATTGTGTAAGCTTTGGATAAAAGCGTCTGCTAAATGCTGAAAATGTAAATGTATCTATCTATATCTGTCTATCTTAATGTGTGTCTGTTTGTCTATCTATCTGTCTATCTATCTATCTATCTGTCTATCTTTATGTCTGTCTGTCTATGTTTATGTATGTCTGTCTGTCTGTCTATCTATACCCTGGTCAGTACCAGGGTCTGTCATGGTATGGGGGTGTGTCAGTACCAGGGTCTGTCATGGTATGGGGTGTGTCAGTACCAGGGTCTGTCATGGTATGGGGGCGTGTCAGTACCAGGGTCTGATATGGTATGGGGCGTGTCAGTACCAGGGTCTGTCATGGTATGGGGGTGTGTCATTACCAGGGTCTGTCATGGTATTTTACTTTAAATTGCTTTAAATTGCTTACTTTAAATTGCTCTTTTTAATTATATTGTTAATTTTTCTAATGTCCTAAACTCTTACTTTTAAAAACTTTTTATATTTTGTTGTATAATATATTTTTTAACTATTTTGTAGTTTTGTAATTACTGTGGCGGAGCAGTCACTAAAGCATTTCACTGCCAGTTGTACTGTGTATGACCATGTATGTGACAAATAAACCTTGATTTGATTTTATTTATCTATCTATCCACCTATCTGTCTGTCTATCTTTATGTCTGTCTGTCAATCTATCTATCTATCTATCTTTCTATCTCTATCTTTATGTCTGTCTGTCTATCTGTCTGTCTGTCTGTCTGTCTGTCTGTCTGTCTGTCTGTCTTAATAACTGGAATGATGATTTAAAAGCTGCATTTTGTCTTTTCTTGTGTCTTAGATTCAAGTTTGCTGGATAATCTAAAGCATTTAAATGTGACAAGTTAGCAACTAATAGAAGAAATCCATTATTAGGAGGGGGTAAATACTTTTTCACAGCCCTGTATTACATTACTCTTGCACTCCGGTTTGAAAACATTACACTCCTCTCTCCGGCTTCAGTAAAGTCATCATGATTCAGCACTGTTAGGTTCTCTCTGATGCCCATCTTCCCTCCCTGAGCATCACTTCCCATAAATCACACCCCCTTCTGTAAATGACCGGCTGTGTGGCTCAGTCCGCCACATCAGCCCTGCTGTGGCGCATAGTGACTGTGTGTATCCACGTGCCAAAATTATACCCCCCCCCCCCCCCCCCCCCCCAAAACAAAAATACAATAACAGTATAATGGGGGTGGGGTGGGGGTGGGGCAATGCTGACCAGTTGTGGTGACGGGGCTTCGTCTAGAAGCTTCTGGGCTCAGCAGTGAGTCACTCCCACAGAGAGAGAGAGAGAGTGAGAGAGCGTATGAGAGAGTATGTGAGAGTGAGAGAGAGCGACTCCACCCAAGTGCTAGTAATGTCTCTGATTACATTTGCTACTGTCCCTGTAAAGAATCCATTTTTATTGTGGTCAGGTGCATCCTGGTTGCTTTAATTAGCCTTAAGACGTGTCCAGTACTCAACTGTCATCCATCTTTGGTAATTTCACTCGACTGGACTTTTATTATATGGCCAAAAGTATTTGGACACCCAGTCAGGAGCTGTTGGACATCCCATTTCAAACACAAATGATATTAAAATAGACTGACCTCCAAGTGATCATTCCAGCTAGAACAACAGTTACTCCTATGAGAAGGCTTATCACAAGACTTTAAAGTATGTCTGTGGGAATTTGGGCCCAAATTTAAATGGCTGGGCCTTAACTAATGTTCCTGTTCATTTATTCTGTTCAGGCTACTGGAGTTTCTTTCATTTAAATCGAGCTTTTCTTCATGTCTTTATAGAGCTTGCTCTGTGCACATGTATTCAATAATTATTTTCAATAATGTCTATGTAGCGTAGTTTGCAAAGGCGCATATAGTGTATAACTTAAATAAAAGACTACTTTATTATTAGAATATTAATAATAATGACTACATTCAGTATGAAGACCATCTAACATAAGCTCATAACCTCTTGTAATTCTGTCTGACCTTGACAAAAGGAGAAGCATCTAATCCCAGGAATAGTGGAACCTCTGACACAGGGAAGATGTGGCGCTTATTTCGTTCAACAACAGGGTTTAGTGGGATTTGGCTGCCACCTGGTGGACTGAATATGTTAGTGCAGCTGCTCCCCACAAGGCAGCTTAAACTAGTTGTTCTTAACCGGAGGCCGGGAGCCTAGAGGGGGGTCCAGTTGCATTTATTTGAGAGTAAAAAAATAGATAAATAAATAATAATAATAACAATAAAAAGAATCACACGTGATATTACAGGAAAATCAATATTTCTTGTAATGTCATATAAATCCATGTGAAACCGCCTGTATATATTTAATATTATATTTAATTTACCAACAACAAAAGTGCAAAGGTCAACAGACGGCTACTACGAAAGATCCCGATTCAAGGGGGTTCCAGAAATGTATTTTGAACACAAGGGGTCTAAGAGGAAAAGAAGGTTGAGAACTGCTGACCTGAAGGGCCAAGTTTAGTTCATTCAACAGGAGTGAAGACTTAATATTGTTTATGATGATGGGTCCAAACCTTTAACTACAGGCCAAACTAGGGATGTAACGATACACTCTACCCACGAGGTGATGCGATTCATGATACTGGGTTCACGATACTTTTTCCCCCCGATTTTTTAAACAAAATTAAATTAAGGACAAATGATGACAGTTTCCTTTTATTATTTCTCTTTTAAAAAATTATAAAATAAAATACTCTATTTGTGCTTATCTTTTATTTATCTAAATAATGAATGTCCTTTCATTTCTGAGGTAGGTACAAACTATGCAAAACAACGCTGCACATTTCCCTGATTGTGTAAAAAAACTAAAATGAAATAAATCCCACATTAAATAAATAAATTAAAAATACAAATAAAGGAAGTATCCTCACATAAATAAATTTGGCTGGAAAATTCAGAACCTGGCAACCCTGTAGTGACGTCAACCAGGCAAGGTGAATAGCATCAGTGCTCTCTGCTGAATAAAGTGAATATCGATTCATTATGCATGTAAACCGATTTAAATCGTTACACATGTGAATTGATTTTTAACTGTCTTGTGGTGCATCGTTACATCCTAGGCCAAACAGATAAAACATATTATTATTAATTATAATGAACTGTTATAAAGTCAACAGTCCAATAGAATATCCAGTTAGAACCATCAGCTCCTGTTGAGTGAGTGAGTTGATATCAACAGTATGAAGGCCTGAAAACCTCCACCTGAAGCTCCAACACATTTACACTGTTTATTCACATGAGTGGAACAGTTGTTCTTTTGCTCTGGTCCATGTTAGTCATTGTTTAAGAAAGTTCCAAACAAGACACACTTGACTGCAGGTCAGTCTAAATCTGTCAGTGCTGGAGGTTTCTAGTGACCGTCTCGAGTCTGCTTTTATACACACCTTGTACTGAAACCTTTCATTTTGTGCTCTGTGTGGGTGAATGAAAACGGCCGAATGGTGATATTGTGTGTTCAGGTTTGTCTGTTTTAGCTCAGACTGTAAAGCAGATCATGAAAAAAACAACATCACTGAGTTTCATATCAGCAAGACTTGCAAGTAATGCAACTAAAAAGCAAGCTTGGGTTCGACCTTAGTTTGAATCTCAACAGTGCAGTATTATTATTATTATTATTATTATTATATTGTTATTATTAGAGATGCATGAGTACCGATACTGGTATCGGGTATTTGCCCGATACCGCGCTCAATAACTTGTACTCGTACTCGCAAACGAGGCTCCGATACTAAACATCCGATACCGTGAGCCTAGTGCACGTTGCTGTGTTATGCCTGGTTCACACTACACGATTCTTGCCCTGATTTTCGCTCGGCGACTGGTCGGCGCTAGATCTGCCGGCTCGGGAGCAACTCGGCGTTCGCTCGGCGATCAAAACTCGGCTCTCGATCGCTAAGTGTGAACTATCCAACAACTCGATCCGACCGGCTCGCCGAGCGCTCGAGTTTTCTAGCACGTCAGATATCTGATCTCAGATGTGCAACTGGGAATGAGTGACATGTCGAACAGCCAATGAGAACGCAGGATACGGTGTGAGGGGAAACGCAGGAGAGGAGTGTAAACAGGTGGGACAGGGGGATAATATAGTTCATATCAGAATACACCAGCACACACACACGTTTTACAGTATTTCTGACCTGATCGTTCTCTACAAAACATAACAACAAAACACCAACATTGCAAACATATTTATTAACCTCCAACTCACTACAGAACAATCCATGCTATTCGTGTTGCCAAATCCACTCAGATTCATTTATTTTTCCTCCTTGATTTCATCACGTCAGCGCACAAACGCTTTGATCACTCGCTACTTGTTGACGTGCATTTTTGGACGTGGTATCATTAAACTTCTCGTCACTTCTCACGTGTGTTTTTGTGTAAAAAAAAAACGGTATTCTAAATAGGTATCGGTATCGGCAAGTACAAAAATACATGTACTTGTACTTGTACTCGATTGGGAAAAAATGGTATTGATGCATCCCTAGTTATTATATTATAATTGTTATTATTATTTTTATTACCATTAACATTACATTATTTATGGTCATTATTATTATTATCATTATTATTATCACCACTATTATTATTACATTATTATTAATCTTATTATTATCATCATCATCATTATTATTATCACCACTATTATTATTACATTATTATTAATCTTATTATTATCATCATCATCATCATCATCATCATCATCATCATCATCATCAATCATCATCATCAATCATCATCAATCATCATCATCATCAATCATCATCATCATCATCATCATCAATATCATCATTTTATTTCATTTCAATCAATAGCATCCTTTATGGTACATCTAACAAAATCCTAAAAAAACTTCAGTATATCCAGAATTCAGCTGCTCGCCTCCTTACTCATACTCGCTCCCGTGATCATATTACACCTGTTCTCCAAAAACTTCATTGGCTTCCCGTTGCTCAACGCATTCAATTCAAAATTCTTCTATTCACTCACAAAGCTCTCCATAATCAGGCCCCATCCTACCTCACCGACCTGCTCCATCAGCACATTCCCTCCCGTAGCCTTCGCTCTTCTGAGGCTAACCTACTGTCCATACCCTCTAGGACCAAGCACCGGACCTGGGGTGACAGGGCCTTTTCCATAGCTGCTCCATCTTTATGGAATGCTCTCCCCAAACACCTACGAGATTGTCCTGACCTGTCCAAATTCAAGTCACTTCTCAAAACTCATCTATTCAAAATGGCATTTAACTTGTAACACCACGAAATAAATGCTTTTATTTTTGCTATTCTTTTTAATAGTTTTTATACTTAGATCACGACAGAAATGTGAAGTCCTAGATCCTAAAACTTGTAAAGTTTTTAGTTTCCTGATTGCATGTGAATCTGTCCTGTTTCTGTCTAATTTTAAGAAATTGTTCTATATTTGTTGTTCTCTCTCATAATTTAGCTAATTTTTAATGAACTGTCTTATGCTGCTCTCTTTGTTTTTATCTTAATTATTCTTGATGTTGATGTACTATTTTGATTTTGTACTATGATTTGTATGGTGTATGTATTTGTTTTGATTATTTGTCTTATGTAAAGCGTCTTTGAGTATCTTGAAAAGCGCTATATAAATAAAATGTATTATTATTATTATTATTTTGTGCAATTTCATAATTATTTTCTTTACTTTATAATTAACTCAGGTTAAAACTGATTTAACCATAGACCTGTATGTGAATCATCCCACAGATTTGCGGTGACCTGTTGTTACACCGCAGTGATTCTGAATCACAGGCCGTGGCCCACTGTGGGGTTTTAGTGTGAGTGGTTTTCCACTTTCCCTTTCTCAACAGTGAGCAAACAGGCTGAGTAAAGCTGAAACGACAAGCCTACCATTAAATAAGCTAATATGAAATAGGGGAATAAGTGCCAGGTACAAAAGCCTAAATATGAGTATATCATTTAACAACCATAACCTGCTTAATACAGTCCCAATATCAGCATGAATCAAAGAGCATTTTATGGAAATGAGGAACAATTGGGGTGTTAGATCACAAAGTACTTTGTGTATACATTATATGGACAAAAGTATTTGGACACCTGACCATGAACTTGTAGGATATTCCATTTTGAAAAAAACACATGGTATTAAACTAGAGTGACGTCTGTGTGATCTTTTCAGCTAGAATAACAGACACTCTTCTGAGAAGGCTTCTCACAAGACTTTGAATTATGTCTGTGGGAATTTGTGCCCCTTCAGTCAAAACAGCATTTGTATGGCTTGGCCTCAGTTGATGTTCCGGTTCATTCCAAAGCTTTTTTTTTTTCATTAGGGCTGAGGTCAGGGCTCTGTGCAGGACACTGGAGTTTTTTAAATTTAAGGAATTACATTATATAGGAATTAGAATTAAGGAAATGTTATGCTTCCCAATTTGCAGGAACAATTTAGGGAAGACCCTTTCCTGTTCCAGCATGACGTTGCCCCTGTGCACAGTCAAGAAAAGCTCGACTTAAATAAAAAAAACTCCAGTGTCCTGCACAGAGCCCTGACCTCAGCCCTAATGAAAAATAAAAAGCTTTGGAATGAACCGGAACATCAATTGAGGCCCGGCCATACAAATACAATTTTGACTGAAGGGTCACAAATTCCCACAGACATAATTCAAAGTCTTGTGAGAAGCCTTCTCGCAGATTCTAGCAGAAAAGATCACACAGACGTCACTCTAGTTTAATACCATTTGTTTTTAAAATAGGATATCCTACAAGCTCATGGTCAGGTGTCCGAATACTTTTGGCCATACAGTATAGTGTATTGTTCTACATTTTAATTAGAAATTGATTATAATTGTAAAACTATGTTAAATACACAAATATCAAATGGTAAATAAATGTATTCCTGAAGCCCAAAGTGCAGTGGAATAAGGGTACACACCTCTGGCTGGTTCTGACCCAACATCTGCATTTTAAATCAGAGAAACAGCTGGAAAACTAAGCATTACAAAAAAGAGAACATGCAGGAACACACTGGCTGTCGGGCTTGTACAAACATGCTGGTACAGGCGGTCCTGCATGTGCACTGATGTCAGGGATCATGGGTTTTACTGCAGACACTATTAATCTTTTCTATTTACACACATTTAAATTTTAATAATAATTAAAGAATCATTCACATCTTTAATCAGGAATATACATATTGTTTTGCTGTATAACCCACCACTAATTGGACGTTAGCCAATCATGTCCATGCATATGCCCGACTGGCCGATAGCACTGCTGAGATTCGAACCCTGGATCCCCAGATCTCAGCGGTAGTGAGCTAGTGTACTTTACCGCTCATCATCAAAGTGTAGAAACTGGATAAAGTATCAGTAAGGCGGATGTAACTGCAGTGGCAGAACATGATATGACCAAAAGTATTTGGACACCTGACCATGAGCTAATTGGACCTGCGATGCCCTGTGAAGGACTGGTGACCTGTGTGGGGTGTTTCCTGCTATTTGCCCAATGAATCAGACCCACCATGACCCTGATCAGGATGAAGCTGTGATAAAACAGACAATGAATGAATGAATAAATAAATGAATAAATAAATGAGTCAATAAAAAAATAAATGAATGAATGAGCCAATGAATGAATAATTGAATGAATCAATAAATACAGTGGGGTCAAAAAGTATTTAGTCAGCCACTGATTGTGCAAGTTCTCCTACTTAGAAAGATGAGAGAGGTCTGTAATTTTCATCATAGGTACACTTCAACTATGAGAGACAAAATGAGAAAAATGAATGAATGAATTAATCAAAAAATAAATACATTAATAAATAAATAAATAAATGAATCAGTTAATGCATAAATAAATGAATCAATAAATAAACAAATAAATGAATAAATGGATGAATGAATGGATGAACTGATGGATGAATGAATGAATGAACGGATGAACTGATAAATGAAGGGATGAACTGATGGATTAATGAATGAATGGATGAACTGATAGATGAATGAATGGACTAATGAATGAATGGATGAACTGATGAATGAACAGATGAACTGATGGATGAATGGATGGATGGATGGATGAATAGATGGATGGATGAATGAATGAATGAACTGATAAATGAATGAATGAATGGACTGATGGATGGGTGAATGAATGGATGGATGAATGAACTGATAAATAAATGAATGAACTAATGGATGAATGAAAAAATGAACAAACTGATGGATGGATGGATGAATGAAAGAATGAACGAACTGATGGATGGATGGATGAATGAATGAATGAATGGACTGATGGATGGATGAATGAATGAACTGATGAATGAATGAATGAACTAATGGATGAATGAAAGAATGAACAAACTGATGGATGGATGGATGAATGAAAGAATGAACGAACTGATGGATGGATGGATGAATGAAAGAATGAACGAACTGATGGATGGATGAATGAATGAATGGACTGATGGATGGATGAATAAATGAAAGGACTGATAAATAAATGAATAAACTAATGGATGAATGAATAAACTGATGGATGGATGGATGAATTAATGAATGGACTGATAAATGAATGAATGAACTAATGGATGAATGAATGAACTGATGGAGAGATGGATGAATTAATGAATGGACTGATGAATGAATGAATAAACTAATGGATGAATGAATGAACTGATGGATGGATGAACGAATGAATGGATGAATGAATGAACTGATGGATAAATGAATGAATGAAGGAATAGATGAACTGATGAATGAATGAATGGATGAATAAATGGATAAACTGATGAATGAATGAATGGATGAACTGATGGATGAATGAACAAATCAATAAATGAATAAATTAATGAATCAATAAACGAATGAATGAATAAATTAATGAAGCAATAAATAAATAAATGGATGAACTGAGGGATGGATGAACTGATGAATGAATGAATGAATGAATGAATGGATGAATGAATGAACGGATGAACTGATGGATAGATAAATGAATGAACGGATGAATCCAGCAGTAAAGCTTCAGCTGCAGTTTCTGATCAGTAAACAGAGGAGTGTTACAGAGTGAACAGTAAACAACGATCTCCGCCCTCACACCTCATACAGACACGCCCACATCAAATCAACACATAAACTCAAACAAAACAACAAACAAACATCAGATAAAAACAGCCTCTCTGCCAGTTATTCAGCACAGACGACTCAGGATTCAGTATTCTGTATTGTTTAACATTTAGGCGAGAGATCTGACAGCAGAGCAGCGAGTGCAGATGAGCGTCGGTGTAATTAAAGAAACGGGTTGTGAAACCACACTGTCTAAAAATTCACATCAGTGTGTGAAATAATGATTTCCTTCTCTACAGACCCGTCGAGTCCTGAGTCAAACTGAAAACTCGTCTCAGGGTTTTACTGCTGATGCGTCATTTACACTTACAGCTTTCAGAAGACGCCCTTATCCAGAAGAGCTTCCACAGTAAACATCTCCTACTCTGGTTTAAGTAACAGTCCAAGGATACAAATCTGCTAAAATTATAATAATATACACCGATCAGGCATAACATTATGACTATGTAACTAAATGTTTGCAAGAAACCTTTCTGAGGTTCTACATCTCAGAAATGTTTTAATGCTTTTAATTTTTCTTTTTTCCTTATGTAAAGCACTTTGAATTGCCACTGTGTATGAAAGGTGCTATACAAATAAACTTGCCTTGCCTTGCCTATGATCTTCCTAATATTGTGTTGGTCCCTTTTTGCTGCCAAAACAGCCCTGACCCGTCGAGGCATGGACTCCACTAGACCCCTGAAGGTGTGCTGTGGTATCTGCCACCAAGAGGTCAGCAGCAGGTCTTTTAACTCCTCTAAGTTGTGAGGTGGGGCCTCCATGGATGGGTTTGTTTGTTTATTAGGATTTTAACGTCATGTTTTACACTTTGGTTACATTCATGACAGGAACGGTAGTTACTCATTACACAAGGTTCATCAGTTCACACAAGGTTATATCGAACACAGTCATGGACAATTGTGTCTTTGGACTGTGGAAGGAAACCGGAGCAGCCGGAGGAAACCCACGCGGACACGGGGAGAACATGCAAACTCCACACAGAAAGGACCCGGACCGCCCCACCTGGGGATCGAACCCAGGACCTTCTTGCTGTGAGGCGACAGTGCTACCCACTTAGCCACCGTGCCGCCCCCATGGATGGGACTTGTTTGTCCAGCACGTCCCACAGATGCTCGATTGGATTGACATCTGGGGAATTTGGAGGCCAAGTCAACACGTCAAACTGGTTGTTGTGCTCCTCAAACCGTTCCTGAAGCATTTTTGCTTTGTGGCAGGGCGCATCATCCTGCTGAAAGAGGCCACAGCCATCAGGGATTATCGAATAACCGAATATCCCATTTGCATTCTGCACGGCAGATTCATGGTAGTCCATCTATCTTTCCATCACGGCTTCCAGTGAAGCTTACATGAACGCACTGCCGTGTTTCTTACTGTTTTTATTCTGCAAGCTCATATTAGTGAAACTAAAAAAATTTAAAAAAACAGGAAGACACACACACACACACATGCTGGACACATTTGCCTTTTAAATTCTGCTCTCGGTCTGCATTGTTATCTCCTCCATCAATCAGTGATCACAAAGCCTGGTTCAGAGAACATACCTGCCGACACAAGTCAACCTCAACAGCAAGTTCAAAGCATGTCTTCTAGATAACTAGTCTACTAGCTGACCACAAAGGATCTGTTGGACTGATATTCCAGACGTGAGCTGCTACCTCATGTGTACGATGTGGATTGAAGCGTACCTCTTATTGTTGCTGTTTTACGATCCGGCCTCAATGCTTCAAAAAATAAATAACTAAATGAAAATTGAGAAACTGAGACAATTTGAGAGTATACCAAGGATACCGATCCTGCATGTGAATACAGGACAAGAATGATCTCAGAAATAAACCTGCCAGACTAATATCACACTGACATGGTGACAGGAAGTGGGGAGTAAAACTAAGTACCTTAAAACCCTCAAGTCGCAACCAGCTTTGTCACCCGTGTTTAGACAATATCACAAACAATATCTCAATTTATATACTGAGTGAAAAGTGTGTATTATGTAATAGCTATTGCAGTTGGGGTGGGGGTGGTCAGTAAAACAAATGAATGAGGCATGTTTGAGCTCTGCTAGCATAATATGGACAAGTTAAAGATATATAATGCATGTTATCTGTAATAATTCCACTGTAAAGGTGATGGCACTATGTTGTTTTATTCAATACGAAGTTGCAGTTTTGTATAGATAAGTATTGTGTATAGATAATATATAATATGGCTGGATGGATGGATGGATGGATGGCATGTACATGTGTAAAAAAATAAGAAAAATAAAATATTATCTCCATATATAAAACAATCATGTAAATTCATGTGTAGATAAGAATAATAAATATTCTTATCTACAGCAGAAAAAGTCTGGAATCCAGTGTTGTTTATGAGGGAAAATCTTTATCCCATTTTGAGTTGGATTTGGAAATCAAATCTCTAAATATCAACTGATTCCAATAGTGGTTCAAATACATCATCCCTAAAGTAACAAGGTTACGTATTTGGAAAAAGGTAAGGCAAAAATGTAAAGGTGTAATAGTGATGTGCTTACTGGCATATAGGCCATCTACTGGCATCTACTGTATGTTTATATGGCTGATATGTCCCAAATCCGATACTGATCCAGTGTTGTTGAATCTTTGATGCACTTTGCATCCTCATTTATCCTGGTCAGGGTAACGGCAGGTCCAGATTCATTGAAAACAATGGGTGCAATTGGGCCTGTGGTAGCCTAGTGGGTAGAGCTTTGGGCTATCAACCGGAAGATTGGCGGTTCAAATCCAGGCTCTGCTATGTAGCCACTGTTGGGTCCTTGAGCAAGGCCCTTAACCCTGTCTGCTCCAGGGGCGCCGTAAGTTGGCTGACCCTGCGCTCTGACCCCAGCTTCCAATACCAGCTGGGATATGCGAAGAAAGAATTTCATTGTACTGTACATCTGTATATGTATATATGACAAATAAAGGATATCTTCTATATCTTCTCAATCTATCGCAGGACTTCGGCCACCGTCAGCCAATCATGTCTGAGTAGACACCCAGCTGGCCAATAGGTTGTAGGCTAGCATAATAGACGGCTGTGCCAGTAATTGGTCTGTCGACTCCAAACTGCATGAGAAGTGTTATGATCCCCTCATACAAAACATACTTTTAATATATGACTTTTAAAGAAATTGCAATAACATACCAAAATAAATTTTTTTCCGGGCCAGCAGGGCTGGCTGTAAGAAAAAGGGTAAAGCATGATGAGAAGAGTAATGCATGTCCTTTTATATAAGTATTCATATAAGCAGCCCAATATAGATTGTAGTGGCCTAATCAGTGTAGGCACTAAGGTTCTAGATGCAGCTGCTAGGCTTTTAACTGGAACCAAAAAAAGGGAGTTGATCTCGCCTGTGCTGGCCTCCCTACACTGGCTGCCCGTTAAATACAGGATTGAGTTCAAGGTCTTACTGATAGTTTAGGGACAGTGGTAGCCTAGTGGGTAGAGCTTTGGGCTATCAACCGGAAGATTGGGGGTTCAAATCCAGGCTCTGCTATGCAGCCACTGTTGGGTCCTTGAGCAAGACCCTGCGCTCTGACCCCAGCTTCCAAACAAGCTGGGATATGCGAAGAAAGAATTTCATTGTACTGTACACCTGTATATGTATATGTGACAAATAAAGTATATCTTCTTCTTCTTCTTTTAAAGTCCTAAATGGCAATTCTCCAACGTACATCTCTGAGCTCCTGCGCCCATACTCAACCTCACGAGTTTTAAGATCCTCCAATCAGTTGCTGCTATACATTCCTAAATCTAGACTTAAGTCAAAAGGTGACGGAGCTTTTTCCGTTGTTGCCCCAAAACTGTGGAATAGCCTGCCTGTTTTTATTAGGATGTCATCCACAATCGATGTTTTTAAGTCTAATTTAAAAACACACTTATACTCTCAGGCTTTTCATTGCCCTTAATAAGTTTTAAAGAACTTCTTCTTATGTCCAGGGTACATCTCAAACTTTTTCCTATTGTTTCTGTATTTTTATTCATTATTTTAAATTTTACTGTCCTTTGTTATTCTTTACTGCTACTTTTTATGATTTTACTGCCTGATTTTTATATTGTACAGCACTTTGGTTGGCTCTTGTAGTCTTTAAATGTGCTTTAAAAATAAAGTTGACTTGACTTGAAGGTCCCCTGGTACAACTGCCCTGCACAGTTGCTACTGCTACCCAGATCAGGATAAAGTGGCAGCTTAAAATGAACTCATGCACTAAAACAAACCGCCACAGCTTGGAGGTAAACTGTAATTATTTTGTGCAACATTAAGCTGTTGAAACAAACGTTATACACAGTGGGTGCAGCTGGCAGAGCTGCACAACAACAATGTTCCTAAGAACCTGATCCATCCTTGCCTCCACTACTCACTGTCTGTGACAAGTGCTGCATGTTCTTCCTGGTCTTCATGTCAGGACCTCCACTGAGATGTAGGGGTTGAACATACAGAAGGTGGATTGGCTGATCTGAAGAGCTTTTAAGTGAATGTGTGATGTCCTGCGACGGACCAGCACCCGGTCCAGGGTGTAGGTCTACTGCTGCCCTGCGCCAAGGGCTGCGCCAAGGGCCCACTGCGACCCTGATTCAGCCAAGTGTTCAGAACAAATGAAAGAATGATTAGACCGGGTTTAAACCCACTTCTTGTTTGCACTCGCACACAAGTGGATTTTGCATCAAACTAAATCAGGAAGTGGCACAATTGCGCCTTCAGAGAGGAAGTTTCCGACCATTTTATATGATCGCTTCTCCTCTTGCTGACATATTGCAGCTTTTATTTGCATCTTTATACGTTTCACCAGTTTCTGACATGTGCATCATGCTTGGAAATGTGTAGTGAACCTATAGTGTGCTAAATGTTGTCAGAAATGCGCAAAACCTCAAATACTGAGTCAGATGATTCAGAATCTCATAAGCGTCAATACGCACCAATAATTTACAGCAATAAATACAACTACAGATAAATAAACACCTACCGATGAACGTTTCTACACATATATGCACTGTATTAGTTTTAATTTAAATAAAAAGTAAACAGCAGAGATTAAAAACAAAAGGAAACGGCACAAACAGTTTTGCGTAATGAACGGTTGGTATGTAAAACACTTTCATACCTGTACAGCAAAACAGCCTCTCAAGTCGATCTAATTCACTACAAAAAACGAACCCACAAACTATAAACATGTCCTACCTTTCAATTTGAGTAAAAGTCACTTTTTGGAGATAAAGGGTGCAGGCAGTGTGTTAAACACAGCAGCTCATGGTGCAGAGAGAAGCTGAGAGTCCATGTTCCGGGTTGCTGGAGCAGAAGCGCTGTAGGCTATAGTTATTATGTGTAAGAACCACAGGTTGTTCACTGACTGACTGACAACACAGCGGCTGTAAAAGGCAGCCCTGCCTATAAAAGGCATTGATTTAGAGAGAGGAAGTGTAGCGCTATTAGCATACACCGCTCCCTCTTTGACACTTGAACACGACTCGAATCATAACCTGCGTGCATTGATTAGCCGCGACTCGGTTCCTCCAAATTAAGAATTCGATACCGAACCGAGACATTCGGTTCGTTTGGCTCACCATTCACTGATTGTCTGTATGTTTTTATTTCGACTAAAGCTTCAGGGACTCATATTCACGCTTTTATACTGTATTTGACCACCCGCACACACCACCACCACAACATGTTTTGGCCAAAATTATTTGAACACCTTTCTCATCATACACCGCTCCCTTTTTGCCTTCAACTGATATTAACGTGCATGCATCGATTAGCCGCGACTCGGTTCTTCGAATTCGATACCGAACCGAGGCATTCGGTTCACTGTTCACTATCATTTCAACTACGGCTTCAGGGACGCATATTCACGCTTTTATGCTGTATAACATGTTTTTGGCCAAAAGTATGTCTGTGGGAATTGGTGCCTGTTCAGAAGTGTAGCGACATTAGCATACACCGCTACCTTTTTGACACTTGCACACGACTCGACTCATTAAACTGCCTTCAACTGATATTAACCTGCATCCATTGATTAGCCGCGACTCGGTTCTTTGAATTCGATACCGAACCGAGGCATTCGGTTCACTGTTCAATGTAATTTCAACTACACTATTTGATTCATTGAACGGCGTTCGAATGATATTAACCTGCGTTTATTAATTGGCTGCGACTCGGTTCCTCTGAATCCCGAATTCGATACCAAACGGGGTCATTCGGTTCGTTTGGATCACCACTCAGAATGGCGCCCAGAAATCGCTTTTACGCTTTAATTTCAACTACAGCCTCAGGGATGCACATTCATGCTTTCATACTGTATTTTTACAGTATAAAACAGTATACAATATACCATACAGTATACCCCCCTCCACCACCACCATGTTTTTGGCCAAAAGTATTTGGACACATGACCATGAGCTTAATTAGCCGCGACTGGGTTCTTCGAATTCGATACCGAACCGAGGCATTCGGTTCACTGTTCACTATAATTTCAACTACAGCTTCAGGGACGCATATTCACGCTTTTATGCTGTATAACATGTTTTTGGCCAAAAGTATGTCTGTGGGAATTGGTGCCTGTTCAGAAGTGTAGCGACATTAGCATACACCGCTACCTTTTTGACACTTGCACACGACTCGACTCATTAAACTGCCTTCAACTGATATTAACCTGCATGCATTGATTAGCCGCGACTCGGTTCTTTGAATTCAATACCGAACCGAGGCATTCGGTTCACTGTTCAATGTAATTTAAACTACAGCTTCAGGGACGCATATTCACGCTTTTATGCTGTATGACATGTTTTTGGCCAAAAAAAAGCTCCCTTTTGACACTTCCACACTATTTGATTCATTGAACGGCGTTCGAATGATATTAACCTGCGTTTATTAATTGGCTGCGACTCGGTTCCTCTGAATCCCGAATTCGATACCAAACGGGGTCATTCGGTTCGTTTGGATCACCACTCAGAATGGCGCCCAGAAATCGCTTTTACGCTTTAATTTCAACTACAGCCTCAGGGATGCACATTCATGCTTTCATACTGTATTTTTACAGTATACAATATACCATACAGTATACCCCCCTCCACCACCACCATGTTTTTGGCCAGAAGTATTTGGACACATGACCATGAGCTTGTTGGACATCCATTTCCCCAAATGGCTGAGCACTGATGTCGGTCAGGAAAGCCTCAACCGTTGTTCCAGTTCATTCCAAAGCTGTTCAGCCTGGAGTTTCTTTAAACCAAGAGCTTTTTAGGTCCATATGGGTACAGTCATGCTGGAATGGAAAAGATTTTGTTTGTTTGTTTGTTTATTAGGATTTTAACGTCATGTTTTACACTTTGGTTACATTCATGACAGGAACGGTAGTTACTCATTACACAAGATTCATCAGTTCACAAGGTTATATCGAACACAGTCATGGACAATTTAGTATCTCCAATTCACCTCACTTGCACGTCTTTGGACTGTGGGAGGAAACCGGAGCATTTACATTACATTTACATTTTCAGCATTTAGCAGACGCTTTTATCCAAAGCGACTTACACAATGAGCTGAACACAATGAGCAATTGAGGGTTAAGGGCCTTGCTCAGGGACCCAACAGTGGCAACTTGGTGGTGGCGGGGCTTGAACCGGCAACCTTGTGTTTACTAGTCCAGTACCCTAACCACTGAGCTATCACTGGCCCGGAGCACCCGGAGTAAACCCACGCAGACACGGGGAGAACATGCAAACTCCACACAGAAAGGACCCGGAGCGCCCCACCTGGGGATCGAACCCAGGACCTTCTTGCTGTGAGGCGACAGTGCTACCCACTTAGCCACCGTGTTGCCCGAATGGAAAAGAACCTTCCTTAAACTGTTGCTGCAAAGTTGGAACTTGGAAGCATATTATTTCCTTCATATATTATAACTGAATGTTTACACCTGTTAGCAATCAATGTGGCTAAAACACATTAATTAAAAAAATAGAAGTGTCCCAATACTTTTGTTTTTACAGTTTAAGTCTTTGTAGTCCAGTATTCAGTGCAGTAAACATGAATGGCCCAGTTTCCAGCTGAAGTAACACATTCTTTCACAAAATTCAATCCACTGCTCAAAAATTTAAAACACATTAACTTAAGATACACACACTGACGACAAGGAACTGTTTCGCTTCAACATAAAATATTTATTTATAAATGATAATCGATAGTGGAGTGTTTTTTTTTCCAGACTAAACTTACAGTGCAGCAAAACACAGACGAAAAATCAACAAGGAATGAGTGGCAAAATTCATCCTTAATATTGATAACATGAGGATCCGATCCAGTTCTTTTATCTGCTTTCAGATACAAGATAGTGGGTCCTGTCTGCCATAAAATCACAATTTTGGTCCAACAACAGGCTCACTGTGAGTGTATGATACAGGTATTCGGTTCCACAGGTATTGTTTAGGTTTAGTTACTTAGCGTTAAGTAGCGTTGTTGTTTTTGCTTGTGCTGAATCTGGTCTCTGCACCCCACAGGTCACAGCTAATGCCTCTGTAACATCCTAAAATTAAGAAATATTCTTTTACTTCATATACACTTAAAGGGATACCATCCCTTTACATACTGACACACTGCAGCCCTATCAACGGCAAATACTATCAACAGCAAGTTAGTAAAGGAGGCGTTTGCTAAATACGCCAAAATACATTAATAAACTCAAGTCTTCCCGGTTGAGGAAAGGTCAGGAGGTGGCGTGAAGCTCATTCGGATCTGGTTTTCTACCCGTCACTTGTCGCTCTTCTCCTAAAATCATATTCAAATAAATCCAAGCGTACATAACATACGAACAAAAGACCACAGTTCCACAGGTATCGTAGAAAGCAAACAGATCATCCCAAATATATGCTGACCTACCAATGGTGGTCAATCTACAAGTGTAGAGGAGGTGATGATGGGCTTTATTCATGGCTTTTTTAGGGATCCAAAACCCTAAAACCATGGGACAAGTACACTGTTCCGTATTTGAGAATTTAAGCTATATGAACTAAAACACTGTCCAGTAAACCATGCATAGAATGTAATCAAATAAAAAAAGAACCTCATGTAAAATGTGTGTATTCATTGTTTATGTACCTGTAAAGTGAACAGGAAATGTACATTATTTAATCGTTCATTATTTTAATAACTGCATTATTCCGATCAAGCTCACGGCGACGAATCAGTACCCGCAACATGGCGCTAACCCATTACATCCAACACACTAGTACATATACTTACTTCTTTATGATAAGGGAAACTGGGAGTGTCTAATGCACCTTAATCTCGTTTTTGGAGTCTAAGGGAGTCTATCGTTGACTCATTTACACCAGAGACTCTGAATTAAGTAGGTAATGAATCCTGGTTGCTGGAGTTGTATGGTACTAACACCACCAGCTGTGCCGCCAAAAGGTAGAGTAATTTCTAGTACTGTTGCCATTAAGAACGTAATTGACAAATGGATGTTGGAACAGCAGGTGGAATTTGTGCCACCCTGGAAGCAATTCTCACGTCTCATCTCAATTTGAGAATGTTGTGGCCTAGTGGTTAAGGTACTAGACTAGTAATTAAAAGATTGCTGGTTCAAGCCCCACCATGCTAGGCTGTTGAGCCCTTGAGTAAGGCCCTTAACCCTCAATTGCTCAGACTGTATGCTGTTGCAGAACTGTAAGTCGCTGGTAAATGCCAAAAATGTAAACGTTCTCCATGATCATAACACTTTATGCTCCAGAAGTATGTGGACACTGGACACATTGGAATATGTCTGTGGGAATTTGTGCCCAGTCAAAATGCTAATTTTTCAGGTACTGACATTAAACAAGAAGACCTGGCTCTTAATTGCTGTTGCTGTCTATTGTCTGTTGTTGAGGTCAAGTGGAGTTCTACCCACTCTACACCAACCATGTCATCCTGAACCTCGAGGTACAGTCAAGCTGGAACTGATATGACCTTCCCCAAAATGTTGCCCTGAAGTTGAAAGCATGTAATTACTTTTATATCGTTCATTTGAGATGCAATGTAATGTAGCAATGGGTGTGGCTGAAACACCCAAACTCTTTCAGAAAGGTGTCCACATACTTTTGGCCATACTGTGTTTTTGAGATGTCTTATAGGTAAAGGAGACGACCGGCATGATTGGCACGAAGACGCTCGCACGGAGATGCTGAATAATGGAGAGCAGTGCGTGATGCTCCGTACGTGATACCTCTCTGTAGCAGGTGAAAAGAAGCGGTTCAAAACTGCACATGCCAAAGGGGTGTGTTTTATGCACGGCCCTTCTCGGTCAGGGTAGGAGTCTGCAGCAGTATAGGAAAGATTATAGACAGCTGGGTAATTTAATACGACTAAATGCATAAATATAATTTTTATCCCTGGTTACTTGAGGACAAGACTAATATAATATTCAGTGGAACCTTCATTTTTTTTCTTATTTCATTCATCAATCCGTCCAGGATTTGGAAAGATGACTCTTAAAACACCAAGCTAAAATGTCAAGGAGTCAGTCCAGCTCCCGAGCAAGCAGGGGTTAACATACATTAGCACACTTACATCTTACATAACGTAGGTACATAAACACACACGTATGGTGTGCATACATATGTACAGACACACGCTAACGATGAACATACGTACAATTCCATACGTGAACACATACACGGTTACAGCATACACTGAGAGTGTTAAGTGCTAGTTTCCGAAGATAGCTACTGCATACCCAGGTCAGCATGCTGCGCCGCCGCGGCTACGGTAATACTGGTAGGCATGAGAATGCAGTTTGTTAACACGTTTGTTCACGTGTTCCTTGTGTTTTTTATTTTTGTCTTGATTCCATGTATCTTTTTTTTCTTGGAGATGGGTTTGGGATACAGCAGCTATTTACAGAGCGGAGCCCGAAGTCCAGTGAGAGGCGAAAGGGGCGGAGCTTGTGCTACAGGGTGGCCTCACACGTGGCAGTCGTGTCGTCAGTCGGACACAATGTGCACGAAGGACATCGGGAACACGCCTTTCCTCTCCGGATGCCCTTCTATGTGCCCGATCTAATAAAAACAAAATGCATATAAAAGTGCGTCACCTGTTGTGCTTTGTATGAGAAATACAAACAATGCAAATGTTACATTCAAAAGTCAAAAGTTTACATACACCTGTAAGGTAAAAGTAATTTAACGTTAGACAGACAGGGATTCAATTATAATTTTATTTATTAGAAGAAAAAATGAAGAAAAAAACCAACTTCCCCTCGGTGTGTAAAAGTAATTGCATGTTTTATTAATCAACTAGTTAGCTACTTTAATTCATGGTAATAAATACATTTAATTACAGTAGATAATTAGATGAAACCTTTTCAGGATTGTAGTGAATAAAATGTCTCAACAAACACTGTACTATGCCACAATCAAAATACAGTAGCTGTGTTTGAAACAGCCAACGTTCACACAACCAATGACTGCAAAGTCATAAAGGCTGGCTGGCTGGCTCTCTCTCTCTCTCTCTTTAATCACAGACTGACCCCCATCTTTACCTGCATGCTGCTTATATATCCGTAACTCCTTCCCCTGGCTAAACCAATATTATTATTAGGTAAGTCAAGAGTACTGAATGTACCTATAGTTCTTTTCTTACATTGGGTAATAGCAACAATATACTGTCTACTTATACACGCTCGTGGCCATGGCACTTTCCGTATATACGATCATTCACATTATTTATATTGTACACTTTCTCATCATTTAACAGATCTTTTCTCCCCTCTCCTTCCCAGCAGATGGATCAACCCAGGTAAGTAAAACCCTATTGTTCCCTAATTACTCTTTTAGACATTCATTCACCGGTTCAACAGGTAATTCAGATTCAGATTCAGATTCAGAAAACTTTATTCATCCCCGAGGGGCAATTGAGGGCACAGAGCAAAAAGCAAAAAAAAAAAATTAATATAAAGTGACTAAGTAATTAAATACAAGATATAAAGTGACTGACTGTTAGGTATATACACAGTAGTGCAAATTGCAATGAGGTATTACGAGGAAGTGTTTGAATGGAAAGGCCTTGAGTTTAGGAGCTGGACGGATCTGGGTACAAAAGTCGCCCTTCTTCTTTTGAGTCTTGCACGCCGGACAGCGAAGCCGGCGGCCTGAGGGCAGCCACTCAAACGCTAAGTATAGAGCGTGGGAGGGGTCTTGGGTAATCCGATGTGCAAGCCTGCGTGTTAAATGTTCGTACACTACAGACAGATTTCTGAGTGGCAGTCCAATGGTTTTCCCGCAGATTGTAATGTTCCTCTGTAGGCGGTTCCTATTCTGAAGGCTGGTTGAATGGAACCAGCAGGTGATAGAGAAGGTGGTGATACTCTCAATGAATGTAAGTACATACAATAGTCATTCTGGTGATGGGTAAGGGTAGCTTACTTCATCACACACTGTCAAAGATAGATCATCAGTCACTTAATTAAAAAGGAATTGTAATTGTTAGTAATCAGGTAGCTCTGTTATATTTTTATTTGTTTTATTATAAAGTCTGTGGCCTGTGTTTGCATATATACTTTCATCTGGTCCCCATCAAGAAAAGTTTAAACACCTGCCATAAAGTTTGCTCTATTAGATAATTATAATGAAGAACATCCAGACATCAGTCTGTTACCTAAAACCTCAGGCTTAAATATGTATGCAACAGTGCTGTGAAAGATCTCCAGCGATCTCTTGGTCAATCGAAGACCTTCAAATTTTTCTTTACATGATACAGATGTTGCATAACCTTTTTCCTACATGTGCCTCATGTTCTTGTTGTTACCCTACAAATGTATAGAAACATTTGACCTTAAATGTATGTGGACACCCAGTTTAGTCATACTCACCCACCACTCCTGGTCCTCCTCCCCTGTAACGATGATGACCTCTCCCTCAGTGAAGGTCAGCTCATCATCGTTGTCAGCTTGGCAATCGTAGATGGTTTTTACCCTTTTGATTTTGCTCTTCCCCTATGGAACAAAACAAAGCAGTAATTCACTGACAAAAATATTGGGACGCCCCTTTTTAATTTTAAAATTTGTGTGTTTCAGCCACAACGACTACTAACAGGTGTAATAAATCAATTACATAAAGGAAATGGCATGACTGTGCCCATCCGCTTCTTTTAACCTGCCAGCTGCAGACTCTCAAATAGAGCCGTACTGCTTACGGAAAGCCGTGCTGCCCTGAATCATTCGCCGCTCATGTTTGCAACTCTGTCAACCTCCCTCTCTCAGTGGTGGCCAATTGTGACCGCTGAATACCTGGCCAGGTTGATAGCACTGCTAAAAATTGAACTCAATGCTAGCGCATTATAATTCTTCCACCTGAGCACCCTGGACCAGCTATTTAAAGCCAGTATTGTTCTGTATGGTTACCAGAAGTTAAACAAATCCCAACCCTTATGCCAGGCGCCTTCACGGACTCTGAACAAGAAGCCAAAAATGGGTCGTGGTTGTAATTCGTAGCAGGCCAAATGTTCAAAACACAATCAAAACCTTCAGTTGTGGGGTTTGCTGAAGTCGACAGCTTTATTCCTTCCCACACATCTGCTACTTACCGTGTTTATCTTGCGTGGCAGAGGAACGGGCATCTCCACGACGCCCGCCGGTGCACCGTTGGTGTCCTCGCTGGCTTGCCTCGGCGAGAGCTCGGACTGCTGCGTGGAGGACTGAACCTCCACCTGCTGCGTTCTGGAAGACGCGTCGGCTTCTAGCGTCGGCTGTTTTGGAGGCGGCTCGGTGGTGGAGGACGCTGGAGGTTTGGAGGGAAGGTCAGAGAGCTGAGGCTTAGGTGGAAGATCCTTCAGTTGGGGTTTGGGAGGCAGATCAGACAGCTGGGGTTTGGGGGGTAAATCTGATAGTTGGGGTTTCGGGGGAAGATCGGAAAGCTGAGGTTTAGGGGGCAGGTCCAAGACGTGCGGTTTGGGTGGAATCTCGCCCGTCTGGGATTCCTTTCTTTCGGCCGCCTGTGGAATTTTGGGAGGAGGCTCGGTGGGTCTGGTGATGGTGTCCGCAGCTCTGGTGGGCGTGTCCGCCAGCTGGGTGGGCTTCTGCAGAACTTCAGGACCCTGACCTGGTTTGTCCACTGAGGAAACGCCCGGAGTCTTTCGTAACGCCACTGTGAGAAGAAGAGAATCTTCAGTACATGGGTACAGCAGTGCTCATGGGTAAAAATTTTAAATAAAGGGGTCAAAACTCACCTTTTTGAGGTAGTTTGGGTAAGACTCTCGGCCCCAGAGTTGATTTTGTATTACTAGAAGTAGTGCTGAAAAAAGAAAGAGGTGAATGATATACGTATATACACACTGTATGGCCAAAAGTATTTGGACACCCGACAATAAGCTTGTTGGACACCGCATTAAATATTTTGTATTAAATAGAGCTATAACAACAGAAAAGCGTCTCATAAGACTATGTCTGTGGGAATTTGTGCCCATTCAGTAAAAAGAGCACGGCATTTGTATGGCTGGGCACTGATGTCGGTCAACAAAGCCTCAATTGATGTTCTGATTAATTCTAAAGCTGTTCAGTGGAGCTGAAGTCAGGCACCTCCCTCCCTCGGACACACCCAGGAGGATAACGTAGGCCATGTAGTGTTTATAATGGTCCATATATTAGAATAAACAAGAGAGACAGAGAGAGAGAGAGAGAGAGAGAGAGATAGAGATAGAGAGACATTGGAATTAAGCACTATTGGCACCTTTGCTGCTGCTGAATTCCTTCAAATTTGTTAGCCGGGGAGGTCCTGTTTGCAGGAGGAGGGGTCTGGTCACTCCCTGAGGATCAGAAAAATGTAAATATATTTAATTAAAATGCAATTTAGAAGGCAAACAGAGGTCACATCAGAGAAGCATAACAGTGTGTTTATACTCGTCAGATTTGGTTCAATTTAAACATTTAAATTTTGCATTTAGGAGACGCTTTATCCAAAGTGATTTACAATTATGACTGAATACATTTCAAGCAATTAAGGGTGAAAGGGCTTTCTTAGGGGCCCAACAGTGGAAACTTAGCAAGGGTTGGACTTGAACCGGCAACCCTCTGATCACCAGTACCTTAACCACTGAGCTACTAGCACTACCACTGCCACAAACTTTGGTGTAAACGCTGTTAGTGCGATTCAATACAGTAAGTGCGAAGCTTCCTTTTGACCCTGGTGCACACCAAATAATTGGACCGAGGCCGCCTCAGCAGCAGGGTCAAGGTCCATTTCTAAGCAAATTTGTTTCTTGTTTGGTCTGGACCAAGGGAACCGAATTACGAGTATAAACACACCCCAAGAGTAAAGAAGAGACGGAGAACCTGGGACTGTCGCCCTGGTAAGAAGTCACAGCCATTTAAAAAATACTTTTCCTGCAAATTTGTCACCGCCAAATCCTACCTGTTAGCTTAGAGAGTCTTAGTACACAACAGCCCTTAGTCTAGAAGTTTGGAGGCTAGCATGTGCTTCCTCCAGATCATCTATTTTCAAAATACAGTTCATGCAATATCACAGAACAGCTGAACTTAACTGAAGGGGGCGCTACCTGCTCTATTCTGTATTTGTAAGCTCGCAGATGAACGTGATTGGCTAGTGTCACTCTGACAGACAGAACAGTCTGTTAAAGACCCCCCACCCCCAATGGTGCTATTCTGCTGACTACTGGTAACAAAATTCAGTTGTTCATTTTGAAATTGTACACGGTATTAAACTACCTTTGTTCTGTGGCCCCTGGAGGACCGGGCTGGGAGGGTCCGACAGTGTGCGTTTGTGGCCTCCCGGAGGAGGTGGAGGAGCCCTTTTCTTAGACAGAGTGGAGCTGCCGCTCGGACACGGCTGAGGACCCAGCGGGAGAGAGGTGGGAGGGCCGGTGGTAGGAGCTGTAAAGTAAGAGAGACGTGTAAGTAAACTAAAGCATGAAGTCCATCGTCAGCACTGTGGATTTAAGCACCGATCCCCCAGAGATGCTGTTTTGTTACAAAAAGAGGATAAAAAGACATAAATGTATCAGACCAGAGCATCATCTGATCTGAGAGATCAGTACAAACCCAGTACCAAAAGGTTACAAATGGAGTCAAGTGGCTCATGCTGGTTTGACTGGTTCTTGGTACTGGTAGGGGCAATTTAGAGAGGCCAGTCTACCTACAGCCATTGCATGGTAAGTTAGAGGAAATTTTAGTAAAGATCTTGTATTTCCTTAAAGGTTCTAAACAAGCCCCTCTTATACGTCTGTGGGAATTTGTGCCCATTCGGTCAAAAGAGCATTTGAATGGTTGATGTTGGAAAGCATCAGTTGATGTTCCGGTTCATTCCAGAGCTGTTTAGGTCAGGCTCCGTGCAGGTTTCTTTAAACCATGGCATTGAAAGCTCAGTAATCATAAGGTTGCCAGTTTAAGCCCCGCTGCTGCCAAGTTGCCAATTCTTTCTGCATTTTTCCACATTTTTCTCCTATTTTAACATAGCCAATCCACTGCCGAGGACCCCGATGGCGTGTATATGTGCCTAACACACACTCACTCCAATGTGTGCGCAGTCCACCAATCCCTTCTTATCCTCCCATACTTCTGCGGATTTGCGCGTGAGGTCGGGTACGCGTACGGAGAGCCACGCCCCGATCTCTGCGCTCCTCCACTTTCTGTACAGGCGCCCTGGGCAACCAAGGTCCTTGCACAGCGTTTATAACCCCACCGCGTAGTCCGGTCTTTTCCCACCCAGCAGACTGAAAGCCAATTGTGCCTGCTAGAGGGCGCCCAGCCACCCGGTAGCAGTGGTGAAATTCAGCTACCTTAATAGTTAAATGTAAACCTAGAAGATCAAACTATGGTGTGAGACTCCGTCTCAAATACAATAATAAAATTCTCGTCCATTTTTTGCCCTTTTCTGCGTCCACAGAATTGGTTGGGAGTCATGTTTTTATCAGCTTTAGAGTTCGACACCGATTGCTAACTTAATTGCCGTAGGATTGCTAGGACCGCCTCATAGTGCAGATTAACCAGTAAACATGAGACACTTGAATGGGAAAAGGCTCATTAGGTAGGGTCTTAGTGATAATGGCAGATTCCTTTTGTTCAGCAGACCAGTATAACAGTCTTCAGGCAGGTGTGAGTGACGTGCGGTGTGGAAATTGTGGCCTGGAGAGCCGAACATTCCTTCCTAGTCGAACAAACGCTGACTGCCCGACTGCCAACAGCCCGGGGCGAGAAGAGGGCGTGTTAACGACACTGTGTGCAAACATGTCAGCCTCACAGACCTCAACAACACACCACGATCATCAGCACGCAGTAACACACAGAATCAGACAATAAACGTACGCCATCTGTTCAGGTCTGCCATGCAAATGTAGCTTCCTCTCTGAAGTGAAACATTGTGGTTGGTTGAGATCGTGTCGCAACCGTGTTACTTCCTCCCTCGGGCTATAAACGGTAACTAGCGCCGAGCAGAGACACTTGAAGAGGAGCCGTCGCCCAAACTGCACCGCTGTATTCACACATGCTATGTAGGCCGTACAGTATGTTAATATGCATGCTGACAAGGTCGTAAACTTTCAAGACATAAATGTAAACTATTAAGGCGTTCATATTTCCGCCCGTATCCATAGCAACATACAGAAGTGTGTTGTGGTTTCCTTAGTAAACAGACAGACAACGTCTGCAGGTGATCCTAACATCACAGTGTACACTATATGAACAAAAGTATTAGGACACCCCTTAAATCAATTACATAGCAAAAATTTAATGCATCCAACTTACAGTGTATCACAAAAGTGAGTACACCCCTCACATTTCTGCAAATACGTTATTATATCTTTTCATGGGACAACACTATAGAACTAAAACTTGGATATAAGTTAGAGTAGTCAGTGTACAGCTTGTATAGCAGTGTAGATTTACTGTCTTCTGAAAATAACTCAACACACAGCCATTAGTGTCTAAATAGCTGGCAACATAAGTGAGTACACCCCACAGTGAACATGTCCAAATTGTGCCCAAAGTGTCAATATTTTGTGTGACCACCATTTTTATCCAGCACTGCCTTAACCCTCCTGGGCATGGAATTCACCAGAGCTGCACAGGTTGCTACTGGAATCCTCTTCCACTCCTCCATGATGACATCACGGAGTTGGTGGATGTTAGACACCTTGAACTCCTCCACCTTCCACTTGAGGATGCGCCACAGGTGCTCAATTGGGTTTAGTCCATCACCTTTACCTTCAGCTTCCTCAGCAAGGCAGTTGTCATCTTGGAGGTTGTGTTTGGGGTCGTTATCCTGTTGGAAAACTGCCATGAGGCCCAGATTTCGAAGGGAGGGGATCATGCTCTGTTTCAGAATGTCACAGTACATGTTGGAATTCATGTTTCCCTCAATGAACTGCAGCTCCCCAGTGCCAGCAACACTCATGCAGCCCAAGACCATGATGCTACCACCACCATGCTTGACTGTAGGCAAGATACAGTTGTCTTGGTACTTCTCACCAGGGCGCCGCCACACATGCTGGACACCATCTGAGCCAAACAAGTTTATCTTGGTCTCGTCAGACCACAGGGCATTCCAGTAATCCATGTTCTTGGACTGCTTGTCTTCAGCAAACTGTTTGCGGGCTTTCTTGTGCGTCAGCTTCCTTCTGGGATGACGACCATGCAGACCGAGTTGATGCAGTGTGCGGCGTATGGTCTGAGCACTGACAGGCTGACCTCCCACGTCTTCAACCTCTGCAGCAATGCTGGCAGCACTCATGTGTCTATTTTTTAAAGCCAACCTCTGGATATGACGCCGAACACGTGGACTCAACTTCTTTGGTCGACCCTGGCGAAGCCTGTTCCGAGTGGAACCTGTCCTGGAAAACCGCTGTATGACCTTGGCCACCATGATGTAGCTTAGTTTCAGGGTGTTAGCAATCTTCTTATAGCCCAGGCCATCTTTGTGGAGAGCAACAATTCTATTTCTCACATCCTCAGAGAGTTCTTTGCCATGAGGTGCCATGTTGAATATCCAGTGGCCAGTATGAGAGAATTGTACCCAAAACACCAAATTTAACAGCCCTGCTCCCCATTTACACCTGGGACCTTGACACATGACACCAGGGAGGGACAACGACACATTTGGGCACAATTTGGACATGTTCACTGTGGGGTGTACTCACTTATGTTGCCAGCTATTTAGACATTAATGGCTGTGTGTTGAGTTATTTTCAGAAGACAGTAAATCTACACTGCTATACAAGCTGTACACTGACTACTCTAAGTTATATCCAAGTTTCATGTCTATAGTGTTGTCCCATGAAAAGATATAATGAAATATTTGCAGAAATGTGAGGGGTGTACTCACTTTTGTGATACACTGTATATGCAGCAATAGTTTAAGGAAGGTCCCTTCCATTTCCAGCTTGAGAAGTATCCACTGGTGCTATAATTAAGGCCCTACCTAATTCACAGACTTAAAGTTTTGTGTTTAGTGATTTAACATTTTTTATTCATGTAGCGTTCGAGTGTCTCACGTTGGTTAATTTGCACTATGAGGCGTCCTAGCAATCCTACGGCAATTCAGTCAAAATGTCCAAGATGTCAAATGTTGCGCAACCGTTAGCGATCTCATTAAATAACACATTTTCTAACGCGTACCTTTAGGGCCGCTCTTGACGGCTGGCGTGGGAGCCTCGGCCCCGGGAGAGGCGGGCGTTTCGGTGGACGTGCTGTACACCGGGTTAGCAAAAGCACCGTATGAGAGCCGCTGCTTGTCCCTGTGGCTCAGGTAGCCGGGTAATGAGAGCTTTTCCTGAGGTGAGACGCTCGACGGGTGGCAGAAGCTCTGCGGTCGTGGAGAACGCTCCTTCTTCACCGGACTCGGCTGCTGTTCACATAAAAACAACAAACAAACAAACAATAACCACCCAGTATACAATTATATACATTATACGTATATAGCTACATATCTTTATAATAAAATTATAGCTGTATACATTACAATATATTATATACATTATATGCATTATATATGTAGTTACATGTTTATTATATTTAAATTATATAGTTATATACATTTTACGTGCTGCTAACATGTTTAGTTATTGCATTGAATTACATATTATAGTTATAGTTGTCATGGTGATGGTGAACGCTGGCGCATTTGGCTGCCGCTACCGTTGCCGTATTTTATTTTATTTTATTGTATTTTATTTCATTTTTATCGTAATTTTCTTTCATTTTCATCTTTTCGCACACTCCTGTGGTCACTAGCCATTCGTGCATTTTTGGGTCGTGAGAGTTACGCTGGTGTGTTTGGATGCCGCTTCTCCCCCAGTGAAACTGTTTGAACGAAAACATTGCACGAAACATTGTACTGGATTTTATGCATTGGATTTGGGATCTTTTTTACTGTGCTTGTGTTGCTGATGCTTCTATGATGTGGAGCGGTGTATCCGGAGCAGCGAGAGTTAGCGGATAACTCCTTTCTCTGTCAATGTGGATTGTTTGGAATTGCTCCTTTGGCTGCTGGGATTGGATGGCTTGGAGTCTCTGCAACTTTTCTGGTCTAGACAACGTCTCCGGTCTCATCATGACGATGGAGTGCTCTTTCAGTGAACTCTACGCTCTGGGACATTCACGGTATAAACTGCTCCACCGCGACATTGGTATTTTGCAAAGGCCTAAATATTCCCACCGAGCCTCAGTTCGGACTTTTGTTTACCAACAGCATGCTAAAAGCAACATTCCCTCACTCCGGTCACTGCAACGCCGTGAGGTTGCCAAGGTGATGCTAGGCTCCTCCCACCAGAAGTACGGAAATCTTATCTGCAGCAGTGTTCAAAACCCTCAAAACATCTTTTCCAGCTGACTCAGAACTGTGCCACATGTTTGGTGTTTCCTATGTTTGTAAATATGTATTTTATTTATTTTTGCTTAGTCAATGTGTATTTTATTTATTTTGCTTAGCTTTTCTATATTTTTATTGTACAGTGTCCTTGGGTGTCATGAAAGGCGCTTTTCAAATAAAATTTTATTATTATTATATTATTATTATTATTATAGTCATATTTATGTAGTTATAAAACTATTATAAACATATACATTTTTATGTAATTATTAAAAATATACAAAATAACAGTTATACTGTATATTTTATGTAGTTTTTTATTTTTATAATGTATAATTATACAGTTATATGCTTTTTATGTAGTTATGTTTTTTATTATATACTATTTTACACTTACATTTGATGTGGTTATAACATTGTATAAAAGTGTACAGTTATATACACAATTGTTTATCGGTAGTTATAACATTTATGTTATATAAATTCTACAGTTATATACTTGTATACATATTTAAGAAAATATAACATTTATTATGTAGGTATACACATTTTCTGTAGCTATAAATTCTCAAATATATGAAATTATAGTCGTATACATTACATTATACACTTTATACATTATAAATGTAGTTATATGTTTATAGTATAAAATTATATGCATTTATGTAGTTATAACATTGTATAAAAATGTAGTTATATATGTATATCAGTAGTTATAAAATTTTACTATATAAATACTAGTTATATACTTGTGTACATGTTTATGTAATTATTTAATGTAGTTATACACATTTTCTGTAGCTATACATTTTAAAATATAAAAAAATACAGTTTTATACATTACATTATATACATTATATATTATAAATGTAGTTACATGTTTATTGTATAAAAGTATATAGTTATATACATTTATGTAGTTATAACATTGAATAAAAATTTACAGTTATGTTAATCAGTAATTATAAAAAATTTATTATATAAATAAGATTACGTAGTTATGCACATTTTCTGTAGCTATACATTTTTAAATATATACAATTATAGTTTTATACATTATATATGTAGTTACATGTTGATTACACAAAAAGTATATAAACATGAATAAAACAGTTGATAAATTTATGTATATAAAGGAAACGATATGCTTCCAACTTAGCAGCAACAGTTTAGGGAAGGCCCTTTCCTGCTGCAGCATGACTGTGCCCATGTGCACAAAGTTAAGGGCATTTCATTTCATTTATATGACTGATTTGGTTTGTATATAATAATTATGAGGTGTTCACTTACTTATGTCTGATTTATGAAAACAATAATCACACATTTAATCCCACACTTTGTAGGATACGATTAGTGCAGCTTGACTTTCACACTTAAATGAAAGCTGTGGTTTTTTTCACGTCCTGTACAAGCTAAAGTGTTTATTACACTGGTGAGTCTTTTGACGTGTCACTGTGACTCGAATCCTTGGTTTAACACTAAACTGAAGTGTGCATATCTAACCTTGTCATCCAGATCATCATCGCTCTCATCGATCTCCTCCAGCCGCAGGTTCCAGTCGTACTCCACGTGGACATGAGGGTTGAACTTTCCAGCTGCTGCTTCCACCAACTACATACACACACACAGATGTGGCTCATACTTCAAATGCAGTGTCCAGCGTATTACAGTCTAGAAAGGTCCATCGCTACATTAAATGCTGTGTGGACACTTACAGGTTCCTCACACTGGACGCTCTTCAGCCTCCTTGCAATATCCAGCGATGTCTCCCCGTTCTGATTAACTGCAATGAGAAGATACTGATTAGACGAGTAAGTTACTGCGACTGTGTCTAATGTCCCAAGTTAAACAACACATAGTGTACAAGTTATTTTAAGAACAGTGGTAGGCTAGTAGGTAGAGCTGTTGGTTATTAACTGGAAGGCTGTGGGTTTGAATCCCAGCTTTGCCATGCAGCCACTGTTGGGCCCTTGAAAAAAGTACCTTAACTCTTTTGCTCTGGTCACAGCTTCCAAACAATATATATTATGAAAGTCAAAGCACAGTGTCAGCCATTGTACAATGCCCCTGGAGCCGAGAGGGTGAAGGTCATTTTTTCAAGGGTTCAACAGTGGCTGCATGGCAAAGCCGGGATTCAAAGAAGAATGGCTTAAAATCCCTCTGACCACTGTGCAGGACTTGTATATGTCATTTCCAAGACGAATTGACGCTGTATTGGCCGCAAAAGGAGGCCCTACACCATACTAATAAATTATTGTGGTCTAAAACCAGGTGTTTCAGTTTCATTGTCCAACCCCTGTATATATATATATATATATATATATATGTTTATATATTTATATGCTCATATTCATATTGTGTTGCATATTGTGTAGCTGTTCCACTGACCTATATCGATCATCGGCTTCCCCCTGAGTAGCAGTTTTATACACTCAGGCTTCTCGTAGGTGCAGCAGTAATGAAGTGCCGTGTTCCCACTCTCCGTCTGTCTGTCCAGAGAACCACTGTTCACGCACACACACACACATCAGCACCGTGTTCTTCTTTATTTACATTAAGGAGTATTTAAAACTACAGGGGAAACAAGCACCTGTTCTGAACTAGAAAATCCACCAGGGGCAGCGAGGTCTGGTCCACGGTCCGCACAGCGAAGTGCAAAGCCGTCTCACCGGGGTCCTGCGCATTAAGTTAAAAGCATGAGTTTAATTAGAAATAAATATTTGATTTAGAAATAAATACATTATTTTGCAATCTTAATCAATATTTGTGAATCACATATATTATTAAATAAAACAGTGTTTTTGTAGTGATAATATACAATTATTGGATGCTGCTCTATACACTGTCAGCCTTCTGTACCCCATTTATCAATCAAAAGACCACACAACCAATACACGTCCCATTTCATAACATACAGTATTAAAACAGTGACCTCTATCTGATTTATATGGCTGGGCACTGATGTCTAACAAGAAAGTTCAGTTGATGTTCCGGTTCATTCCAAAGCTGTTCAGTGGGGCTGAGGTCAGGGGCACAGGGGCGTAGACACGCGGGAACAAGTAAGGGCCCTCCCTAAACTGCTGCTGCAAGTTGGAAGCATGTGATTTCCCTTCTATAGCTGATTTATTACACCTGAATCTGACGTGTTGGGTTGTCCCAATACCTTTGCCAATATATTGTACCAAAAAGGCCACCACATGAAAGGACGGTTCGTCTGAACTTTAAATAATTCTGCATCTTTAAACAGAGCCGTAGACAACTGAGACAGTCTCAGATCCTGTTTCTATTACAGGTACTGAAACACGCCATAATAAAGCAGCTATAGACGTGGTGTGACATTTTGTTTTGGAGGAACGGGCACCGGCCACCAACGTTTCACATGCACATGTAAAAAAAAAAAAAATCTCAGTTTCAGATTCTATCATTTATCACGACAATATCATCTGGATCAATATGTAAATAAAAAACTACTACTTAAAGTCTAAAGTGAAGTGGGACTATTTAACCGGGGGTGGTTTATGGCAGAGGGGAACCTTCATGGCCCCTTTACACCCTTAGACAGGGCCTAAGATATTCCAAAAAAAATATTTTAAAATCAAGCAGGTCGCCGCTCAGGTGGCGCAGCGGTAAAAAGACACGCGCTGCAACCAGGGCTGGATCTCGAAGGAGCGTCGTTTCGAATCCAGCTCTGCCTTTACGGTCGAGGCTGGGCGGCTATGGACAATGAATTGGCCTGTTGTCCGGGTGGGGGGCGGGACTTGAGACCGTAGGGGATGCTCTCTCAGGAACGGGGCGGTTGCGCCCTCTGCTGGCTGGTTGGTGGCGCCTGTATGGAGACGGGAGGGGGTGTGGCGGAGTGTGTGATCCTCCGTGCACGGTGCTCTGCCACGCTACACTCGTCAAGTATGGGTGATAAGACGGTCGATTGGCTGTGCACGTTTCGGAGGAGGCGTGGAACGGCCTCGTCAGCCCCAATCAGGAGCAGGAATCCGCACTAATGAGAGGATGATAGATGGGATGAAATTGGACGCGCTAAACTAATATAAATCCAAGCAAATAAATCCTTCATACCCGCCTGTTCAATTTGTATTGAATTTTAAAAGTGTGGAAACTTTTTGAAGATCCCTCATATACGATTTTTATGCATGTGCACAGTTATGTTAGAACAGGAAAGGGCCTTCTCCAAACTGTTTATAAATGTGAAGCACTATAATAGGCGGCCTAAGTATGTGGACACGGGATTCTGGATTCCTGTTTCACACTTATTACTAACACTGGTGAAGTCACATCAGCTCTACAGAGATCAGGAAGTTGTGTTTCTACCCTGTAGTGATCAGAAGAGGCCACATTGGCCACAAATGCCCTTAAGGGCCAAACGGTTCAACCAGAAACACTGTTGTGTTTTTAAACGTGTGTGTACGTAGAGGAGAGAAAAACGAGAAGTGAATCTAGCGCTGTGAGAAACACTATAACGTTTATTTAGCAGCTTTTCCTTGACATTACAGTGTCCGGTGTATTGCTGCTGGGGAGCCTGACTGCACCCCAGGAGGGTATATTTGCCTGACACATGTGCACAGTCCATTCACATGTACTTTGGTGGATTTGTGCATGAGGCCAGTCTCTCGCAGGGAGAGTCACACACTGACCTCCACATTCTTCCACTGACCAGAGTCCATACATAGCCTAGGAGGCCCCGCCCCCTTTTTTTTTTTTTTTTAGTCCTGTCTTTTCCCATTCAGCAGACTAGTGGCCAATTTTATCCGCCTGCTAGGGGCACCCAGTCAACCGGTAGCACAGCAGAGATTCGAACTCAGAATCCAGAGAATTCAGGATCCCAGTGCTGGTGTGGTAGTGGAAAATCCTGCACATCATCTTGTGTGTTAAATTTTTTGAGTTGTATTTTTGTGTTGCTGTTATTTGTGTACCTGTCCTGCCTCTGGAAACGGCTCCAGCAGCTCCACCCCATCGGCATAGAGCTGCACGAGGCCCAGCAGATCGCGAGTCCTGACCGCCTCGTACAGGTCGCCGTGCCTCGCCGTGGCGGTGGTCGCCGTACGCCGCGCGAACCGATGCTCCACGTACTTGGCATTAATATATTCCTTCCTCTCGGTCCTGGAAGAGAACAGAAATGACTCTTTATCCATTTACTACTTCATCCTGATCAGTGTCACGGAGGGTCCTTTAACAAGGCAACAAGCAACTACAAAGTTAATTATTCACATACACACACACACACACGGGCAGTTATAGAATTCAAGCCAATCTGCAGGTTTTGAGGAGGTAGTAAGACACCCATGCTGAATCTAGGAGAACATGTTAAACACCTTGATATTCCAGTAATGAGAAGACAGGGCGCATGTGTACTTACATGTCACTGGATGGTGTAGGCTTCGGTGACGGGCTTGGAAGATTCCCTTCCAAAATTTCGTTAAAACTACTGTTCCCTATATTCTTGGCCAGCTGTCAAAAGAGCAAAACATAGTAAATAATATTTTAAAAAGCTTACAAAAGGCTTTAGTGTGTAATATATGGTCCCATGAGTCTCTCTGGTTTACTAAGAAATAGTCTACGACAGGAGAATTCAGTGTGTGACAGTCTCGGCCCTTCTAGATCGGAGTTGGTGGACATAGCAGTTACAAGAGAAAAATAAGCTCCAACTAGAAATGACTAAATTAAGTGGAAGAAGGGGGCGGCCCTTCGAAATGGGGATAAAATTCAGTGGCAAGCACTAAAAACCGAGCCTCAAAGAGGCAAATCTGCACGGTGTAGGATGCAAGAGCCGCAAAAGCTGTTTCATAACGTATCATGTTAACACAGCCTGAAATAGATTTCCTTATTTGCAGTATTTCTTCTTGTTTTCTTAGATTTAGACATAACCAATTCCCCAGTGCACCTGCAAACTCAATTTTTTTCTAATAGGCAGCAACAGATTCCTACAAAGAGCTTCTTTTTCCATATTCTTTTGCTGCTCATACCAGCACCTTGACCAGACGGTATCCACTGCTTCTCCAAAAGTGTCAGTGGAACCCTGACCTGAAGCCCTGACCTGGAGCCCTGACCTGAAGCCCTGACCTGAAGTCCTGACCTGGAGCCCTGACCTGAAGCCCTGACCTGGAGCCCTGACCAGGCCACCTGAGGTCCCCTTCACCATTACGTATTTTAAAAATGAGGTAAACACTCCTGATTGGTCCTTACAGGATCCTAAACGTTAAACATGATTGGTTAGTTTTACCAAGTCGTCTTACCAAGAGTTCTGAGGTGCCTAGTTTGTCCAGTTCCATGGACTGTATGCGTGAGATGTGGACGCCCATCTCTCTGTGAATCCCTGAACACTCGATACAGGTCAGGATACCCAGGTTAGTGGATAACCATTTAGGCTCTGCAACACACACACACACACACACACACACACACACACACACACACACAGTCCACATTAATGGCATTAATAAGCAGAAAAAATTTATCCAAAGCGACTTACAGTATTATAACAATATACTGTCTAAGCAATTGAGGGTTAAAGGCTATGCTCAAGGGCAAAAAAGTGACAATCTGAGAGTGATGGGGCTTGAACCAGTGACCTTAACTGCCTGCAATTCACAACCTGCAATTCACAACGTAACCAGAAGATGGTGCTGTTTTCTACATTTTGAGGTACAACAGTAAAAGAAAACGAGAACAAACAAGCTGGATGTTTACTGGTCTGGACACCTCTGGACACAGCCTGGACACCCCTCGGACTACCGTTAAATCACATTAAAGAGCTATGAAGCCACGACAAGAGCTCAGGATCAGGAAACTCACGATCAAAAATGCAAACCTGGTCTTCACATTTCCACACGTCCAGCAGTAGCTCAGCAGTTAGGGTGCTGGACTGGTAATCAGAAAGTTGCCAGTTCAAGCCCCACCACCGCCAAGCTGCCACTGTTGGGCCCCTGATCAAGGCCCTTAACCCTCAACTTGCTTGAGTTGTATTCAGTCATAACTGTAAGTCACTTTGGACAAGAGTGTTCGCAAATGTAATTGCAGCATTTAGGGGCAGTTGTAGCCTAGCGGTTAAGGGACTGGACTAGTAAGCAGAAGGTTGCTGGTTCAAACCCCACCAGGTTGCCACTGTTAGGTCCTTGAGCAAGGCCCCTAACCGTCAATTGCTTAGACTGTATACTGTAAGTCGTTTTGGATAAAAGCATCTGCTAAATGTCATTTCATGTCAATGTACAGTGTCACAAAAGTGAGTACACCCCTCACATTTCTGCAGATATTTAAGTATATCTTTTCATGGGACAACACTGACAAAATGACACATTGACACAATGAAAAGTAGTCTGTGTGCAGCTTATATAACAGTGTAAATTTATTCTTCCCTCAAAATAACTCAATATACAGCCATTAATGTCTAAACCACCGGCAACAAAAGTGAGTACACCCCTAAGAGACTACACCCCTAAATGTCCAAATTAAGCACTGCTTGTCATTTTCCCTCCAAAATGTCATGTGACTCGTTAGTGTTACTAGGTCTCAGGTGTGCATAGGGAGCAGGTGTGTTCAATTTAGTAGTACAGTTCTCATACTGGTCACTGAAAGTTCCAACATGGCACCTCATGGCAAAGAACTCTCTGAGGATCTTAAAAGACAAATTGTTGCGCTACATGAAGATGGCCAAGGCTACAAGAAGATTGCCAACACCCTGAAACTGAGCTGCAGCAGAGTGGCCAAGATCATCCAGCGTTTTAAAAGAGCAGGGTCCACTCAGAACAGACCTCGCGTTGGTCGTCCAAAGAAGCTGAGTGCACGTGCTCAGCGTCACATCCAACTGCTGTCTTTGAAAGATAGGCGCAGGAGTGCTGTCAGCATTGCTGCAGAGATTGAAAAGGTGGGGGGTCAGCCTGTCAGTGCTCAGACCATACGCCGCACAATACATCAAATTGGTCTGCATGGCTGTCACCCCAGAAGGAAGCCTCTTCTGAAGTCTCTACACAAGAAAGCACGCAAACAGTTTGCTGAAGACATGTCAACAAAGGACATGGATTACTGGAACCATGTCCTATGGTCTGATGAGACCAAGATTAATTTGTTTGGTTCAGATGGTCTCAAGCATGTGTGGCGGCAATCAGGTGAGGAGTACAAAGATAAGTGTGTCATGCCTACAGTCAAGCATGGTGGTGGGAATGCCATGGTCTGGGGCTGCATGAGTGCAGCAGGTGTTGGGGAGTTACATTTCATTGAGGGACACATGAACTCCAATATGTACTGTGAAATACTGAAGCAGAGCATGATCCCCTCCCTCCGGAAACTGGGTCGCAGGGCAGTGTTCCAGCATGATAATGACCCCAAACACACCTCTAAGACGACCACTGCTTTATTGAAGAGGCTGAGGGTAAAGGTGATGGACTGGCCAAGCATGTCTCCAGACCTAAACCCAACAGAACATCTTTGGGGCATCCTCAAGCGGAAGGTGGAGGAGCGCAAAGTCTCGAATATCCGCCAGCTCCGTGATGTCGTCATGGAGGAGTGGAAAAGCATTCCAGTGGCAACCTGTGAAGCTCTGGTAAACTCCATGCCCAGGAGAGTTAAGGCAGTTCTGGGAAATAATGGTGGCCACACAAAATATTGACACTTCAGGAACTTTCACTAAGGGGTGTACTCACTTTTGTTGCCGGTGGTTTAGACATTAATGGCTGTATATTGAGTTATTTTGAGGGAAGAATAAATTTACACTGTTATATAAGCTGCACACAGACTACTTTTCATTGTGTCAAAGTGTCATTTTGTCCCATGAAAAGATATACTTAAATATCTGCAGAAATGTGAGGGGTGTACTCACTTTCGTGATACACTGTAAATGTAATTTCACATCTCGATATAAAATATCTCGTTTTCTTCCCACAATGCTGTGGTTCTAATTCAAAGTGGAGAACAGCCGTTCAGGGTTATCAGGCAGCCGGACAGCTACACGGACACACGATTGGCTGTGTTTCTGTAAGAAAAGCTATAACGCCACACAAGCTCACAACAAACAGGACTAATAAACATACAGAATGGAAGCGGAGAGTCTGCTTCAACTGCAGAGCTGTAAAGATTCTTCTGTTTAAATCGGAACTAATATGAGCGCTCGTCACTCGCAGTAGCTGCGATCAGCCACCCAGGAGGGGTTGTGCCAGTCTAGCACCTCTGAACTAAACTGAGGTGAAAGACGGTGAGGAGTCAGACAGACGGATAAACACTGATACAGAAAGACGGGGTGTTACAGAGAGACGAAAGTGTGAAACTGTCGGTGCAACAAACACAAACATCCTCTTTCGGGACATGCAGACGTGCAAATGAAAACACATGTGTCAGCTGTGTGTCTGGTTTCTTCACCTGTTAAATATGCTTCAACACACACACACACACACACACGTCTGACCTGGTGCTCCACAGTCGCAGCACATGTCGTTGCCAGGCATGCGCAGCACATCCTCGATTATGGCTTTCGTCAGATCTTCCAGGCCGTCGTCTCCAGCGCTCTGCTCACCCCGAAACGCCATGTTTAACGCCTCCTCTTTACTGTTAGTCAGCACTGAGATCCAGCTGTTCACACACACACACACAGCCATTAATTAAAGGTACAAACCGAGCGCAAAAAGAAAGCTTAACTAAAAGGGAAAGGTATCGACTCTGAGTCAAATGGGGAAAAGAATCGTGACACAGAGTCGACTCAGCAGCTTGGAGAGTAGCTTGTTTGGAGCGGAGGCTGTTACAGCAGCAAATGCAGATCTACTCCATTTAAATGTCCATGATTAACATGTGCAACAGGCATGTATGTAAACATCACATATTTTTTGGACTGTATTGGCATTAGTTTTTGGAAACACACACACACACTTCTCACACGTGCTTGTACTAAGAACACAGATGGTCACACACACACACACACACACACACGCACACACACAAAGAAAGCTAAACTAAAAGGGAAAGGAATCAACTCTGAGTCAGATGGGAAAAAGAATCATGACACAGAGTCGACTCAGCAGGGTGATGCAGAAATGAGCACAAGAGTAGCTCGTTTGGAGTGGAGGCTGTTACAGCAGCAAATGCAGATCTACTCCATATTAATGTCCATGATTAAGATGTTTAAAGAGGTGTGTGTCCATGAGTAACATGTGTAACAGGCTCACTCACATTTTTTGGACTGTATTGGCATTAATTTTTGAAAACACACACACACACACACACTCTTCTCACACGTGTTTGTACTAAGAACACAGATGGTCACACACACATACACACACACACACACATAGCCATTAACACAAGGTACAAACTCAACACATAAACACACACAAAGAAAGCTAAACTAAAAGGGAAAGGAATCAACTCTGGGTCAAATGGGAAAAAGAATCATGACACAGAGTCGACTCAGCAGCTTGATGAAGAAGCAAGCACAAGAGTAGCTTGTTTGGAGCGGAGGCTGTTACAGCAGCAAATGCAGATCTACTCCATATTAATGTCCATGATTAACATGTGTAACAAACGTGTATGTAAACGTCACACAAAAACGCATTTTTTGCATCAATTCTCAGAAACACACACACACACACTTCTCACACGTGTTTGTACTAAGAACACAGATGCACACACACACACACACTTACATCACAAACTCCTGTTCATCCTCTGCCTGGAAGTGATACGTGCGATTATCTGCGGAGAGAGACGCAGAGGGGGGAGTGAATTACATTAACAGCACTTTTACTCGTTACACCGCCCTCAGCTCATGTGTAATAGACTTTACTCTGTGTGTGTGTGTGTGTGTGTGTGTGTGTGTGTGTGTGTGGACTCACGAGAGATCAGGTCGAAGCACTTCTTATCCTCGCCCGGTTTAACCTGACAGGTGAGCAGGTTCAGTCGGACCGGCTGTCTGTTGGACTGCACAGTAAAACACACATATACACACATCAGTGTTGATGTTTTTTACTCACAGAGTGATATAGGTGTTGCATAACCATTTATTATTATTTAAAAATAATTAGTTTGAATGGTTGCCGAATGAACCCTAGGGCACAATCGTAGGAGTCACGCTGCTCACAGAAACCGCATGATGTTATGTGAACCTAGCCATTGTGGGGAAACGTCAGTGCCTGGGTCCTAAGCCCAGATAATCAGGAGGGTTGCATCAAGAAGGGCATCCGATGTAAAACTGTGCCGGATGAAACGGAAGCAGCTGAAAGGAATCATTCAGTGGGTGGGTGCCACTGTGTGAGTAAATGACGATAGAGTGCGTTTTCATAAATGTAGTGTAATAAATCAATTATAGAAGGGGAATAAATTACTTCTAACAGTTTAGGGAAGGCCCTTTCCCACCCTGTGGACAAAGCAAGCTATATAAAGACATGCAAAAAGCTTGTTTTAAAGAAACTCCATTCGCCTGAACAAAGCGCTGACCTCAGCCCCACTGAACAGCTTTGTAATAAACTAGGACATCACTTGAGACTTTCCTGACCAACACCAGTGCTTTTTTAACTGAAGAGGCACAGATTCCCACAGACATACTTTAAAGTCTTGCAGCTGTTGTTGTCGCTGAAGAAATCACATAGACGTCACTCTATTTTAACACTATTTATTTTTTTAAATAGGACGTCCGACAAGCTCATGGTCAGGTGTCCAAATACTTTTAAACAGCGGTTGCCACGGCGTCCTGCGCACCACCGCTTACATTGGAAGAAATAGAAATGTCTGATCAGAATGGGCACCGCACGCCCACATGATTCCAGCTGATTTCACCGCGTGTTCGAACCCCCACTGTGCCGCCGCACTCCAAATCCTGTCTACATGAGTTACTGCACAGCAGGGGGCAGGTAAACACACACACACACACACACACACACACACACACACACACACACACACACACACCAGTATGCAAAGGTTTTACACCTATAAATATGATGTCAAGGGACACTTCCGGGATAAGAGCACTCACCGTGGCATGAGAGATGGTCAGGATTCCACCCTTGACCGAACACTTCCTCCGCTGCCACACCTTCCGGATTCTGCATTAGCAAATGAAAAAGAGCACTTTATTAGGAACACCTGTCAACAGTCATTGGGGTATTCCTCTCTACTGATGTTGACCTCTACCATACAGATACCATACAGACTTTGTGGGTATACAGTTACTGATTGTAGGCCATATGTTGCACTGTACATTATTGAATCCATTATTAAATCAGTTACATTAAAGTTTCTACAGGAATACTATTCCATCATCGAAGGAAAGTCCAGAAATGATCAAATAAGGGTGTACAGGTGGCGTAGCGGTAAAACACGTTGGCACACCAGTGCTGACATTTCGAACTCATCGATTCGAGTCTCAGCTCTGCCACCTGGCAGACTGGGCGCCTACAAGAACAACGATTGGCTGTTGTTCAAGGGGGGTGCCAGAGAGGATTCCTCATAACTCATGCTGTTACAACCTCTGCCGGCTGATTGATGTGTGCCTACTAGTGCTGGACAATAATTCGATATCGATATATATCGCGATAGAAAATGTTTCAATAACGGTGATATGATTTTTAAACAAATTCGATCAATATGCATACGTCAGTGCGTGATGACGTACGCCACAGGCACGAAGCCAGTGCTCAGCGTTACGGCTCTGATTACACTCCGCTACAACACGGTGGTTATTAGCGACTAAATGAGTTCAACAGCTGTGAGTGAACGAGCATCCACAGTTAAAAAAGAAGCAGTAGAAATAGTTGATAAGGGAGAAAAAAACTAGACCCTTTTTTCTGTAGTCTTCAAGCACAACACCTGCTGTAGCAAATTCTGCAGCAACTATAAGCACTTTTGTTCGAAAATGTTTACATACAAATAATAATCAGTCCATGTTGTGGATTAAAGTTAGTTAAGACCAGAGGTGGAAAGTAACGAATTACATTTACTCGCGTTACTGTAATTGAGTGTACTTTTTTGTTTTTTGTGTACTTATACTTTTTAAAGTAGATTTCACAGCCTGTAATTTTACTTTTACTTAAGTATGTTTTGTATTAAGAATTGTAATTCGCTACATTTTAAATAAGATCCGTTACTGAGTAAAATAAACGCTAAAGAAATCGCGTCTGGGAAACTACTGCAGTAAATTCTGCGACGGGGAGTCGAATCTTTTGTCTCGGTTCCTTTTAAAGAGCCGTATATATACATAACGACTCCCAGAAGAGTCGGTTCCTTTATTTCAGGTTAAAGAGCCGTTCAATAGATTCGAATCATTCTACGACACATCACTAGTGGTTATACAGTTTGAAAAAGTTTTATGGCACTTGAAACGACACATTACACATCCCTAAATGTTTTAGATGTTGTATCAACATGTTTCTTCTATTATATTTGAATTAAAAAACATCTATTGTGAGATTTATATCCACTCGTCCTGTTTGCATTACACAGAAGAGACCCCCCCTGCTGTTAATAAAGTAACGAAGTGAAGTTTACTCTGAGTACATTTTAAATGAGTTACCTTTTACTTTTTACTTGAGTAGATTTTTAGACTAATAACTTTACTCGTACTTAAGTAAAAATACATTAAAGTAATAGTACTTTTACTTGAGTACAATATTTTAGTACTCTTTCCACCTCTGGTTAAGACATATGTTAATATATTATATTATATATTGTCAAAGCTTATGTTTAATTGAGAATGATGTCGTGTTTTTCTCTGTATACAAATGCTGAATACAAGTAAAAGGTAAAAGCTAATTTATTATTATTTCTAAAATATTATGTAGTTGTAAAGGGTGAGATTTCATAGACGTTTGCAGGGTTCAGAGGTTCGCAGGTACAGCCTTTCAATGTTGGTGTTCTTGGCAGTTTTTCTGACATTTGTATTATTCATATCGATATCGGAATTATATCGTATCGACCGAAATTAGGAGTTATATCAAGATATAAATTTTAGCCATATCGTCCAGCCCTAGTGCCTACACAAAGACGAGGGATAATGAGGAGGAGTGTGTGACTCTCCATGTGCAAGACCGATCCTCATATGAACTCGTCTCTGGTGAAAAGATGCAGTCGGCTACTGCACACGTGTCGGAGGGGGCGTGTGTTTGTCACGACTCTCCTCAGTCAGGAGTGGAGGTCAACATCAGTAGAGAGGAAGCGTAATGCAATAGGGTAATTGGATCTGACAAGATTGGGAAAAAAGATTTCAAAAGAGATCACGAGCTCTTGAGATTTACTATCACCCAGCCGGGCAACTACACAGACATACAATTGGCTGTGTGTCTGTATAGGGCAGGATGGTGGCTGAACAGCCTTTCCTAATAACTGCTGCTGATCGATAGCACCTACACAATGATAAATTGAGGAATGATGGGTGATGATGGGGATTGGTGCGTGACTCTCAGTACGCGATACATATCTTCATAAGAACCCGTCTTGTGCAGGTGAAAAGAAGAGATCGGTACGGCACATGCACCATAAGGGACGTGTGGCAGTTGCGACCCTCTATGGTCAGAAGTGGAGGTCAGGAGCAGTAGAGGCGAATTACAATCGGGAATTGGATATGACAATATTGCTGGGAAAACATTAGGGGGAAAAAATAAATCCAAATGGGCCATTTTATTTTCTGTATTTGGGGGAGGGGTGAATGGGGTAAATAAATTGTGAATAAATGAATGCACTGTGCTCGATAACAACTAAACCAAAGCCCCCCCTAGTGGCCAGATCTGGTTTACAGCCTACTCATATTGTTAAATCATATTTGGCATTAATGATCTGAAATTATTCAGCGTGAGAAATCCACAATAACAGAAACTGGGCGAGTGCTTTCTTCACACCACTGCATATGCTGGACACAGATGTCTGAAATAAGGTTGAAATGATCAATTAGTCAATGATATGATATGTGATTATTTTTTGTGGATTTCGGTACAGTGTTGCTGGAATTAGCGGCAGGGAGACTCACCCGACGCTCTTCTTCATCAGATAGCCCTTTTTCTCACTGCCAAACTCTTTATTGCCCTGAAGCTGATGCATACTGTAGCCGCTCTGCTTGCTCTGTGAGTCCTACACACACACACACACACACACACACACACACACACACACACACACACACACACACACACACACATGACCCACAGACCTAACAGCATTCATGATATTAAACAGATTCAAGGATACGAACAGGCCTGTCACAATTTTTAACTACAGTCGACGACTGACAATTAATAGTGATTAAAAATGTATAGACACAATCTGAGCAATTAAGTGCTACGGGTCTTGCTCAGGGACCCAACAGTGGCAACCTGGCAGTGGAGCCCTGACCTCAGCCCCACTGAACAGCTTTAGAATTAACTTGAACATCAATTAAGGCTTTCTTGACCACTATCAGTGCTCGACTGACCGATCAGCCATAACATTAAAACCACCTCCTTGTTTCTACACTCACTGTCCATTTTATCAGCTCCACTTACCATATAGAGGCACTTTGTAGGTCTACAATTACTGACAGTAGTCTATCTGTTTCTCTACATACATTTTTAACCTGCTTTCACCCTGTTCTTCAATGGTCAGGACTCCCACAGGACCACCACAGAGCAGGTATTATTTAGGTAGTGGATCATTCTCAGCACTGCAGTCACGCTGACATGGTGGTGGTGTTAGTGTGTGTTGTGCTGGTATGAGTGGATCAGACACAGCAGCGCTGCTGGAGTTTTTAAACAACGTGTCCACTCACTGTCCACTCTATTAGACACTCCTACCTAGTTGGTCCACCTTGTAGATGTAAGGTCAGAGACGATCGCTCTATTGCTGCTGTTTGAGTCGGTCATCTTCTAGACCTTCATCAGTGGTCACAGGACACTGCCCACAGGGCGATGTAGACTGGATGCTTTTGGTTGGTGTATTATTCTCTGTCTAGCAGTGACAGTGAGGTGTTTAAAAACTCCAGCTGCGCTGCTGTGTCTGATCCACTCATACCAGCACAACACACTAACACACCACCACCATGTCAGTGTCAGTGCAGTGCTGAGAATGATCCACCACCCAAATAATAAAAAATAAAACAGATGGACTACAGTCAGTAATTGTAGAACTACAAAGTGCTTCTATATGGTAAGTGGAGCTGATAAAATGGACAGTGAGTTTAGAAACAAGGAGGTGGTTTTAATGTTATGGCTGATCAGGGTATAATATATAAGGCCTAAATATAAAATGCTATTTTCCTATATAGCACTTAAATCAGTGTATGATATTAAATATGTTGTATATGATATAACAGTGTGTGTTATTTTAAAAAAATCCACTCATGCTCGGAAACTGTAGAAACGTTCACAGTCGGACAACAAAACATCACTTATGTGCACTTACTCTCCTAGACTTCAGTCAGAAGGCAGTAAAATAGAGAGAGACAGAAGAGAGTCAGAAATGCTCTACAATGCAGAAGATTTGATTTAATGTGCTGAATGCAGATAAGAACACACAACATATACACCTGAAACCAGAGCACTGTGCTTAAGAAGGGACTTTAAATCAAGCCCATAAAACATCAAACACTTGGAACTACCTCGTAAAAAAAAAGCCCATATCAGACCATGTAAATCTGCAAACAACACAAAGCCGTTCGCTCTGTAGTTCTCTGCAGGCTTCAAATGTCACTTAAAACAAATCCTACTCATAAAAAGTGAACTCAGATCTTTAAAACTAAGTTCAGTCTGCATGAAGTTGAAGTCTGGACACTGAAGAAAGAGGAAAAAAAGACAAAACTGCTGAAAATCTCATAGATGAAGATGATCACCACTGAGCGAGTTTACGAGATGGCCAGAACAGAACAGGAGCTAATGAACCATGTTAAGTCCTGCAAGTGAAGTTACTTTGATCGTGTTACTTTGATAGTGACCCACATGACAACATTGAAGGCAGGCTTATGACAGGACTCTCAGTGGATATGAGACAGAGTGCATTGGAGAAAGCTGACCCATCTGTGCAGCCAACCATCACAAAGTGAGGACGGTGTAGTGACATGACATGACAGGACAATCTGGATTGCTCATATTATCCATTAAAGCAGTGTTCCCCAACCTTTTTTGCACCACAGACCGGTTCCATATAAGATATAATTTCACAGACCGGTGGGGGGATTTAAAATAGAATAACTGTACTACTCACAAATGAGCTTTTTTTTCGCTGCAACAAGATGCTGCTCCCACCTAGGGGTGATTAGAAACAATAACACCCATGAAAAAGTAGTGTTTTCATTGCTGATGTAGCGATCTCTAATTATTTATTCTTTCTGTGCAGCCCGGTAATAAATGACCCGTGGCCCAGTGGTTGGGGACCGCTGCATTAAAGTCTGTCACTAACGCACACAAAACATACATGAGGTCAAAATCCGAAGCCACTATTGGCTGGGTTTTCATCTGAAGCGGACCTATAACGATAACTTGGGGAATTCCAGCACTCCTGTACCTACCTCCTTCTGATCCAGCTGTAAGGAGGACTTAATGAGGTCTCTGAGAGCGGTCAGCTGTTTCTTCTCTTCGTCCTGGGTTTGCTTGATCTGAAATGAAAGTATCAAATTACTGCTGAGTCACGGTATAAAATTACTGCTGAGTCACGGTATCAAATTACTGCTTTCCTCGGTACAGTCCGGCAGTTTTAGGCACAACGTAAGTGAAAACAAAAGAGGGGCTGAGAGGGACACTCACGTTATAAAGGTCAGCTGCTAACTTCTCGATGTATTGCTTCATCTTGTCTGCAGTTTTTAAGCCATCCTGGAAAAAGCTTAAAAACAATTTTAAATTAAAAAAAAAGGAAATGGTCGCTTTAGTGTATATACACCGATTAGCCATAACATTAAAACCACCATTGTCCATTTTATCAGCTCCACTTACCATATAGAAGCACTTTGTAGTTCTACAATTACTGACTGTAGTCCATCTGTTTATCTACATACTTTTTAGCCTGCTTTCACTCTGTTCTTCAATGGTCAGGAGCAGGTATTATTTGGGTGGTGGATCATTCTCAGCACTGCAGTGACACTGACATGGTGGTGGTGTGTTAGTGTGTGTTGTGCTGGTATGAGCGAATCAGACACAGCAGCACTGCTGGAGGTTTTTAAACACCTCACTGTCACTGCTGGACTGAGAATAGTCCAAAAACCAAAAATATCCAGCCAACAGCGCCCCGTGGGCAGCGTCCTGTGACCACTGATGAAGGTCTAGAAGATGACCGACTCAAACAGCAGCAATAGATGAGCGATCGTCTCTGACTTTACATCTACAAGATGGACCAACTAGGTAGGATTGTCTAATAGAGTGGACAGTGAGTGGACACAGTATTTAAAAACTCCAGCAGCGCTGCTGTGTCTGATCCACTCATATCAGCACAACACACACTAACACACCACCACCATGTCAGTGTCACTGCAGTGCTGAGAATCATCCACCACCTAAATAATACCTGCTCTAGGGTGGTCCTGTGGGGGTCCTGACCATTGAAGAACAGGGTGAAAGGCGGCTAACAAAGCATGTAGAGAAACAGATGGACTACAGTCAGTAATTGTAGACCTACAAAGTGCTTCTATATGGTAAGTGGAGCTGATAAAATGGACAGTGAGTGTATAAACAAGGAGGTGGTTTTAATGTTATGCTGATCGGTGTATATATGTATGCTGCTGGGGGAAGAGCTGAACAACACAAAGCGTACTTACTTGCACTGTGCGTGATAATACTTAATGAGGTTCTGCAGGAGGTCCACTCCCTTCTTGGTCTTAATCTCGTTCACTTTGATCAGGTACTGTTCACAGAAACAAGCAAACAGACGGAACAAAGCAAGCAGTCAGAACCACACATGTGATGAAACCCCCTGTTATGAGGTATTCCTTAAATACGGTGTACGTCTCAGAGGAGCCTCAGTGGGAACAGATGATACGTAATGATCTGCTCACTCCAAACCACCTGCTGTGGAATCACAGCCACACGGAACGTGCATGAGGTAAAACAAGAAACACATATGGTATATGGCTTAAAGTATTTGGACACCCGACCATAAGCTAGAATATTTCAGCTATAATAAAAGCGGCTGTTCTGATAAGGCTTCTTACTCACTCACTTTCTTAACCGCTTATCCAGTCAGGGTCGAGGGGGGGTGCTGGAGCCTATCCCAGCTTTTCAATGGGTGCCAGGCACACAGTAACACCCTGGACAGGGCGCCATTCCATCGCAGGGCAGACACACATACACACACACCAATACCCTATAGGGCAATTCAGTGTCTACAATTAACCTGACTGCATGTTTTTGGACTGTGGGAAGAAACCCACACAGACAAGTGGAGAACATGCAAATTTCGCACAGAAAGGACCCGGACCGCCCCACGTGGGGATCGAACCCAGGACCTTTTTGCTGTGAGGCAACAGTGCTACCTACTGTACTTAGCCACCGTGGGCGGCACAGTGGCTTAGTGGGTAGCACTGTCGCATCACAGCAAGAAGGTCCTGGGTTCGATCCCCAGGGGGGATCCTTTCTGTGCAGAGTTTGCATGTTCTCCCCGTGTCTGCGTGGGTTTCCTCCGGGAGCTCCGGTTTCCCCCCACAGTCCAAAAACATGCAGCCAGGTTAATTGAAGACACTGAATTGCCCTATAAGTGAATGGGTGTGTATGTGTGTGTGTGTGTGTGTCTTCCCTGTGATAGACTGGCGTCCCGTCCTGGGTGTTACTGTGTGCCTTGCGCCCATTGAAAAGCTGGGATAGGCTCCAGCACCCCCCGCGACCCTAACTGGATAAGCGGATAAGAAAATGAATGAATGTCTGTGGGAGTTTGTGCCCATTCAGTAAATCTGACAGGGTTTGTATGGCTGGGCCTCAATTGACGTTCCGGTTCATTCCAAAGCTGTACAGTGTGGCTGAGGTCAGGGCTCTGTGCAGGACACTCAGCTTTGTACACAGGGGTACAGTCATGCTGGAACAGGACAGGGCCTTCCCTAAACTGTTTCTGCAAGGTTAAAAGAATATCACTTTATTTCCTTTATATACCTGATTTATTACACCCGTTTGCAATTGTGTCTTATACACACAAACTCAAACATTAGAACAGGTGTCCCAATACTTTTGACCACACAGCGTGTTTGAACATCTGCGACATGCTCACCTCACACATCTGCAGCTGGAAGATCCTGCGTTCCTTCTCCATCTCCTCTGCGATCTCGGCCCCGGTGATCTCGGTGCGGATCATCCCGTGCTGCTTCGCGTGCTCTCGCTTCTCCTTCTCGATTTTCGTACTGTGCAAACACATCCACACGGGATCAAAACACATATCGTCTGAGTTCTGACTGTCTGTGGTCGTTTACAGCATCGTATAAAGCGGATATTGATTACTGAGTTTTCATTACTGTGGATTGCTTTGCATCTAGAGGGCAGAACGTGGTGAAACACTAGTAATAGTAATAAAAACATAAAACTACTTACAACTTCGCTTCGTAGTCCTTCCAGGCTTTGTCGAAGGGCTTTTTGAGATCCTGTGAACGACAAATATGATGTAAATCTAATTAAAATCTAAGCAAATTGTACCTGGTAGTAAACTGTACATTATTTAGAAAAAAACACATTATTTACTTTAACGATAAAGTGACGTTTGGCCATTTGTAATACCATAAAAAAATTTACAACGCACACTAACACTAACCATGTCGGTGTCACTGCAGTGCTGAGAATGATCCACCACCTAAATAATACCTGCTCTGTGGTGGTCCTGTGGGGGTCCTGACTATTGAAGAACAGGGTAAAAGAAGCACCATATAGGGTGCTTCTATATGGTAAGTTGAGCTGATAAAATGGACAGAGTGTAGAAACAGGGAGGTGGTCATAATGTTATGCCTGATCAAACATTATAATACAAGCATTTATCACAAATACTACTTATGCTCATACACATGCACCAAACAACTCCCCACTACATGGTGATCAAATATCTAATGCCAGAGCTTAATAACAAAAAATAAACTCCAAAAATGTCATCCATGCATGATACACAACAATCCAAAAAGCATCATGTGATTTTACTTAATGCTTTGCTTAATGCTTTGCCCCCATAAATGCTTGATGAGGTTCAGGTCAATAGACTGTGGAGGAAAGTCCACAACAGTCAGCACTACTTAATATTCTTTGGTGATCGATATGTTACTGAAAAACATGTGAGCTGTGTTTCTGGTTGTTAGCCTGCTGCAGTATGAATCCTTTTTATGTATTTTTTAATAATTAAAAAAAAAAAAAGTTACTTCTTATTTGTCAAGGTGATGATTCTGTGAGAAAGTCTCCGAGAAAGGCCAACTACATCCAGACTTAAATATTCCTGCCATCACTGTTGTTTTGACATAGTGGTAACTGTCTCATGTTCTTTTCCCAAATAAAGCTTTATCTTACAGCCATAAGTCGTGGATTCATTACGAAACAGGATTTTACTGAAAAATCTACTGAATCTACTGAAATATGTTTCTCTTAATCCAGGCCTAGAGTTTTGCCTTGTTTGCTTTGTAGAGATTTTAATATAACACTGAACTTATAAGGCAGATTATTTAGACGCACTACTTAGACAGCGATCACGTCACCCCAGATTTAGCTTACTAAGCTAACACGTTTAGCCTCAGGTCATTCAAACCAATGGCTGAGGCGACACAACTCGCTAGCATGCCAGCTAACGTCTCCCTCTGTGTACCAAAAACACTTAAATTGTCACTAACGAGGGCCGCTAAGGAGTTGGGGTTTCGAATACATCGTATCGAATCTCAGCTCTGCCTTTCCGACTAGGCTGGGCGGCAGCATGAACAACGATTGGCTGTTGTTAGAGGGTAAGAAAGTCGGATCATAGGTCCTCATAACTGGTGCGACTGCGGCCCCTGCTGGCTGACTGATGGCCCCTGCACAGGGCTGAGGAATAATGCTGATGGGGGTGTGGCCTCCGTACACAGTGCCCGTCAAGTGTATGAACTCGACTCGTGCAGGTGAAAAATGCAGTCTGTACTGACTGTACGTGCCGGAGGGGGAGCGTATGTCAGTTGAGAGGCGTCCTCAGTCAGCGGTGAAGGGTCGAATCAGTATAGAGGACGCAATCAGGGTAACTGGACACGACTAGATTAGGGGAGAAAATTGGGGGGAAAAAGTGGGAAAAATTGTCACTAACGAGCCCAAATTTACAAATAAATGACACTTGTATAATTATACATTTATACATATAAAAAATCAATGAGAATTTATTTACATTTAAAAAGAACTCCGGTCATTGCTCCACATTCATCCACTATATTTGTAATTATTATCGGTGTGAATCAGATGGCGCTAAATCCAGACTATAAGCGTCTCTCAGTCTCTCAGATACGACCGATTACTACTCAGTGCAGAAACTTCTTACAAAAGATCCCTCGTATATAAGTATAAAAACCAGCATAAGAAGAAGAGAATGGAAACTGACTGGTTAAAGAGTTCTCCGTTAGCTAGCAAGCAGGAAACTAAACAAATATCATGACAGATATGCTCGGCGTAGGGCTGGGTTCTGTCCTGAGCTCAGGGCATCCCACAGGGACTGTACTTCCTACTTTCAGGAGCCATATCCGGTGCTTTTCTGCTGGCTCATACACTAAAGGGCAAGAAGAAAGAGCAAACGGACAGAAAATGAAAGCGTGAGAAAGAGGAGAGGTCAGATGTAAAACCACTTGGGCTACACGGCACGGCAGGAGAATAGAAGGATCATCACTTCCTTTCTGAAATTCAGCTGATGCTGCAGGATGCTTTTGCCAGCTAAGCGTAACGCGAAAGCAAACAGCCGTTTCAAAGGCACTTAGAGGCTGGAATCAAATAACAGCTTCGTGTTTAGCATCATAACTGCAACAGCGTTACATTATTTAGTTTTAGGACTGACCATTGGTCACACAGACATCAGCATAAAGTGACCTAGACCTGTGTTGAAATATGTGAATTTAATGATTAGAAGGGGTGTCCCAATACTTACCTTTTCTTCCATATTAAACAGTAGCTAATATAAACAGTTAGCAATGAACTACTTGATTTGCTGTTAGAGACTGTGTAGGAGAGTATAAGAGTGTTTCTGTCAGTGGGTGGGATATATTACACAGCAAGTGAACATTTTATCCTCAAAGTTGATGTTAGAAGCAGGAAAAATGACCAAGCGTGAGGATTTGAGCGAGTCTGACAAGGGCCAAATTGTGATGGCTAGACGACGGGTCAGAGCATCTCCAAAACTGCAGCTCTTCTGGGGTGTTCCCGGTCTGCAGTGGTCAGTATCTATCAAAAGTGGTCCAAGGTTGGAACAGTGGTAAACCGGCGACAGGGTCATGGGCGGCCAAGGCTCAATGATGCACGTAGGGAGCGAAGGCTGGCCCGTGTGGTCCGATCCAACAGATGAGCTACTGTAGCTCAGATTGCTGAAGAAGTTAATGCTGGTTCTGATAGAAAGGTGTCAGGATACACAGTGCATCACAGTTTGTTGCGTATGGGGCTGCATAGCTGCAGACCAGTCAGGGTGCCCATGCTGAGTGAGCGTCGGAACTGGACCACGGAGCAATGGAAGAAGGCGGCCTGGTCTGCTGAATCACGTTTTCTTTTACATCACTTGGAAGGCCGGGTGCATGTGTGTCGCTTACCTGGGGAGCACATGGCACCAGGATGCACTATGGAAAGGCGAAGGCAGTGTGATGCTTTGGGCAAAGTTCTGCTGGGAAACCTTGGGTCCTGCCATCCATGTGGACGTTACTTTGATACGTCCCACCTACCTAAGCATTGTTGCAAACCATGTTCACCCTTTGATGGAAACGCTATTCCCTGATAACTGTGGCCTCTTTCAGCGGGATGATGCGCCCTGCCACAAAGCAAAAATGCTTCAGGAACGGTTTGAGGAGCACAACAACGAGTTTGAGGTGTTGACTTGGCCTCCAGATTCCTCAGATCTCAATCCAATCGAGCGTCTGTTGGATGTGCTGGACAAACAGGTCCCATCCATGGAGGCCCCACCTCACAACTTACAGGAGTTAAAGGATCTGCTGCTAACAACTTGGTGCCAGATACCACAGCACACATTCAGGGGTCTAGTGGAGTCCATGCCTCGACGGGTCAGGGCTGTTTTGGCAGCAAAAGGGGGACCAACACAATGTTAGAAATGTGGTCATAATGTTATGCCTGATCTTTGTATATTATCACATTTACTCGTAGATATAGGTAAAGAAATGTTACTAGACTTATTTTAGTATCTTCCTGGACATTAAAAAAGGGATCAAAACAGATCATTAAATTGTTTTTATTAACTTATTTATGGTAAAAAAAAAAAAAGTAATTTAATACTGTAGCACAATCCCCAAACTTCTCATTAGCGATCATGATTAAGTATAACTAAGATTTCTCTGTGGTCATCACACTATTTACAATCTCATTCAGCTAGATTCCTCTACTCTACTCTATCCCGGCACTCGAACACCAGCACGCAGCTACACAGTTTACCACCGGCTCTAGCACCCATTAGTTTTGTTAAGGCCCGACGTGGAGCGCTCTCTAATTCAACCTCCGAGAGATTTACAGCGCAACTCCGTCTCACCAAAGCACTCGGGATGGTGCCGTAAATCAGCGCCTTCTTTAAAGAGACTCCTTTCCAATTAGGGAAGCAGGAAACTCACCCCTTTCACTCCTTTGAGGTCGCCTTTCAGCAGAGAGTCCAGGGTGAAGATGACGTTGTGGCTCAGGCTCTGGAGCTGTGAATGGATGAAAGAAAGAGTTCAGTGTTACACAAATACAGAGTCTAAAGATCCGAAAGTTTATTTCAGGCCATTTCTGCTTATTATTTAGTTCGATCAGTGTGTTTTTGTGAGACTTGACTGTTTATTCAGGTGATTTCTGTATGAAACATCGATAGATAAAATGTCACCAGGGCTGCATTTTTTTTTCCTTTGAATGTTTCATTTTGCAAATTACAAATTGGTAGGGATATAACGATGCACCACAAGACAGTTAAAAATCAAATCATATGTGTAACGGTTCAAATCGGTTTAATGTATAATGAATCGATATTCACTTTAAACAGCAGAGGGCACTGGCGCTATTCACCTCGCCTGGTTGACGTCACTACAGGGTTGCCAGGTTCGGAATTTTCCAGTCAAATGTATTTATGTGAGTATACTTTCTTTATTTGTATAACTCATTTATTTATTTAATGTGGGATTTATTTAATTTCAGTTTTTTTTACACAAAAAGGGAAATGTGCAGCATTGTTTTGCATAGTTTGTACCTACCTCAAAAATAAAAGGGCATTCATTATTTAGAAAAATAAAAGATAATCACAAATACAGCATTTCATTTTTTATTTTTTTTAAGAAAAATATTAAAAGAAAACTTTCTTATAATTCGTCTTTAATTTAATTTTGTTTAAAAAAATCGGGAAAAAATTGTATCGTGAACCCAGTATCATGAATCGCATCACATCGTGTGTAGAGTGTATCGTTACATCCCTACAAATTGGGTCAATAATGAAAAAGTGGAGAACGTTCAATCAATAAAATCAAACAAACTAATCAGCAGACTTCATTATCCTAGCTGGACTGTTCTGATAATTAATCTTAGGGTACGTTCACACTAGCTGCCTTTTTATTAACTGCCAACGACCTCAATACTTATAACGTAATTAAAAGAGGACGTGCGGAATGTAACCTACCATTTACGTTTTCAGCATTTAGCAGACGCCTTTAACCAAAGCGAGTTACAGAAAAATTGTCTAAGAGTTGAGGGTTAAAGGCTATGCTCAGGGGCTCAACAGTGACAACCTGGCAGTGATGGGGTTTGAACCAGCCACCTTCTGCTTACTGGTCCAGTACCTTAACCGCTAGGCTACAACTGCCCTTGATCATCATGCCACATGAGCTCACAAACATATATCCAATTTAAATTAAGAGCTGAAGGTGGTTGCATGGACTGCCTTATCTCTCGATTTAGGATGTTTGACCTTTTAAGTCCATCAGAAGAGATCCCATAACCTTGGGACAGTTAAAGATAATTTGCAGCGAGGAACAGGTCAGAACATAAACCCTCTGCTGCATAACAAGTCTTTATTTACTATTTTATTTATACACTTTTTCTCTTTTTCTCCCTATTTTAGCATTGCTAATCAGTCTTCCACTGCTGGGGACCCCAATCATGTCTGAGGGGGTATATTTGCCTGACACACGCACCCTCAGACACATGCGCACTACAACCCCCCCCTTCTTATTCATCCATACTTCGAATTATTCGCATGTGAGGTCGGTCTTGCGCACGGAGAGTCACACATTGATCCTGAACATCTGTACAGGTGCCTTGGGCTACTTACCCTTTTTACAGTACAATTAAATTCTTCATCCACATATCAGATTGGAGGGCTAGCCATTGTACTGCATACTTGAAGCTGAAAGGGCCCAACAGTGGCTGCATGGCAGAGCCAGGATTCAAACCCCCAACCTTCCAGTTGGTAACCCACAGCTCTACCCACTGGGCTACCACTGTCCCAATCAAAGTCTGGACTATAAGGTAACGTTGCACTTTTTGGAAGACGTAGGTCCCGCTACATCTGCCTGCCTCAGCGCTCGATATCAACGCCTGCAATCAAACAGCTTTGGTAGTGTGATGGTGCGAGGCGCGGCCATTCTCAATCGTTTGATCAGCTGAGCCGTAAAGAGCCACACTACCTTGTCACAGGTTAGGAAACCCGACCACCCCACAGTAACAGTCTTCTATTTCCTCAGCATGTCACTCTTTAGCTCTTTAAAACACAGCATGGTTGTAGTACAGAGACATGGTGACTGGGTTTTAATCTAGCATGATGTACTTCTGCTATTTCAAACACGTCAGACTTCTCACCAGGTTTTTGAGCAGCGCTGCCAGTTCTTTAACCAGGCTGGAGAATTTGATGAAGGCCGCCCCCAAATCCGAGCTGTCCCGGCTCATAAAGTTACTGCCAAACTTGTCCAGCGCCTGTCCGTAGTTCTCCTCGTTCTGCACATGCTCTGTGGGGAAACAGACACACAGACATGAAAGCAATAAAACATTTTCAGTTCTGATTATTAAAAGTGAAAGTAAAACCTGTGACCTTCTTCCAAATCTGTGATTGCAAATGCTTAGTGTCTGTTTTAAGTGTGAAAAAAATTACTTTTCCCCCCCATACTTACGACACAAATCACTCTAAACAAGAAGAATGAGCCATCAATCCACTTATCAAATTAATTTACTTTAAGGGCACTTTGTTTTTAAGTTAATTTACCCCGCACATGATTTAAAAAGCTCAAGTTTAGCAATAATATTTTGTCGTGAAAACTTAGTGGTTTAAAAAATCCAATTTGTAATATTAGTGTTACTCTGAGTTCCTCAAAATGTTATATAATAATATTTTTATTTTTATTTTTTGCTATTTAAAATAATAACAAGATAAACAATTATAACAATAATAACAATATAAGTAAAATAATATTAATAATAATAAGCAATTCCTTAAATTTCTGAAGAAAAAAATTAATAGCAAGATAATAATAAGAAGAATAGAATAATAATAATAATAATAACAATATAATATTAAGAAAATAATAATAAAAAGAAAATAATAATAATAACAACAATATAATAATAAAAAATTATAATAATTATAACAATATAATAATAAGAAAATGAAAATAATAATAATAACAACAATATAATAATAATAATAGTAATACCAACAACATAATAATAATAATAAGAAAATAACAATAAATACAATAATAATAACAATATATTAAGAAAATAATAAAAAGCAAATAATAAGAAAAAATTCCTTTTATTTCTAAAGAAAAAATAAACAATAACAATATAATAATAATAATAATAGTAATACCAACACTATAATAATAATAACAATATATTAATGTTAAAAAGAAAAATAAGAATAATAACAATAACAATATAATAATAAAATAAAAATAATACTAATTAGGGCTGTCGCGGTGAAAGAATTTCCCTTGCGATATTCAGACTGTCTCAATATCGCGGTATGCGGTGATATCGCCATTTTTTTGTTTTTGAAAATTACTTAATTGATCTGGATTTTAGAGCTATATAAACAAGCTTTATTGTTGGGCTATGATTCGGTATATTATTGCTTTATAATGACAAAGATGAGACAGCTTTAAGACCAATGAAATGCGTGTTTATTGTTAAATACAGAACAGAGCAGGGATGCGCGTCTTTTCTCTATTAAAAAAAGGTTTAAATTAAGCTTCTAGCCTAGGCTAGATATACACTGTGAAACGAAAAAAAAGTGTTTAGGCTAAATATTTTAAATGCACATCTAATCAAAATATGATAAAAAAAAAAATAGAATAAAGAATAAAGTCTGTAAGAGTTTAAACCTGCGTTATCATGCGTGCTAGAAGAACCAACATGTTCACCTGATGTGGTTTGAGAGGATCTGAGTGGGGTAGCGATGTTCCCGGCGGCACTAAAACTCTCTCTGATGGTGTGCTCGTTACACTAATACACACGTGTATTGTACTTACATGCGACTTTACACAGCAGAGGAAATCTAGCCTGGTTATTAATGCGCCACTATTAACCATCTATTTAGTAGGTGTAATTATCATAACAATATATACTACATTTTAAGTTATTATTCGTTTCAATACATTTTTATTCAATGAAAAAATACATTTAAATCATTCCAGCAAGAGAATATTTGCAGGCTGCAATGCCATATTAACTGTCATTAAGTGTTTTAGTACACCAAGGCTTTTTGAATATAGTCTAAATTACAAGTATTTATTGAGTGTGAACTCAATTTGATCATTAATAAACTTGCCTATAATTAATGTTGCGATTATTTACATTTTAAAACACAAAGCCTGACACTCGGCAGCAACGGATGGAAACAGTTGTTGGGAAAATGTCGCTCTTAGCTCATTTTCATTATGAATTTATTTAACATTTATTACACCCGAATGTAAGAGTATAAAACAAGATGGACCCTGCACCAATAAAAAAATAAAAATAAAAAAAAGAGAAGGAAGAAAGAAAAAACGTGAATATCGCGGTGATGCGGTTGGCTGGTCTATACCGCGATATTTCAAAATTGCGGTTAGCGCGACAGCCCTAATACTAATAACAACAATAATATACTACTTCTAATAATAATAACTAAATAAAAAAGAAATATTTGCAAGAAAAATGAAGCTAATTAGACCACAGACATCATTGTGTGTAACATACAAATTAAAAACTGCCTCTGACTTCACTCCTAAGAATCAATATGGCAAGATTCATTAGTAAATGGGAAACTTCACTTGTAAATAATTTGAGGGGGAAAAAACGATAACAAAAAAAAATTATAACAAAATAATAAATAATAATATATTTAATGTTTTTTTGTATTAGATCTTAATAAAAAAAAAAACATAATCACACGACCGCTAGTTAAAGCTCATAGAAACATCCTGGCACAATCCCTCCATTGTTTACATTCACTGAGCATGTATTGTTTTAGCCTTTCCCTTAAGGCCAACCACAGAAAGGGCGAATTTCGACCTTGCCCCACTAAGCACCCAGCTGGGCGGAGAAACCGCGAGAGTGAGAAACGCAGCTGTACAGTAATCCGTCTCCAGCACAAAGCATTCTGGGATTCCGGGCTAATCCTCAGCCTGCGACGGCTTCCTGTACGAGCGGCGGCTCACGGGAAACCTAATAAAGCAGCAGAGCGCAGACGCAGACATTCAACCACAGCGCAGGCCACCAGGGAACAGAGGGAAGATTGAGAGAGCAGATGGACAGAAAGGACTCGTATAAAGAGTATATATACACATATGCAGGAAAAGGTCAGCTGAGTGAAGCAGGACATGATCAGCGGGAGGGAAACACTCGGTGTGGAACACCAGGCTTTTCAGGGAGTGATCCTCGCTGCTTGGTGTAAGCCCAGCCCTTGGCAAAACCACATGATTAGATCATTTTGTCATGTGCAAAGGGACAGACAGCCAAGCTTGTATAACCAGAGCACATCGTTTCCCAAAAACAGCCAGTAGAGGGCCGATCAGTGTCCAAAAAAACAGCTAAAATAAAAAAAGTTTTACATGATTTAGGACTGTTACGGTTGAGATTTTAAGTTTATTTACATTTGTAAGTGACATGTATGCCTGATTTTTTACAAGGGTTCCTTTTTTCTATTCTTTTCAGGGTACAAATATACATAAAGCAGCTCGGATTATTAATCTGGTTGTGCAGGCCCTCAGATGGTGCAGTGGTCTACTGTTTTAAACCCTGTTTTAATCTGCATTTTACTTACCGTTGCAACTTTTTTGGAATCAGGTTTATATTACATCTGCATTACTCACTACGGTTCCAAACTTGGAACTGACATTTGTGTTGTAGCCAAACCACAAGCGATTGGCTTCCAGTGTGTGCCCGGAGAAGCCAGATTCTGGCAGACTGAGTCCTGTTTCCAAAAAGCAGACTTTCGAACCGCCAGTGGAAGCAGCAGTGGAAGATTTGTTTGTTTCATGGATTCATGAATAAAGCTCAGAAACATTTTTTTTTGCATTTTCCTCCCAATCTAGTCGTAATTATCCGATTGCATTACACTTCCTCTCTACTGATTTTCACCTCCACTCCTGACTGAGCCGACTGCATCTTTTCACCTGCACGAGGCGAGTTCATTTGCAGATCAGCTTTGTGTACGGAGAGCCACACCCCAATCAACGCACTCTTTCCCCGTCCCTGTGCAGGTGCTGTAAATCAGCCAGCAGAGGTCGTAATTGCACCAGTTATGAGGTTTCAGCTCCGGCTTACCCACCCTGTATAAACAACAGCCAATCATTGTTCATGTAGCCGCCCAGCCCAGCCGGATGGCAGAGCCGAGTTTTAAACCGCCGAGTTCGAAATCCCAGCTCCGGTGTGCTAGCACGGTTTACCACTGCGCCACCTGAGCGGCTATTCAGAAACATTTATGACGCTCCAGGTTTCAGTGGCGCTCAGGATTTAAAAAGCTAGTAGAGCAGTACACCATGCTACCATTGTGCCAACAGTACAGTTTGCTGTTTTGGGAGACCTCTTGACTACACAGCACGTGAGCCAGTTGTGGTGGTATTTCAGAAGGTATTTTAGAAATAAAATTCAAGTCGAGGCGCCCATGTGGCACAGCGGGATATTAGCACACTAGCACAGGTTTTTGGTTAGCAGACCGAGGCGCCTGTGCAGAAGCACAGGCATAAAGGAAGGGGCCCACTAGGACTGTGCATACATCAGAGGGCATGTGAGCAGCAATATACCCTCTTCGAACGCAATTAGGGATTCACAGCAGAGAAAGACAAGTTGACTATGCTAAATCAGGAGAAAAAGGGAGAAAATGCATCAATAAATAGAAAAAAAACCCTGCTCTAGAGTACGAGACACTTCACACTAAACGCAGTGATGAGTGTGATGAACTGAGAGCTCACCGCTACGACTTTATTGGACGAGACGGCGGAAACAAAAACACAGTCACAGGCTGGAATGAAGACGCTGAATTTATGTGCTGACTGTCAATGCAGCACTGAGGGGTCAAAAGCTAATGGCGGTGTGAGGAACACTGAGGTCAGTGCAGGGTCAGCGCATCAATCTGGAGGAACGGAGTGTTACTGCTGATAAAGTGGACGTGTATACACACCACTGCATTAAATCAGTATAAACTATTATCAGAGCAAACACTAAAGCAAAACAATGAAGGTTTAGAAGTTAAAGTTGAGTTTATTGTGTGTTTGTTTGAGGGAGGGGTGGGGAGGGGTGAGGGGTTTGTTAACACTTATGTCCCTTTTAGGAGACCCTGTTTGACCAGAGGTTTGTGGACAACCAACAGCAAAACATTATATCAAAAATCACTACGAATAAACAGCTGATTCCTTTTTGCTGCTCAGGAAAGGCTTTCCACTAGATTTTGGAACAGGACTGCAGGATTTCAGGTCTATTTGGCCTTTATATTGAGCACTAAGGCTGGTCAGTAAAGCATCACATGCAGTATCATAGCCTCTCAGTTCCGCTTCTCATCTGTAACAGCTGTTAGTTGAGGCAGGTGCATATTAGCATGATGAAGCTAAGCTAAAGAATATGTACAGAGGGAAATTAGCTACAGCTAACAGGTTTGATAAAAGGCTAAAGCTAGACGTCCTAAATGAACTAAGATAGGCTATGTAGTGCACTCATTCACTTGCTTACCCACTACCCATTCACTCACTAACTCACTCACTTACCCACTCACTAACTCACTTAATTTACCGCTCACTTACTTACTCACTCCCTAACTTACTCGCTCACCCATTGCTCACACACTCACTAACTCACTCATCCGCTCACTTCCTCGCTCATTCACTTGGTCATTCACTCACTAACTTACCCGCTCACTCACTCGCTTACTCACTCATCTGCTCACTTCCTCGCTCATTCACTTAGTCACTCACTCACTCCTTAACTTACCCGCTTACTCACTGGCTTACTCACTCACTCACCCACTACTCATTTGCTCACTAACTCACTCACAACTCATTCACTCACTCCTTAACTTACTGCACTTACTCACTCCCTAACTTACCTGCTCACTCACTCATTCACTCGCTCACCCACTCGATTGCTCACACACTCACTAACTCACTCATCCGCTCACTTCCTCGCTCATTCACTTGGTCATTCACTCACTAACTTACCCGCTCACTCACTCGCTTACTCACTCACCCACTCGCTAACTCACTCATCTGCTCACTTCCTCGCTCATTCACTTAGTCACTTACTCACTCCTTAACTTAACCGCTCACTAACTCACTCACTAACTCATTCACTCACCCGCTCTCTCACCCACTCACTTACTAACTCACTCTTTGCCTAATCACTTGCTAACTCACCCACTCAATTACCAATTCATTTCCTCACTCAGCTGTAAGTTGAGGTGGATGCATATTAGCATGAGAAAGCTAAGCTAAAGAATATGTACAGAGGGAAATTAGCCAGTTTGCTAAGTCGCTACAGCTAAAAGGTTGGATAAAAGGCTAAAGCTAGACGTCCTAAATGAACTAAGATAAGCTATGTAGTGCACTAGAAATGTCTAGGGGCCATGTCTAGGGCACTAGGATTGCACACTGATTTAAACTTGTGTTAAACTAAAATGTTGTAATGTTATTTTTGAATAAATTATTGGAAGTTAAGGTGGCGCTCTCTTACCTTGGCCAGAGTTGTAAATCGCTTTGACAGACTTCTTCACTTTCTGCAAAGCTGTGCGGTCCTGGTCCAGCGCCTGGTCAGAAGAGAAGAGAAAAGAAATAAAAATAAAAATAAATAAATATAAAAATACCAGCACTGCTTTTACATGGAAAACATCCACAGCCACATCTGGGCTCGTGTTTTGGCCTGTAAAACATCTGTAAGCAAATTCACGATGTGACGTGTTTTCATTCACGCTGCACCGTCAGACCCAGAACCGAAGCACAGGGGATTCCATCTTCCCCCGTAACCATGGCAACACCGCAGGGCTCCTGGTTTGTATCGTTTTCTTGAACCCGGACGGGGTAACGTGTGGCGAGTGCAGGATTCTCTCCGTCTCTCAGTTTTCCATTAGACCTCCAACGCTGAGACGACTGGAGAAAGACTGAAGCTCTGATTACTGAATGATTCAATAGTGTCAGTGAGTCCATGAGAGATAAATCACCAGTCAGTGTTTGTATCTCTCTCTCTCTCTTTCTCTATCTATCTATAAATATGTACCCATATGTATGTATTTATATGCACAACACACACATTCATTAACACATCTGTTTTACCGCCGCTTTATCTTATTTAGGGTCGTGGTGGGTACGATTCACTGGGCGAAAGGCAGGAAACACCCAGGACAGATCGCCAGTACATCCCAGGGCAAACACACGCACATACACACACAAACACACACTTACACTTACTCCCTAACTCGCTCTTTAACTCGCCCGCTCACTCACTAACTCACTGACTCACCCGCTTAATTACCCACTCATTTACTCGCTGAGGAAAGACTGTGGGAGGAAACCGAAGCACCCGGAGGAAACCCACACGGACACGGGGAGAACATGTAAACTCCACACAGAAAGGACCCGGACCATTCCACCTGGGATTCGAACCAAGGACCTTTTTGCTGTGAGGTGACAGTGCTACCCTACATAAACACACACACACACACTATGGACTGAGGTATTGGAACACCCCTTCATGTTAATGAATTCATTTGTTGCAGCCAAAACAATTGATATGCTTCCAACTCTGCAGTCTATCTAGACAGACAGACAGACAGACAGACAGACAGACAGACAGACAGTGGCCAATTTCACTAATAATCTTCTGACTAAATAAAAGCAACAACTGCAGTTCTGTTTAATTTCATTTCCACAGAAGAGTGGACGCTTTAATATTAGTAAAGGAAATGAACGCCACACTGATTGCTCTAGTTTAACATGAGATGTAAGAGTGTAAGGAGTCAACTTCTGGCCACATGTTTGGTTAGTCAGTAGTGGTCTCTGGTCATTCATTGCAGTAACTGTATACCCAGAGTAAAAAACTAAACAAGCTGTAATGAGTGTAAAAATAAATACTACAGCATTATGTTGATGCATTACAGGGCAGACGGCCAAATCCATTATACCCAGAGTCAGTCCTGCCACTCTGATTTCTCCTGACGTGGACGTTTTTAGATGATGGTGGTTGTTTGTAAAACTGTTTGATATTCCGTCCTGCTGAGAATATGAAATACAACACCAAACAGAACCAAACTGAACACACTTCCTATTTCTCTACTGTTTTATACATTCACATTCTGTTTCATCCTGATGAAGGGAGCAGTTGGTACGTCTCCAACCAAAAAACACAGATGGAAAAGGGTGCCAATTCATTTCACTTGCTCATTCACTCGCTCACTCACTCATTCATTCGCTCCCTAACTTAAATGCTTACTCACTCTCTCATTCACTCGATCACTCACTCACTCCCTAACTTACCCGCTTAATCACTCCCTAACTTACCCGCTCACTCACTCGCTTATTCACTTGATCACTCACCCACTCACTCACACGCTCAATTATGCTCATTTACTTGCTTACCCACTACTCATTCGCTTATTAAGTCACTCACTCGCTCACACAACCACTCACTAAGTTACCCGCTCACTCACTTGCTCACCCACAACTCATTTGCTCACCAACTCACTCACCTGCTCACCCACTCACTTGCCCGCTCACTCGGCCCCTTACTCGCTCACCCACTCATTATCTCACTTGCTCACTAGTCATTCACTCACTCACTTCTTAACTTGACGCTCACTCACTTACTCCCTAACGTACCTGCTCACTCACTTGCCTATTCACTCACTTACTCACTATTCATTCACTCACTAACTCACTAACTCGCCCACCCACTTATTCGCTTGCCCAGTCACTAACTCACTTACCCTCTCACTTCCTCTCACTTGCTCACTAACTCACCTGCTCACTTCCTCACTCATTTACTTGCTCACCCGCTCACTTGATTGCTCAATTACCCACCCACTCACTCATTCACCCGCAATCAGTAACTCACCTGCTCACCCACTCACTTGCTCGCTTACTTGCTCACCCACTCACTCCCTAACTTACCCGCTCACTCACTCACTAACTCACTTACTCCCACTTTCTAACCTTCCCGCTTACTCACTCCCTAACTTACCCGCTTACTTGCCCACTCACTCAATTGCTCATTCACTCGTTTACCCACTCACTCCCTCACTCCTTAACTTAACTTAACCCTCTCATTCACCTGTTCACCCACTCGCTTGGTCACTCACTCACTCAGCCACTCACTAACTCACTTGCTTACTCACTCATGTTCTCACTTCTTTGTTTATTCACTTGCTCACTTGATCCCTCACTCACTCCTTAACTTACCCGCTCATTCACTAATTATCTCACTTACTCGCTCGCTCACTCACTAACTCACTCACCCGCTTACCTACTACTCATTCATTCACTAACTCACTCACCTGCTCACCCACTCACTTGCCCGCTTACTCACTCGCTCGCTTATTTACTCACTTACCCACTCACTTACTCGCTTGCTCATTCACTTGCTCGCTCATTTACTCACTTACCCACTCACTTGCTCTCTACACGCTCATTCGCCCACTCACTCACTACTGGCAATTTATAGCAATTCATGTTCTGTTGCTTATAAAATGTGAGGTGAAACAGAAGCATTCAGTAGAAAAACCCAAGCAGACACAGTGAGAACATGACGAGTTATACAGCTGATATAAACTGATATTAGTGATATAGTACCACACAATGTAGCAGATAGAATACAGTTTGGGATACAGCCATAAGAGAAACAAAACAAAACACACCATTCTTGCAACTAAGAGCCTTTCCTAGGGGCAAGGGGCAGTCTAGTACCTTAACCACTGAGCTAGCACTGTCAGTGCTATGTATTTAAAGCGCTATTAAAAGAACACAGAAAACGCGCCTCATGTCATCAACTCAGCTGTGCTGGGAGCTTAACAGGAAGCTGCTCATCAGTAAAGGCGGTGAAAGGGTCTCGGAGGCATGCGCCCGGCTGATTGTCCAGCGGTGCCACGTCCTGCTTTACATGTGTAGATGATAAGCAACGTCTCATCAACGTTTACACACTTCCTGTGTAAAGTCACAAACAGAGAGGACGTAGTAAAGCACTGATAGTAAAAGCTCCAGCATGGCTAATGAACTTTTTCTGGTCATTAGATCACGTTCACGTCCTTCAGTAAGATTTCTCAGCTCCTCATGAACTGAGTAGACATGACTAGATCTGAGCTAACTGCTTCTCTTTACTACGCTAAAGATTGAGGTTACAATAACAAACTTACCAACATGTCAGCTCAAATCATTTAGCGGACTAATGGCAATTCATAGACGAATTATAGAAAAAAATGAATGTTTTGTCTCCGTCGAGATCCTTGCAAAGCAGAATGTACGACCTGCAAAGCGGACACGTACGAATCAGTGTGAAATAAAGGCGCCAGTTCAGTAAAAAACCCAAAACTGCAGCTAAAGGAGAGAGTCTGTCAGACAGACTGGGTAAAACAGAATATGCTGTTACTGCTGCAGAGGGAGTTTTTGCATTTTTACACCAGGAAGCTTCACAACAGCTACAGATCAATGGGCTGATTTTCCAAGTGTGCATACTAAGATGGCGGTCATTGTCAACGCCGTGATAGCGCCACATTCTTTCAAAATAGCTCTACTGATGAACTATTATATTTGTTGTTTTTATTGTTTAAGGCTAAATGCTGAAGTGAAGGGAATAAGATTATCTGACCATAAATGCATTTGTTAGTTGTCTTGTTAAAGAGTAGCTGTTTAAGCCGCTCAGGTGCCGCAGCGGTAAAAACACACGCTGGAACCAGAGCTGAGATCTCTAATACATCGTATCGATCTCAGCTCTGCCTGCCGGCTGGGCTGAGCGACCACATGAACAACGATTGGCCTGTTGTTCAGATATGGGCGGGACTAAGCCGGATGGGGTCTCTCTCCCATGACTGGTGCAATTACGATCATCTGCTGGCTGATTGATGGCGCCTGCACAGAGATGAGAAAAGAGTGCTCTCAGGGTGTGCCTCTCCGTAAACACCGCTGACTGCACTCGTCGAAGTGTAGGTGATAAGATGTATACGGCATGCTGCCCACGTGTCGGAGGGGGCGTGGGTTAGCTTCGTTCTCCTCAATCAGAGCAGGGATCGGTACTGGTGGAGAGGAAGCATGATGCAATCGGTCAATTGGACGCGCTAAAAAAGGAAGAAAAAGGGGAGTTTCTTTACAGGTTTCTTAAAAGGAACACAAGCCTATGTATTGTTTCCACCAATGAAGTGAGTCTATATCAGTATCTACACTAGGGGACATCAAGTAAGCAGTCAGCTCAGCTTTGATTTTGTCCTCTTTGACTGGGGGGTGCATGGAGGTGGCACATTCTGCTTCTAACAATATAAACTACAATTCCCATGCGCCCTCGGTGCCCTCACGTGACTATCACATGTCCCCGGTCAGCCAATCCTGCGTCTCCGGAGTTTTTTTTTTGTTTGTTCGTTTATGCATTTTCTCCCCTTTCTTTCTCCCTTTTAGCGTGTCCAATTGCCCCATTGCATCATGCTTCCTCTCCACCAATGCCGATCCCGGCTCTGATTAAGGAGGACGGAGCTAACCCACGCTCCCTCCGACACGTGGGCAGCATGCCGTATACATCTTATCACCTACACTTTGACGAGTGCAGTGCAGCTCAGCGTTGTGTACGGAGAGACACACCCTGAGAGCACTCTTTTCTCATCTCTGTGCAGGCGCCATCAATCAGCCAGCAGAGGTCTTAATTGCACCATCATGAGAGAGACCCCATCCGGCTTAGTCCCGCCCATATCTGAACAACAGGCTAATTGTTGTTCATGTGGCCACTCAGCCTTAGTCGGCAGGCAGAGCTGAGATTCCATACGATGTTTTCGAGATCCCAGCTCTGGTTCCAGCGTGTGTTTTTACCTCTGCGCCACCTGAGCTGCCCCCGTCTCAGGAGTTTTGATTCAGTTCAGCTGTGTTCAATTCCATGAATAGGGGCCAGTGATAGCTCAGTGGTTAAGGTACTGGACTAGTAAACAGAAGGTTGCCGGTTCAAGCCCCGCCACCACCAAGTTGCCACTGTTGTGTCCCTGAGCAAGGCCCTTAACCCTCAATTGCTCATCGTGTTCAGCTCATTGTGTAAGTCGCTTTGGATAAAAGCGTATGCTGAAAATGTAAAAGAATCTTATTTAAACACTTCTGTTTGTCTGTCTCGTTGTGAAGTATTGCCGATCGTGTTTGCGTGCCTTATTTCTGAATCTAGCCGTTACCGTGTATGACCCTTGTTGTCTGCGCCCTTTTGGTTTTCTCTGCCGGTCTGTTTATCCTTTGGTTTTCGACTCTGCCTGATTTTGTACACTGATTTTTTTGCTTTTTTAATATTAAACTTTCCTTGATTTATATTCCGTGAGCGTCTGGTCAGTTTCTGCCTCGTGACATGTTGGTATTTTAATTCAAATATAAAGTATGTAAACAATCGTGATTGTCACATTTCTAACATCGTTAGAATTAACCAAATTAATGGTGAAAATCACCCAGCACTAACCGGGTGTATAGATGCACCTTCGTTAAAGCATATCTGTCTGTATTTTACATAGAAAACATTGAGCCTGACGTTCCAGCAGTTCTTCAGTGTAGAAAATGATCTCATGCTCTTCTGGAGCTAATGAATGGAACATAACATGTGTTTTCAATGGAGAATTAGCCAATTCCTTTCCTCTGTGAGCAAGGTTTCACATGTCCTGCTTATGTTAAAAGATTTTATGTGTGTCTGCGTTCTATATGACTTGAATATAAATGGCATGACATGCAAAAAAATGTTGTAGGACTATGGTTGTAAAACTCCAGCTGCAAAAATTCATGTTTTGACGTACCCAAGAGCATCTTAAACGTTTACTACACAGTCCAAAGTTGTGTTGCTACGATACCGGATTTTTGCTTTTTATACACGAGGGGGTTTTGCCATTAGTTGACGGTTAACCAATAACAACTAGCACACAGTGTCGCATCAGAACGTTTGTGATTACAGTGGTACCTTGATACTTGACGTCAGTAAATACTACATAAAGTGCCCCACAGTGGTCATTATCATATTTAACAGACTATAAATCCTTAAATTCATCTGACCAGTGTTCGATTCATGGCTACAGCCTTGCATTGAACACATCAACTTGGAATAAGAGACCTGAGATATCTTTAATATATATACAGTACAGGCCAAAAGTTTGGACACACCAGCCAAAAGTTTGGACACACCTTCTCTTCAATGTTTTTTCTTGATTATTTTAATTTTATACATTGTAGTTTAATACTGAAGACATCCAAACTATGAAGAATTATGTAGTGAACCAAAAAGTGTTAAACAAACCAGAATATGTTTTATATTTTACCAACTCTACCTCTGCACAACCCAACTGATGGTCTCAAACACATTAAAAAAAGCAACAAATTCCAAAAATTCACTCTAGACAAGGCACAAACATTCATTGAAAACCATTCCAGGTGGAAACCTAATAAAGCTGGTTGAGAAAATTTCAAAGAGTGTGCAAATCTGTCATTAAAGCAAAAGATGGCTACTTTGAAGAATCTAAAATATAAAACATATTCTGGTTTGTTTAACACTTTTTTGTTTACTACATAATTCCATATGTGTTCCTTCATAGTTTGGATGTCTTTAGTATTAATCTACAATGTAGAAAATTTAAAAAAAATTAAGAAAAAACACAGGAATGAGAAGGTGTGTCCAAACTTTTGGCCTGTACTGTACATATACAGTGTATCACAAAAGTGAGTACGCCCCTCACATTTCTGCAAATATTTCATTATATATTTTCATGGGACAACACTATAGAAATAAAACTTGGATATAACTTAGAGTAGTCAGTGTACAGCTTGTATAGCAGTGTAGATTTACTGTCTTCTGAAAATAACTCAACACACAGCCATTAATGTCTAAATGGCTGGCAACATAAGTGAGTACACCCCACAGTGAACATGTCCAAATTGTGCCCAAAGTGTCAATATTTTGTGTGACCACCATTATTATTCAGCACTGCCTTAACCCTCCTGGGCATGGAATTCACCAGAGCTGCACAGGTTGCTACTGGAATCCTCTTCCACTCCTCCATGATGACATCACGGAGCTGGTGGATGTTAGACACCTTGAACTCCTCCACCTTCCACTTGAGGATGCGCCACAGGTGCTCAATTGGGTTTAGTCCATCACCTTTACCTTCAGCTTCCTCAGCAAGGCAGTTGTCATCTTGGAGGTTGTGTTTGGGGTCGTTATCCTGTTGGAAAACTGCCATGAGGCCCAGTTTTCGAAGGGAGGGGATCATGCTCTGTTTCAGAATGTCACAGCACATGTTGGAATTCATGTTTCCCTCAATGAACTGCAGCTCCCCAGTGCCAGCAACACTCATGCAGCCCAAGACCATGATGCTACCACCACCATGCTTAACTGTAGGCAAGATACAGTTGTCTTGGTACTTCTCACCAGGGCGCCGCCACACATGCTGGACACCATCTGAGCCAAACAAGTTTATCTTGGTCTCGTCAGACCACAGGGCATTCCAGTAATCCATGTTCTTGGACTGCTTGTCTTCAGCAAACTGTTTGCGAGCTTTCTTGTGCGTCAGCTTCCTACTGGGATGACGATCATGCAGACCGAGTTGATGCAGTGTGCGGCGTATGGTCTGAGCACTGACAGGCTGACCTCCCACATCTTCAACCTCTGCAGCAATGCTGGCAGCACTCATGTGTCTATTTTTTAAAGCCAACCTCTGGATATGACGCCGAACACGTGGACTCAACTTCTTTGGTCGACCCTGGCGAAGCCTGTTCCGAGTGGAACCTGTCCTGGAAAACCGCTGTATGACCTTGGCCACCATGCTGTAGCTCAGTTTCAGGGTGTTAGCAATCTTCTTATAGCCCAGGCCATCTTTGTGGAGAGCAACAATTCTATTTCTCACATCCTCAGAGAGTTCTTTGCCATGAGGTGCCATGTTGAATATCCAGTGGCCAGTATGAGAGAATTGTACCCAAAACACCAAATGTAACAGCCCTGCTCCCCATTTACACCTGGGACCTTGACACATGACACCAGGGAGGGACAACAACACATTTGGGCACAATTTGGACATGTTCACTGTGGGGTGTACTCACTTATGTTGCCAGCTATTTAGACATTAATGGCTGTGTGTTGAGTTATTTTCAGAAGACAGTAAATCTACACTGCTATACAAGTTGTACACTGACTACTCTAAGTTATATCCAAGTTTCATGTCTATAGTGTTGTCCCATGAAAAGATATAATGAAATATTTGCAGAAATGTGAGGGGTGTACTCACTTTTGTGATACACTGTATATATACTGTATATGTTTATGCATTTTCTCCCCTTTATTTCCCTTTTAGCGTGTCCAATTGCCCAATTGCGTCATACTTCTTCTCCACCAATGCAAATTCCTGCTCTGATTGCGGAGAACGAAGCTAACCCACGCCCCCTCCGACACGTGGGCAGCAGCCGTATGCATTTTATCACCTGCACTTTGCAGCTCAGCGTTGTGTATAGAGAGACACACCCTAAGAGCACTCTTTTCTCATCTCTGTGCAGGCGCCATCAATCAGCCAGCAGAGGTCGTAATTGCATTAGTTATGAGAGAGACCCTATCCGGCTTAGTCCCGCCCAAATCTGAACAACAGGCCAGTCGTTGTTCATGTGGCCGCTCAGCCTTAGCCAGCAGGCAGAGCTGAGACTCGATACGGTGTATTCGAGATCCCAGCTCTGGTTCCAGCGTGTGTTTTTACCGCTGCACCACCTGAGCGGCCAAACCCGAGATATCTTAAAGCTAGGTTCAAATATGGACTGTCAGGTGCGTACACTTCCAGTGGGAAGAAAAAATAAAAAATAAAACCATGGTTCCTGGATCTCAGCACTCTTCCAGGAAGAGAAAACCTTCATTAAAACTTGAACCCTGGGTCATGCACACATATGCAGGTCAGCAGGGAACCACCGCGAGCGGCACATCAGTGGTGCAGTATGGAAAGTGGAATGCATAATTCTGAGAAAAGTGCTGAGGCCAAGAGTCTGCTGTCTGTTAGAAAACAGAGATGTTGCAGCAGGACCGTTCACCACACTCCACACTTCACGGCTTCGATCTGCCAAGAAAAGAGACGAGACGCAACACTTTCCAAACGCCGACTGCAAACCGACACGACTGAAATCACAGCGCGGCAACAAGTGAACTTAACGCCCCGTCAGTATCAACACAGCTAAACAAACCCGAGCGCTCGGAGGCCTTAGTGGCCTCAGTAAATGTTCCTCTGCCAGAGCTGGAGGCAGGATCTCAGATACAAATAGAGCAGCACGTTGTAGAAATTATGGTCTGTTTACTGTGTATGCCCAGCCGTGGATGTCCTGACTCAGCACAGAATGTTCCTGAGTTCTTTAGGCCTTTAGATTTTATAGCATCTGCTTATGTATGAATCCGGGATCCAACCCAAACTTGCACACAAAGTCAGGATGGGATTCCTAGAAAAAGCTAGAAAAATAATAATAACGGCTGATTAACCAGTAACCATGACGCTTAGTTTGCAATATTTGGTTTCAACTTCATTGTAAAACACTTTTAATGCTTTACCACAGCTTTATCCAGGTCAGGGTCCCCGGAATCACAGGGTGTCGACTATCCGCCCCGATTCAAACATAGCCAATCATGTCTGTTTGTAGATGCCTGACTGGCTGATTCGAAGCCTAGATCTCAGCAGTAGTGGGCTAGTGTAGTTTACCACTGCACCACCCAAGCTTCCCTCATCCTACCCTAACTTTTTATATATATATACACTGATCAGCCAAAACTTTGTTAGTCCACTTTCATGCTGTTCTTCAATGGTCAGGACTCTCCCAGGACCACTACAGAGCAGGTATTATTTCGGTGGTGGATCATTTTCAGCACTGCAGTGACACTGACAAGGTGGTGGATTTTTAAACACCTCACTGTCACTGCTGGACTGAGAATCATCCACCAACCAAAAATATCCAGCCAACAGCGCCCCGTGGGCAGTGTCCTGTGACCACTGATGAAGGTCTAGAAGATGATCAACTCAAACAGCAGCAATAGATGAGCGATCGTCTCTGACTTTACGTCTACAAGATGGACCAACTAGGTCGGAGTGTCTAATAGAGTGGACAGTGAGTGGACACGGTATTTAAAAACTGCAGCAGCGCTGCTGTGTCTGATCCACTCATACCAGCACAACACACACTAACACACCACCACCATGTCAGTGTCACTGCAGTGCTGAGAATGATCCACCACCTAAATAATACCTGCTCTGTGGTGGTCCTGGGAGAGTCCTGACCATTGAAGAACAGGGTGGAAGCAGGCTAAAAAGGTATGTAGAGAAACAGATGGACTACAGTCAGTAACTGTAGAACTACAAAGTGCTTCTATATGGTAAGTGAAGCTGATAAAATGGACAGTGAGTGTAACTAACATGACCATAAAGTTAACGGCAGCTAATAGCTTACTTTTGGGGTTCATTAAATAATCTATATCCTGTATCTCAAAGTTACACCTGACACAGATTTAACATTAACTAATATAATATAATACATGTATACATGTATATCAATATCAGGAATATTAATTATTATCTGACAGATTGAGAAAAAACAGCAGCATGAATCCAACAGTAGCTTCTTTGTCTTTGAACTTTGTAACAACTCGTGGTTGATGTCTGGACTCAAACCTCAGCTGAAGATCTCCTCTCAACACATCAAGTGCTCTAATTAAATGTGAATGAGAGGAAATCTGACACCCTTTTAACGCGCATGAGCAGGACGTGTTGCGCCACAGTGGTGTCATGCTGAAAGGTGCACGCCTGCTGTCGGGTGCATCCCCCACCATAGCAGTTAAGTAATATTAAACTCAGCAATGAATGGTTAACGTTCTTTTTAACATAAATATGTTGTGTTATGCACTAACTCGACTTGACTAACCCATATAACATATACATTATATTAAATAATGTTCTCGAGAGTAGCTTTGAGAAATGGGTTGTATCTTGATTAGAATATTTAGCTTTAATAGGCGGCTTGTTACACAGACAAGATTTGTCACACCTGAGGCTATCGCCCTGTCCAGGGTATTCCTGAGTTCTGCCTAGTATTTCCCACTGGAATTGGGACTGGAATTGATAACCACAATTTTTGCTCCTAGTAGAGCAAATATCCACCATTATGATAAAGATAATAACTAATCTTTTTAATCAACAGCATTAAACAAACACTGACTAGTTTGTCATGTATCTATAGATGAATATCTGTACTCCAGACCCACTGCAACTCATCATCAGCTACAGAAAATAAATGAATGAATAAAACAAACAGGCTGCGTTGTTTACACTAGCCGACCTAAGGTTTAGTGATATAGCTAGCCTGAAGACAAATGGCTTCAAATGCTACATGCTAATATATATTTTTTGTTTAAAAACATACATTCAAAATGTAGAACCAGTCCCGGTCGTAGCGTTTATGTTTCATTTAGTTCAGGCTAATAATAGTAAACAATGCTAGGCTACACTACTGGCAAGACTGATTGTCAGTTAAAGCTTAATAGCCAGCTAGCGATGGGTTTTGGTTAAGAAGGATTTTTCTGTTACACAGAAGCAGCAAGTTTAAAATTCTGTGTTTGTTATGGTCATATTAGTGGCTGTAAACATTCCTCCTTGTTTCTGTTTTTCATCAACCAGACAAAATAGGTTAAATTACAAACACATTTCTAGCTTCATCAGATCAGTTTACTTTACAGGGTACAAGCAAAAAGGCTTTTATACACTATATAGAGAAAAGAATAAGTCCTTAAGTATTTACTCTGTTAGCTCGTTAGCTTTATTATAGATGTAGAGTTTGTGTTTATTAGCCAGCATGCTAACCTCACATACACTGCATGTTAGCGAACTGGAAGCTTGAGTATTAATGTTTCGTAGCCAAACCAACACCAAAATTCAGCCTTATTCTATCAATTTCATAGAAGATTCAAATAAATGTGCTTTTACTAATAACAAATTGCATTTTAGCCTGAAAAGCAAAGTTAGGGTGACCATACGTCCTCTTTTTCCCGGACTTGTCCTCTTTCTGGGTCGGACAGGGATTTCTAAATCACCAAAAATGTCTTGGATTTAGCTTTTGTCATCTGCACACGCTATTCTTTGTGTGGTTCAGCACTGATTCCACATTTCTCTTTAGATCTATTTAGATTCTCTTAATAAATGCCCAACCGCAAATGAAAATTCACAGACAAATTACAGAAAAAAATTCAGTGCTTTTGTGTCGCTCGGGATCCCTGGGAAGCAGAATGCATGACCTGCAAAGTGTCCAATAAAGGTGATAATTCAGCAAAACACAAAACTGCAGCCAAAGGGGAGAAAGTTCATCAGGTAAAGACCGGGTAAAACAGAATATGTTGTTACTGCTGCAGAGAGTTTTTGCATTTCACTCCAGGATGCATCAGCTACAATAAAAGCTACAGATCTTTGGACTGCAGCACATCTGCTTTGTTAAAAAGTATTTTCCTGTTTCTGAAACAGCGTAAACATTTCCAAATGCACGTACTAAGATAGAGGTTATTGTCAAAGCCGTGATAGCACCACATTCTGTCGAAATAGCTCCACTGATTACCTATTTTATTTGTTGTCTTTATTGTTTAGAACATTTACATTTACATTTTTGGCATTTAGCAGACGCTCTTATCCAGAGCAACTTACAGAAGTGCTTCCATAGTAAAAATTATCTTACTCTAGTTTAAACAACAGTTCCAGAACACAAGTCTGCTGAAACCCTGTTAGAACCAAAGTGTATTTTGTACAATTTTATTTTAGTACAAGTCAGCTTATGTGTTTAGTAAAGAGGTGATGAATGTTTTTAATCGCTTTTTAAAGACAGCAAGAGACTCAGATGTTCGGACAGACAGAGGAAGCTCGTTCCACCACTTGGGTGCAAGTACAGAGAAGAGCCTTGATGCTTGTCTTCCTTGAGTCCTGGATCAAGTCGAGCGAGACTAGTGGCTCAGAGGTTGCGTGGTACAGAGCGGGGTCCATTTTTGGCTTTGTAGGCGAGCATCAGTGTTTTAAACTGAATGTTTGCAGCTACAGGAAGCCAGTGAAGAGAACGCAGCAGTGGCGTGATGTGGCAGTGTTTAGGTTGGTAAAGAAATACGATTAACACACGCGAGACAGATTTGTTAGTTGTTTTGTTCAAAATAAGCAGTTTATTTATTAAAGTTCAATAACATAGTTGCATTATTAATACATTTGTTAACCCAGTGCCATCTTACCACAAGTGTCCTCTTGTGGTAAGAAAAGCTGTGATCAGAAAAGCTGTGTTTACACGTACCCCAGTTAGCATAAACTAGGTCTCATTCCTTGTAAAAATGAAACATCAACAGTGAGCAGTTTTAGCAGAACTGTTCAGACGGTCAGATGTGGACCAGATGAGATGAGTCTCAGAACCTGTCCAGAACGAAGTAGGTCAGTCTTAACATTCCCGCTGTGTCGGCTACTTTCGACATAAACAAATGAACTCGTTCCACCATCGCACGTCTTGAATATCGGCACACGGAACAGAGAATCTCTACAGTAACATCGGCATTGTTATGAAAAAGCTACTTGAGGCGAAGGCAGAGACGGGACGAGCCGCCGCACTCAAGATTCCACAGGAAATGTGTCCAAAAAAAGAACCTTTTCCTGAGCAACCGTCAATTACACTGCATTGTGTCCCGGCAGACTGCTTTTACACACACGGGCCTCCTTCCTTAAGAACAGATCGATGTAGCATACTCTCGTTATTCAGATAAAGATTCACAAAGAATCAGGAAATACCCAAATAATGCAGAGTATCAGACATCCGTGCTATCAGCCGAACGTCTTATCACTTAGAACACCAAGGCCACGGCACTAAGTGTTTTTCTTCTGCTTATCTGATTAGTAGCAGACTTATGGCAGGTTTGCTTTGGATGTAGTTCTTAAATCACCTCTGATTTGTATACTGACAAAAAGAACTAGCCCTGTTCTAACAGAGGAAAAGAACTAGCCCTGTTCTAACAGAGGAAAAGAACTAGCCCTGTTCTTACAGAGGAAAAGAACTAGCCCTGTTCTAACAGAGGAAAAGAACTAGCCCTGTTCTAACAGAGGAAAAGAACTAGCCCTGTTCTAACAGAGGAAAAGAACTAGCCCTGTTCTAACAGAGGAAAAGAACTAGCCCTGTTCTAACAGAGGAAAAGAACTAGCCCTGTTCTAACAGAGGAAAAGAACTAGCCCTGTTCTAACAGAGGAAAAGAACTAGCCCTGTTCTAACAGAGGAAAAGAACTAGCCCTGTTCTTACAGAGGAAAAGAACTAGCCCTGTTCTTACAGAGGAAAAGAACTAGCCCTGTTCTAACAGAGGAAAAGAACTAGCCCTGTTCTAACAGAGGAAAAGAACTAGCCCTGTTCTTACAGAGGAAAATAACTAGCCCTGTTCTTACAGAGGAAAAGAACTAGCCCTGTTCTTACAGAGGAAAAGAACTAGCCCTGTTCTTACAGAGGAAAAGAACTAGCCCTGTTCTAACAGAGGAAAAGAACTAGCCCTGTTCTAACAGAGGAAAAGAACTAGCCCTGTTCTAACAGAGGAAAAGAACTAGCCCTGTTCTAACAGAGGAAAAGAACTAGCCCTGTTCTTACAGAGAAAAAGAACTAGCCCTGTTCTTACAGAGGAAAAGAACTAGCCCTGTTCTTACAGAGGAAAAGAACTAGCCCTGTTCTAACAGAGGAAAAGAACTAGCCCTGTTCATACAGAGGAAAAGAACTAGCCCTGTTCTAACAGAGGAAAAGAACTAGCCCTGTTCTAACAGAGGAAAAGAACTAGCCCTGTTCTTACAGAGGAAAATAACTAGCCCTGTTCTAACAGAGGAAAAGAACTAGCCCGGTTCTAACAGAGGAAAAGAACTAGCCCTGTTCTAACAGAGGAAAAGAACTAGCCCGGTTCTTACAGAGGAAAAGAACTAGCCCTGTTCTTACAGAGGAAAATAACTAGTCTGGTTCTTACAGAGGAAAAGAACTAGCCCGGTTCTTACAGAGGAAAAGAACTAGCCCTGTTCTTACAGAGGAAAATAACTAGTCTGGTTCTTACAGAGGAAAATAACTAGCCCTGTTCTAACAGAGGAAAAAAACTAGCCCTGTTCTTACAGAGGAAAATAACTAGTCCGGTTTTTACAGAGGAAAAAAACAGCCCTTACAGAAAAGAAAAGAACTAACCCTGTTCTTACAGAGAAAAGAAAAGAAGAAAAGAACTAGCCCTGTTCTAACAGAGGAAAAGAACTAGTCCGGTTCTTACAGAGGAAAAAAACAGCCCTTACAGAAAAGAAAAGAACTAACCCTGTTCTTACAGAGAAAAGAAAAGAAGAAAAGAACTAGCCCTGTTCTTACAGAGGAAAGAAATGAAGAAAAGAACTACACTGCACATCTTTGAGATAAATTGAACCATCAATGTGCCTGACATGACAAAATAAGCACAAATTCCCACAGTCACAGACTTCAAGTCTGCCTCGATTATAGAACAGCACGCTTTGATAACTGAGCTGTGTTTTTAGCGCTGAACCTGGTCTCTAACGCTGGCAGAGTTTCTCTCAGGCAAACACCCCATCTGCACTGATTCCACATCTGGCTCAATGGCTGGAGAAAAGGTCCGACATAAAACAGGTCACCACGGCGATTTATCTTCATCAACTACACACCCAAAGTGGAGGAGAGGGGTGGACCACACGATCCGAATTTGGATCCCAAGGACATTGTTGCAGTTCTACTGTAAAACCCTGGTATTTCAGAAGCGTCACAGTTCAGCAGGGGTGAGGGAGTGAGCATTAATATAAGAGTGTGAGCTCACATCATGCCAGACCTTTCAGTGCAGTAATCTGAGGCTGAGCTTTCTCTGTATCTACTGTGCCAAGTCTGTAATGCCACCGTCAGAACATCGGTAATCTAGATCTGGTTTGTGGCTGCATCAGCCATTCCTTTGCTTTTAGGTAGTAACACGTGTAAGTCACGGCCCTCCCCGGAGTAGAGCACGAGCGGGTAATGGGATACGACTAGATTGGAAGAACTGGGAGAAAATGCATGAAAATAATAATAAATGGGTGGCACGGTGGCTCACAATAACAACGCAGCGTCTGATGTTTCCTTAGCGATGAAGGCAATCCCATGCAAAATATATGCGATGCAACCAACTGAGTTCTTTTCAAATGTAAATAAATTCTCACTGATTTTTAATTTGTATACAGGTGTAATTATACAAGTATCCTTTATTTGCAAATTCAGGCTCTTCAGTGACAGTTTTCGGTACACAGAGGAAGACGTTAGCTGACATGCTAGCAGGTTGTGTCGCCTCAGCATGTTGGTGTGAATGTCCAAAGCGACTTACATTCATCACTGAATACAGTTCAAGCAATTGAGGGTTAGGGGCCTTGCTCAAGGGCCCAACAGTGTCAACTTAGTGATGGTAGGGCTTAAACCGGCAACCTTCCGATTACTCGTCCAGTACCCTAACCACTGAGCTATCGCTGCCCTAGCCCAGCTTGTCATCGTACGACGCCCCAGAAGCGGACAGTGTTAAGGGCCTTGCTGCTTAGCTGAGCCTAGATTTAAACCAGCAATCTTTTGATTGACAGCCCAAAACTTTACCCACTAGGCTCCACAACTATTTTATTTTTAATTCACCCACAAAAAACATTATATCTGTAAATGTTTTGCTTATTTTTGTGTGTGGGTGTGTGTGTGTGTGTGTGTTGTACTAGGAAACTTCCCCTACAGTCTCAGATCAGACAAGTGCCGGTGCAACCAGACACGATCAGCTCTACCAAAAAGAGGGAGGTTGATGACGTGATTACCACTCCAAAAGCGACCCTGCACTAGTGGTGGCTAACCTATTGTGAGTGTCCGCCACTGGCGGGTGAAAAGAAGCGGTTGTCGTGTTACGTGTCAGAGGAGGCGTGTGCTAGTTGAGCATTTCTCCCCCTTTTCACCCAATACAGTTGTACCCAAACAGACATGATCACCCTCTCTCATCGCTGCTGCCACCCACAACCTGGTTAAAGAGGGGGGGGCAAGACTGTCATGTCCCCCTCAGACACACGTGTATCCACTGATTACTTCTTTTCAACTGCTAGGGGCGGGGTCTCACAAAGCGTGGACACCTCGACCAGTCAGCAAAGTGCAACCCTGTTGTAGTCAATGTCCCGCCCCTTACAGGCAAACAGCCAATCGTGTGTCTGTGTAGCCACCTGTCCGGCTGATACCTGCGCTAATTAACTTCAAATTCTAATCTCAGCTCTAACATGCAGCATGCAAGCGGTGGAACTTAAATGGCATTAGCGCAATCGAACGCTCTTGAGTGCACGTCGCATGTTGTTTTCTGTTAATGAGAAACGACGCTCAATCAAACTGCCATTTCGAGTGGCTAATAGCGTCCATTAGAGCTAAATGGAACGGCGCTGTATTAACACAGTGGTTCTGGTTATTCGCTGAAGTCGGAGCACTTAAGCTCTCGACTGGACAGCTAAAGGAAGCGCACATCTGTTCCTGGGCATTACGGCTTGGCACGAGCAGACGCACTAATTCCTGCTTCACTGAGGCCAAATGGAACCCGTTCATCTCAAAATGTGTTTGGCTCCGGTCGGACACAGAGTATTTGTCAGTTTCTTGTGTCTGTCTTCAGGAATAAAGCTGCACAGCATGGCCAAAATTATGTGGACACCTAACTAAGCTTTTGGACGTCCCGTTTCCAAAACGAATAATATAAATGAATATGTCAGTTTTGTATCTCCAATCCACCTCACCACTTGAATGTCTTTGGACTGTGGGAGAAGACCCATGCAGACACGAAGAGATCATGCAAACTCCACACAGAAAGGACCTCGACTGCTCCGAATGGGAATCGAACCCAGCCACCATGCCACCCAATAATATCGAAATACTGTGATCTTTCCAGCTATGACTACAGCCACTCTTCTCAGGAGGCTTCTCACAAGGCTTTGACGCATGTCTGTGGGGATTTGCGCCTGTTCAGTCAAAAGAGATTGTATGGCTGGGCCTCAGTTGATGTTCCGGTTCATTCCAAAGCTGTTCAGTGGGGATGAGGTCAGGGATCTGTGCAGAACACTGGAGCTTCTCTGAACCATGTCTTTATAAAGCTTGTTTCATGCACAAACAGGAACGGGCCTTCCTTAAACTGTTGCTGCAAAATTGGAAGCATGTCATGGCATGCCCTGTATACAGTATAATCGATTCATTACACCTGCTAGCAACTGTTGTAGCTGAACATACCAGCACAACACACACTAACACACCACCACCATGTTATTGTCACTGCAGTGCTGTGAATGACCCACCACCCAAATAATACCTGCTCTGTAGAGGTCCTGTGGGGGTCCTGACCATTGAAGAACAGCATGAAAGGAGGCTAAAAAAGCATGCAGAGAAACAGATGGACTACAGTCAGTAATTGTAGAACTACAAAGTGCTTCTACATGGTAAGTGGAGCAGCTGCATTTGAATCTAAAAATGCGACGCTCACACCTCGTCAGGTTTTGGTGCAGTGCAGAACGTTTCACTGTGTCTCTTCACGAGAGATTCAGTCAGCATTCGTGTCACTGAAGCACCGAGCACAGAGTCGCTCCTCAAACAGAGGATTAATAACTCAGACAAAGACCCCCCTCGTACCCCTGCGCTTCCACAAACCTTTCTTCATTCTAGCAACAGCCCGAAGAAGTACGAGCCGGCCCAAGTACCAAGTACGAGCCATTTCAAAGTGTCTTCAGGTTCGGGACATTACGAGAGGACAAAGAGGGGAAGCTTCAATTATTAGGAGAGGGTAAACGAGAGCAGAGAATACACAGTTCCCGGCAGGTCAGCCATACATTAGGAGCGCCATCTGTTCCTCGTATTCAGACGGGAGGGACGGGAATGTGAGCAGCACCATGGAAACTATTATCAGGTACGGTATGGATTAGAGAGGCGGAGAAAACAGAGGAAGGAATAAAAGAATAGACGGGACAAGAGCGACAACATAACGACCAAGTGCAAGGTTGCCACAGTCTCACTTAATCCCCCAAAATAATGAAACCCTCCAACATGGAATAAACTCACAAAATATATAAGTACTCGGACTCCTGACCATGAGCTTGTTGGACATTTTATTATAAAAACAAATAGTATTTAAATAGAGTGACCTCTATGTGACATTTTCAGCTAGAACAACAGTCACACTTTGAATCATGTCTGTGGGAATTTGTTCCCAGTCAGTCAGAAGATGAAAGCAATTCCAAGCACTTTGTAGTTCTACAATCACTAACTGTAGTCCATCTGTTTCTCTGCATGCTTTGTTAGCCCCCTTTCATGCTGTTCTTTAATGGTCAGGACCCCCACAGGACCACTACAGAGGAGGTATTATTTGGGTGGTGGACCATTCTCAGCACTGCAGTGACACTGACATGGTGGTGGTGTGTTAGTGTGTGTTGTGCTGGTATGAGTGGATCAGACACAGCAACGCTGCTGGAGTTTTTAAACACCTCACTATCACTGCTGGACTGAGAATAGTCCACCAACCAAAAACATCCAGCCAACAGCGCCCCGTGGGCAGTGTCCTGTGACCACTGATGAAGGTCTAGAAGATGACCGACTCAAACAGCAGCATTAGATGAGCGATCGTCTCTGACTTTACATCTACAAGGTGGACCAACTAGGTAGGAGTGTCAAACACTCATACCAGCACAACACACACTAACACACCACCACCATGTCAGTGTCACTGCAGTGCTGAAAATGATCCACCACCTAAATAATACCTGATCTGTGGGGGTCCTGACCATTGAAGAACAGCATGAAAGGGGGCTAACAAAGCATGTAGAGAAACAGATGGACTACAGTCAGTAATTGTAGAACTACAAAGTGCTTCTATATGGTAAGTGGAGCTGATCAAATGGACAGTGAGTGTAGAAACAAGGAGGTGGTTTTAATGTTATGGCTGGTCGGTGTATAACGGATTTTTTACACCAGTTAGCAATTGCTGTGGCTGAAACACTGAATTCAATGATTAGAAGGGGCGTCCCAATACTTTTGTCCATATTGTTTATCATGACTCACACATACCAAAACAAAAACACACAGTAGACTTCCTCTACACCGATCTACTGAAAGAGGCTGACAGGTTACCCCTCTGAGACGAGCCGGTGAAACATGAGTCACTCCGATCGTCCTCACTGCTACCTGACAGACCGTAAACACACCAAACCAAACCAAACCCCCCTGTACAGAACATCATATCTCATGAGTAGGGCTCTACTAAATTCACAGGAAAATGTTCTTAATGGGCAGTTATTACATTAAACGTATAAATTAATTGATAGAATAAATGGAAGCTACAATACACAGCACAGGTACCTTAATAGATGAATGAAAGGGCTCCGTCTCAAATCCGAAAATCCTCGTCCGTGTTTTGACCCCCTCCAAGTCCACAGAATTGGTTGGGAGTTTTCCAAACTCAGTTACCCGAGTCATGTTGTTAGCTGCTTTAGACTTCGACACCTTGGACATTGTGACTAACCGATTGCTAACTGAATTGCCGTAGGATTCATAGTGCGAATTAACCAGTAAACGTGAAGCACTTGAACGCTGCACGAATTAAAACGTTAAATTTTAAAGTTTAAAGATTGAATTTCACAGCAAATTGCTTATTACACAGGAAAAGGCTTGTTTAGGTAGGGACTAGGGCTGGCTCTATACCACTTTCTAAGTCCGATACCGATACTACAAACTGAGTGCGGCCGTAGGGCGGCTGTAGCCTAGTGGGTAAGATACTGGACTAGTAATCAGAAGGTTGCCGGTTCAAGCCCCACCTCTGCCAGGTTGCAACTGTTGGGCCCTTGAGCAAGGCCCTTAACCCTCAATTGCTTAGATTGTATACTGTCACAGTACTGTAAGTCGCTTTGGATAAAAGCGTCTGCTAAATGCCGAAAACGTAAACAAGTATCTGCCGATACCGATACCAATCCGATACCGTCATTTTTCCTCTCAAACAACTAAGCAGTAATAATACACGTCTCAATGCACTATGGTTAAACTAGCTATCTAAATAACAATGATCAGACTGTGAAACAAATATTCTAAATGAATAAATACAGAACCTACAACATCACACTAATACTAAACTGCTGTTTTTACACACAGAACATTTAGCAGTATTTTTTGGCTTGTTTAACAGCACCGTACACACATTTAAAATAAAATTTTAAGTGCAAATTTAAAGTTTTCAATTCCTTGAGTTTAAAATAACTCCACACAGCTGACATTACAGCCACGCTACTAACAGGTTTCACTTACGTTCGAGCTGAAGTTCACGTGACACATCTCGCTTTACGGCGTGTCGTCCAAAGTGTCTACAATTGGAAGATGTGGATGTCAATCAAACGCGATGGACCAATTAGAATTGACGCAGAGTTGAGATGTTCCGTTAAAGTTCTGTCACGTTTTTAGATGATTAAACCCTGCTGGATTTTGAAGAGGACGTCTGTCGGGAAACGATGTAGTTTGTTGTATTTCATAACACTAATGGATTAATGGTTGAGGATGTGAGATATCTCCAAGCCGGGACAAGATAGGTTTTCGGGTGAGCGATTTATCATTTATGAAGCAATTTTTATTGTGTTTAAACAGTGTTTTTAGATGTGGCAGTAGTAGATCATTTTTAAAATGCTAAAAATTTAAAAAGATCAGTGTGTTTAAATTTCTAAATGGCCTTATTTACATTAAGTGTTATTTACATTAAGTGTTATTTACATTAAGTGTTATTTACATTACAGTATTGGATCAGATTACATGTTTTTTCCTTCCGATATCCGATCCAGTGATTTGGGCCAATATCGGAGCCAGCCCTAGTAGGGATTATTTGAAAACCTCGGGGTTGAGTAAGCGTCGGATGCAGCTAGTTAACTGTGAGTATTACTTTTATGACTATGAGCATGTGAATATTTCAGGTGGCGCATTACGTGAATATTAAACCATAAAAGGTAATAAAACACATGACATGAGAATAAATGTCACACAGGTATAAAAGTTACATTTAAAAGATCATGATTGACTTTATACAATAATAATAATAAGGCAGATTTAACACCTTTACTGAATTTGTCATATACACCATATTGCCCGACTCCTGAAAAACAACCCCACACCATAATCCCCCCTCCACCAAACTTTACACTCGGCACAATGCAGTCAGACAAGTACCGTTCCCCTGGCAACCGCCAAACCCAGACTCATCCATCGGATTGCCAGACGGAGAAGCGTGATTCGTCACTCCAGAGAACACGTCTCCACTGCTCTAGAGTCCAGTGCCGCCGTGCTTTACACCACTGAATCCGACGCTTTGCATTGCGCTTGGTGATGTAAGGCTTGGATGCAGCTGCTCGGTCATGGAAACCCATTCCATGAAGCTCTACACACTGTTCTTGATCTAATCTGAAGGCCACATGAAGTTTGGAGGTCTGTAGCGATTGACTCTGCAGAAAGTTGCCGACCTCTGTGCACTATGCGCCTCAGCATCCGCTGACCCCGCTGTCATTTTACATGGCTACCACTTCGTGGCTGAGTTGCTGTCGTTCCCAATCGCTTCCACTTTGTTATAATACCACTGACAGTAGACTGTGGAATATTTAGTAGTGAGGAAATTTCACGACTGGACTTGTTGCACAGGTGGCACCCTATCACGGTACCATGCTGGAATTCACTGAGCTCCTGAGAGCGACCCATTCTTTCACTAATGTTTGTAGAAGCAGTCTGCTTAGTGCCTAGGTGCTTGGTTTTATACACCTGTGGCCATGGAAGTGATTGGAACACCTGAATTCAATGATTTGGATGGGTGAGTGAATACTTTTGGCAATATAGTGTATTTATATTCATGTTTACAGTACAGTAAAATTCTTCTTCTGCATATCACAGCTTGTTTGGAAGCTGGGGTCAGAGCGCAAGGTCAGTTCGAAATACAGGGTTAATGCGGGTTAACCTCGTTCCCAGACTGTGGGTTCTTCCCTTTCCTCCAGAGCCTACACACCAGCATGTCTGCCAATATTGAATGTTTGGTGTTGTGGTTAAAAAGACCACACCGGTGCTGTTGTATTGACTTTTGTACCAAAGCTGGCTGTACGGCTTTACGCTGAATGGATTTGTTTGCACGTTTATATAGAGTCTGTCTGAAAAACTAGTGAGCTGCCTTGCTGCCTACTGCATACCTGGGCAGCCGCCTAAATAGAGAGGGTTCTAATAATAATAATAATAATAAGACATCAATTTCATAAGGCAGATTATTTAGATGCACTACTTACACGGACATCACAGTTTTCGCTGACTAAGCTAACACAGTTTATTCAGTCTCATTATCAGTCAGAATTAAAGCACCTCAGTAGGAGCATTTTAACGGGATCTATTAATTAAAAGACATGCCCTCTTCTCAGGAGTGTGTAAGTAGAGAGATTGCGTTTTTCTCACATTTTTGCTAAATGTGAAACATAATTAGATGCAGTTTTTTGGCAAGGCATCATGGGACTTTGGATGATAATAATATAATACACTGATCAGCCATAACATTAAAACCACCTCCTTGTTTCTACACTCACTGTCCATGTTATCATATAGAAGCACTTTGTAGTTCTACAATTACTGACTGTAGTCCATCTGTTTCTCTGCATACTTTTTTAACCTGCTTTCACCCTGTTCTTCAATGGTCAGGACCCCCATAGGACCACCACAGAGCAGGTATTATTTAGATGGTGGATGATTCTCAGCACTGCAGTCACGCTGACATGGTGGTGGTGTGTTAGTGTGTGTTGTGCTGGTTTAAGTGGATCAGACACAGCAGCGCTGCTGGAGTTTTTAAACAACGTGTCCACTCACTGTCCACTCTATTAGACACTCCTACCTAGTTGGTCCACCCTGTAGATGTAAAGTCCGAGACGATCGCTCATCTATTGTTGCTGTTTGAGTCGGTAATCTTCTAGACCTTCATCAGTGGTCACGTGACGCTACCCACGGGGCGCTGTTGGCTGGATATATTTCTGGTTGGTGGACTATTCTTAGTCCAGCAGTGCTGCTGTGTCTGATCCACTCATACCAGCACAACACACACTAACACACCACCACCATGTCAGTGTCACTGCAGTGCTGAGAATGATCCACCACCCAAATAATACCTGCTCTGTGGTGGTACTGGGAGAGTCCTGACCACTGAAGGTAACAAAGCATGCAGAGAAACAGATGGACTACAGTCAGTAATTGTAGAACTACAAAGTGCTTCTATATGGTAAGTGGAGCTGATAAAATGGACAGTGTGTGTAAAAACTAGGAGGTGGTTTTAATGTTATGGCTGATCAGTGTATAATATAATGGATAGCCCTGTATATTATAGCATGGTCCCTGATGCAGAACAATTCCCCGGCAGCCTTTCGAACCTTGTGACAGGGCCATGTGGAGTCCAGCAGGAGAAAACCCCTGTGCTCTTGTCCTTTCAGGTCAGGTGTGTAGTGGCCCATGTGTAAGTAGGTTAATCCGCTCTCTGCCTCCTCGCCGTGCTCCTGGAATCACCGCCCAGGAGAATAACCTCGTTCTGCTACATGAGCTCTCGGGTTATTCTTAGATCATCACAGATCTTAAGCAGGTCTGGAAGTGGCTTTCTAAGATTTGCTAAGAATTGCTTCTATGACTTAATAATCTCCTGTTTTATATATAGAAAAAAGCCGTAATCCAATTCAATAACCTGAATAAATTCACACTGATGTGTATCAAGGGCACTGAATTAAAAAAAACACAGATTCACAGATATTTAAAGAAAAGTGCCAAATTTCACAGCAGTCATTAAATGACACTCATAAACTGGAAGCAACATACACAGCACAGCTACCTTAACTCCAGCCGTATGCATTTTGTCACCTACACTTCGACGAGTGCAATGCGGATCAGCACTGTGTACGGAGAGACACACCCTGACAGCACTCTTTTCCCATCTCTGTGAAGGCACCATCAATCAGCCAGCAGAGGTCGTTATTGCATTAGTTATGAGATCCGGCTTTAATATCCCACCCCTATCTGAACAACAGGCCAGTCGTCGTTCATGTGGCCACTCAGCCCAGCCGGCAGGCAGAGCTGAGACTCAATACGATGTATTCAAGATCCCAGCTCTGCTTACAGTGTGTGTTTTTACCGCGGCGCCACCTGAGCGGCGAAAGCCAATATCTTCAAATGAAAAAAAGCAAACCTGGAACAGTACTGAATCGTCAAGGAAAATAACTGCCAGCTTACCAAAATTCCTCCAAGTGCACAATGATGTGTCATCCAGGAAGTCCAAAAACACAGATAAACATCTAAGAAGCTGCAGGAACTGACTGAGTTCAGATAATATCGACAATTATGATTCTAGCATTGATATCCGTTAAGAGAAATGCATGGCAAACACTACTGTCATCCAGGAACAACATACAGGTTCCTCTAACATTTGCCCTAAAAATGCCCAATGTTGCCCATGCCCATGCCTTTTCTCGTCTCAAGACAAACAACATTTGGGTTTCGGCGTGAACGAGTCAAAGCCCTGACTTGAACCGTACTGAGATGCTATGGCAGGACCTTAAACAGGCAGTTTAAGGTCCTTTAAAAAGCCCTTTAAAGTGGCTGTATTAAGGCAACGAATTAAATTCCAAAATTCCTTTACAGCGATGTGAAAGACTGATCTGATCTTCAACTATCAAAAGTGGCTGCTGGTGCTGCTGGAGGTGGCAGAACCAGTCTATCTTAACCAGATTAGAGAAAATTAACTTTCCCCAGAGGCAATGACCTTAAAAAAAGTTGGTTTTAGTGTTTTGTTCTGGATGTTTCTGTTCTTTAGAAATCTTTCCACTTAAAAATTAAGCAAAGGGGTGAAATCTTAGCTCTGCTATTGGTTTGGCTGGGAGCCTGTTGAGTGGGAGGGTCAGAGATTCCTTATTAATGCTGCAATTACGGCCTCTGCTGGCGGGTCGATGGTGCCTGCACAGGGACGGGGAATAATGGACGGCAGTGCGTGAGTCTACATAAGCGATACTGATCTCCATTGCGGGTGAAAAAGAGGCGGTGTGGAAGGGGGCTTATTAGGTGGCCCTCTTTGCCCACTGTAAAGATTTGCACCAGTGGAGGAGAGATATACAGGGTAACTGGATATGATTAGATTAAGAGAAAAGGGAAAATGCATAAATAGAAATTTAAAAATCAAACTAAAAATATGAAGAAAAATTCAGGAAGTAAGCAAATGCTTTTTTCATTCCACTGTACATATTTAGGAGTTGTAGCCTAGCGATTAAGGTACTAGACTGGTTCAAGCCCAACCACTACCAGGTTGCCACTGTTGGGGCCTTAAGCAAGACCATTAACCATAAGTAAGTCACTTTGGATAAAAGAGTCTGCTAAATACAGAAAATGTAAAGATTAAATTACAATCATATGTTTGGCTCCTTGTTATCAGCTGAAATGTCCTAATAATTTCTACGTATATCTAATTTAAAGAAAACCAAATGTCAGCAAGCACACCTAATGCAGCAGACTGATTTTTATTCCTTCCCTCCGTGCCTGTTTTTTGCCGCTTCTTAAGCTCGGGCTCATGAATAAAAATGAGACGTTGCCAACTAGGTCATGGCAACATGGAGCACATCTGAGTTCATTTATGTTGCGCGGCGTTTGTGTTATTCACTAATTAACTAGGGAGGATCTTATTACATGAGGACTTTCTACAAAAGACTGTGTATCCCAAAAAAGCTAAGCTGATGGATCAACTACAAAAAAACATTGTTTATAACAACAGTACAAGTAAAATACATTCTTATGTTCATCTATTTATAGTAACAGATGAATACATTTTTACTTTAATTATTACATATGAACAGTTGCTTGTGGGTCTGAGAGCTTATAAAGCCACAATAAGACAAACTGTCAGTGAATAAAGGTAATTTGATGTTGTTACAGCTCACTTCCCCTCACATTCACATGCTAGATTAGATTACAGGATTTAAAACTGTGCTAAATACTTGCTACTTATTGTAGCTATATTATCAATTTTCATTTTACTGATTTTAAAATTGTAATCTCGTTTATTAAACGTATATGATTTATATATATATATATATATATATATATATATAGTTTTCTCCCCTTTTTCTCTTTTTTAGCGCGTCCAATTGCCCGATTGCGTCATGCTTCCTCTTCACCAATGCCGATCCTCGCTCTGATTGAGGAGAACGAAGCTAACCCACGCCCCCTCCAACACGTGGGCAACAGCCGTATGCATTTTGTCACCTACTTTTTGACAAGTGCAATGCGGATCAGCACTGTGTACGGAGACACACACCCTGACAGCACTCTTTTCCCATCTCTGCGCAGGCGCCATCAATCGGCCAGCAGAGGTCATAATTGCATTAGTTATGAGAGAGAGACCCTATCCGGCTTTGAATATTCCACCCCTATATGAACAACAGGCCAATCGTTGTTCATGTGGCCGCTCAGCCCAGCCGGATGGCAGAGCTGAGATTCGATACGATGTTTTTTACCGCTGCGCCACCTGAGCGGCAAACGTATATGTAAACGTGTATTTTTTACTGATTGATGATGAGTGTCATTAAAGGTGCCATTAAATAAAATGTATTATTATTAATATTATTATTATGATGATGATTAAGTGAGCACCCTAAAAAAACACCAAGAACAGAATGTCTAACCCGAAAGAACTTGAAATGCAAGAAAAAGAGTGACGGACCTGAAGAAATCCCACTCTTACTATAAAAATAACAATTAAAAAATTCTGCACACAGAATCACAGAGCAAATCAGTGTTCTCCAATAACACAACAAAGTCCCAGTAAACACAGAAAGGATATTTATCGATAGATTCAAGCACTGGGTCTCTTGTGCACTATTATTCACCCTCCAGTCTCAGTACTTGGTGGAACATGATTTTGCCTGGATAACCTCTAATTAGCGATTTCGGTAAGAGCTAGCAAATTTGTGAAACCTCTCTTGTGGAATCTTCACCCATTCTGACGTTTGCTCTCTTTAAATCCCACCAAAGATTTTCTCTAAGCCCGCTCCAGGATATTCCAGGACTGATTCCCTAACCAAGCTTTGGTTGACTTGGAAGTGTGCTTGGGATTATTGTCCTGCCAACTCCTGCAGCAGAAAAACATCCCACATCATCACTGACAGACCTCCATGCTTGATCATGGGGAGAGAATTCTTCTGGTCAGAAGCTTCATCTTTCTTGTGCCAGACAAACCATTTGGCCAAACAGTTCCAGTTTTTCTGTAGAATTACGTCAAACACTCTGCAGGACTATCCAAATTCCTTCTAGCGTATTCCAACCGACCCTTCTTGTGGTTCTCGGTCGACAGTGGCACGCTTTGTGGAGTTCAGCCATAAAATCCTTGGTTGTTAACAGATCATTGTATGGTTGCCACTGACACATTAGTACCAGCCTTCATCAGGTCATCCTGTAAGTCTTTTGCAGTAACACTGAGGTATTCGCGTCTTGGTGAGACTGCTAAAGCTTCTGGACGAAATAGCGAAAATTCTCCAACAGTGAGACTCCCAATAGCCTCTCTAGCTCCTTAGTTTTCACCATGGTTGCAACACGCCTTAAACATTTGAATATAACACATCACACCTGAAGCAAATGAAGCATGGTTATTGAGTTCCCACTGATTTAATCATGTTGTAACCCAACTTTAGGTCATACAAACAGATCAGTATGGATTACACTGACTGAGGATATTTGACCGAGCTTCTCTAGAATGTTATTTGTTTTCATTTTAAATAACTAATTTTTTTCCCCTTTTTTTCCCCCTTTAGCGCATCCAATTGTTCAATTTGCATCGTGCTTCCTCTCTGTCTATGCCGAACCCTGCCCTGACCGAGGAGATCGAAGCTAACCCATATCCCCTCTGAAACATGAGCAGCAGCCAGATGCATTTTTGCCACCTGAGTGAGGTGAGTTTGGCGCCACCTAGCATTGCATGCGGAGAGACACACCCTAAGGGCACTCTTCCTCATCTCTTGTGCAGGCGCCTCTAATCAGCCGGCAGAGGTCGTAATCGCATTCTGACAGAGAGAGACCCACATCCGGTTCTTTGTCCCACCCCCCCAACTGAGCAACCGTTACCCATACAGCCACTCAGCTTCGAACCGGTGAAGCACAGCTGGATTCGATACCACGTACTCAGAATCCAGCCCTGGTTGCAGCGTGTCTTTTTACCGCTGTGCCACCTGAGCGGCTTAAATAACTCATTATTGATTAGTCATTAAACTGCTGTCCCAATTAAAGCTTTCTATTAGATGAGAGCATGATTTTTCATGATCTATATGGGCCGGTTTTTCAGTCATTGCTTTTCCTAATCAGTCCTGACCAGACTCCCAGTTCTTGCTGCTGAAAACTGGTTCCCATATCAAGACACAAACATCACATTTTAGTGGAGATGGTGTTGCCTGGCAAACATATTATTTAAAAAAGGACTTCCTGCTGGCTTTTGGTGGAACACCTTGAATATGCCTGACCCCTGAGGGAGTCAGAGAGACAGCTGGTGTCACAGTAGTCCTTCCAACAAGTGTCCATCTAATGTTATCACGTTTAGTATATTTAGAGACGTGGCCCTGACCTAGGTAATGCGGCAGCTGTATAATATTTTCCAAGCTTAGAGCCAAAATAGACTTTATTTCAATTTATTCCCTGAACAGTCTACCATACTGACAGACCTCAAAAAGATGCTTACAATAATTAAAAAACAGCGGATCCTCACATTATGTACACTGACTATTAACAAATTTACAACAACAAAGTTGGCCAGAAGACTGATTTGCTCTATTTAAAATGTACAATCTAAGACAATAATATCAAATAAAGCAATAAAAAGTCATTGTAGTTCTAAGCCCAGAGAGCAAAATAATTCTGACAGCATCTAAATTCAAATCATATTTCTCAAATGAATGTGGACAGAATCTTTGACCTTCAACAAGATACACGGCTGCAGTTTAAAATCCAGACAAATGATGTAAAGACAAAATCTGCAAGTGATCAAAACTTGTCTGATCCTGAACATGGCGGTGTGTGTAATCCAACCAGAGCAACAACAACATCAGCCTGTAATCCTGCCCAGTAAAACCGTTATTCCACTGCAGCCTGTAATCTACATGCACCAGGCTTTCATTTCAGCTGGGCATCAACAAATACCGGGCACACCCTGCATGCATCACTTTTTTGAGAATGACCCAAGCCTGGATGAAAAAAAAACAACAATCCTGAATGAACAGAGTGTTTGATTTGATGTTTCCACATGCCTGACCTCATCTGTGCGAATCGTGGTGCGAATCTGAGGTCGCAGCATGATTAGCTGATCAAGAGAGCGAGCTCGGTCTTGAGCTCTCCTCTCGAATGTGTAGAGGAGGTGGGAGAAAGGAGGATGATAGCCAAGCTGTCATCTATCCTGGACAACACCACACATCCACTACACGAGTCTGTAGGGGTCCTAAAAAGCTCCTTCAGTACCAGACTCCGACACCCCCTGTCCTTCATTCCTGCAGCCATCAGGGCTTACAACAACATGCAATATATCACTCATATCTACACTTACATGTCTATAGTGCAATACAAAGAGTGCAATATGTAATCTATTATTCATATGTTTATCTTGCCTTATCTTGCCTTATCTTGTCCTGTCTTATCTTGTCTTATCTTATCTTATCTTAACACCAGCAACCGAAGGAACAATTAAATGATCTGCTGGCACAGATCCTGTACAATATCAAGTCAGTGTGTTGAGTCTATGTAGGCAATAAAGTATTATCTTATCTTGTCTTGTCTTATTTTATCTCAACACCAGTAACCAAAGAAACATATACATTATCTGCTGGCACAGATCCTGTACAAGATCAAGTCAGTGTGGTGAGTCTATGTAGGCAATAAAGTATTGTCTTATCCTATATTATCTTGTCTTATCTTGCCTTATCTTATCTTATCTCATCTCTTGACACCAACCACGAAGGAACAATTAAATGATCTGCTGGCACAGATCCTGTACAAGATCAAGTCAGTGTGTTGGCAATAAAGTTTTGTCTTATCTTATATTATCTTGTCTTATTATGTTTGATCTTTTCTTGCCTTATCTTGTCTTATCTCTTAACACCAGCAACCAAAGGAACAATTAAATGATCTGCTGACACAGACCCTGCACAAGATCAGGTCAGTGTGGTGAGTCTATGTAGGCATTAAAGTCTTATCTTATATTATCTTGTCTTGTCTTATCTTATCTCATCTCATCTCTTAACACCAGTAACCAAAGAAACAAATAAACGATCTGCTGGCACAGAGTGTTGAGTCTATGTCAACAATAAAGTCTTATCTCATCTTATCTTATCTGATCTCATCTTATCTTATCTCTTAACACCAGCAACCAAAGGAACAATCAAATGATCTGCTGGCACTGGTCCTACACAAGATCAAGTCAAGTGTGTTGAGTCTATGTATCTTAAATTATCTTGTCTTGTCTTGCCTTATCTCATCTTATCTCTTAACACCAGCAACCAAAGGAACAATTAAATGATCTGCTGGCACAGATCCTGTACAAGATCAGGTCAGTGTGTTGAGTCTATGTAGACGGCAGTGATTCATGGACAAATGGAGATGAGACAGGCCCTTACCTCCTCCAGCACGCTGACCGTGTTCCTGCAGTTCTGTAAGCGGGTGGTGAAGCTCGATGTGGTCGGGGAGTTGTAATCCTCCGTGGTTTCGGACAGAAACTCGGACACGGAGATCTGATCCGGCATCCTGGCACACGCGATCGCCCGGTAAAGATGGAGGAGAGGGTTTTGATCAGAGATGCAGCAGCATTAATTACAAACACAAACTGCTTACCACGGCGGAGCGAGCTTTCCTAACGCAAATCGCAATGCGTAAAATCACCCAAACGCGGCGGACTGTCGGTGCGGGCAGCGCGCTGCGTACTCGGACAGACTGGATTCGGGTGTAATATCCACCTTCTGTCCTTTACTCCTCTCTGATCGCCCTCGTCTCTCTAAATACTAACAACACCACGGTTCTCCTTTAGTCTCCCGGTTATAAGATGCTCGGCGGTTCAGAATTCCCTCCCCATTTCGCGATCCACAAACTCAGCGTGCTCTCGTTTTCCTCTGCGCTGTTTTATTTTAAAGCATCATTGTTTTACTGGCTTGTTTAGTGACAGTGATTTCATTCTGAATGTTTAATCCTTTCTCTCTTTATGCGCTTTTCTCCAGTTCAATTCTCCTGCTCGCTCTCTGCTCTCTTGACATGAGCGCGTGCACGCGTCCCGAAACCCTGCCCACCGCCGGTCACGCGCAAAAACCAGAAGACTGTCTGCGCATGCGTCCTAGTGCAGCTGCTATCCCAAAGCGCATATGACGAACTATTGTAGCATAGATCTTCCACACATGCATCAATTATATCATTTTTGATCATTTTAATGCCACCTTTACCTGCCTAACAACAAATACAACATTTAAACTTTCACATTACATCAGTTTATTAGGATTTTAACGTCATGTTTTACACACTTTGGTTACATTCATGACAGGACACAATACACAAGATTCACCAATTCACAAGCTTAATGTCAAACCCAGTCATGGACAATTTAGTATCTCCAATTCACCTCACTTGCACATCTTTGGACTGTGGGAGGAAACCGGCGCTCCCGGAGAAAACACAAGCAGACACAGGGAGAACATGCAAACTTCACAGACCCGGATCGCTCCTGACACATGGGGATCGCACCCAGGACCTTCTTGCTGTGAGGTGACAGTGCTACCCACTGAGCCACCATGCCACCCTCACATTACATTACATGTCACACTCACTGTCCATTTTATCAGCTCCACTTACCATATAGAAGCACTACAATTACTGACTGTAGTCCATCTGTTTCTCTGCATGCTTTGTTAGCCCCATTTCACCCTGTTCTTCAATGGTCAGGACCACCACAGAGCAGGTATTATTTAGGTGGTGGATTATTCTCAGCACTGCAGTGACACTGACACGGTGGTGGTGTGTTAGTGTGTGTTGTGCTGGTATGAGTGGATCAGACACAGCAGCACTGATGGAGTTTTTAAACACCTCACTGTAACTGCTGGACTGACAATAGTCCACCAACCAAAAATATATCCAGCCAACAGCGCCCCGTAGGCAGCGTCCTGTGACCACTGACGAAGGTCTAGAAGATGACCGACTCAAACAGCAGCAATAGATGAACGATCGACTCTGACTTTACATCTACAAGGTGGACCAACTAGGTAGGAGTGTCTAATAGAGTGGACAGTGAGTGGACACGGTGCTGCTGTGTCTGATCCACTCATACCAGCACAACACACACTAACACACCACCACCATGTCAGTGTCACTGCAGTGCTGAGAATGATCCACCACCCAAATAATACCTGCTCTGTGGTGGTCCTGTGGAAGTCCTGACCATTGAAGAACAGGCTGAAAGCAGGTTAAAAAAAAGTATGTAGATGGACTACAGTTAGTAATTGTTGAACTACAAAGTGCTTCTATATGGTAAGTGGAGCTATTAAAATGGACAGTAAGTGTAGAAACAAGGAGGTGGTTTTAATGTTATGGCTGATCGGTGTATATACTGATGTAGCAATTTCCAGTTGTGAGGGAGGAATTCTATCACAATCTTAAAAAGAGTAATTAGCTGTCAGATTTTACTAATAAGTTGGACTGCCTTTCAGTTTTGGTGTTTTAGAGCACTAAGGTGTGTCTGTACAACAACTGTGATAAGTATGTTTACAAATGTACAGCCTTCTAGACAGTTCTCAATCTTCCTAGGAATGTGGGTCTAAATTGACCAGCTGGTCCTCTACACAGCCATGTCAATGGCAGAGACAGGGGGCAGGTGGTGGAAGCCCTGTGATGGATTGGCATCCTGTCCATAGTTTTCCTGCCTTGTATCCAGTGTTTTTGTCTGAACCGGACCTGCCATGACCCGGATTGGGCAACTGGTAAAAATCCAACAGGACAACCAACAGGACAGTTATGCCAAGCACACCGGTAAATCAACACCAACATCAGAATGGCTAAAGAAGAATTACATTAAAGTCAAGACCACAACCCCATGGAGATGCTGTGGTGGGATCTTATGACAGCCGTGCTTACACTAATGGCCTCAAACATTATTGAACTAAAGCAGTGTTGTAAAGACGATTGGGCCACAATCTGAATGGTTTCTGAATGTTTGTTTACTTTATTGAAATCTGTTGTAATTTTTGATGACATCTGAGGTTATTTGCTTAATAATCATTTTGTCAGGACCACAAAATTGTTATTTTGGCTCTGAAAATTAAAGGAGAGTGTACTTCTCATGACCTAGTCACAATGAAAATTAACTCTGAGGTTGCACAGCACCAAGATCCTGGTGACCCGGGTTCTGTCACTGTCAGTAAAGAATTTTGGCATGTTCCCCTGTGTCTGGGTTTTTTATCCAAAAGAATGCAGAAGGTGGATAGTTTTGAATAAGTAAAAGAATGATTAATGATGGTGTGGAGCCCTGCAATCAACTGGCACCCTGTCAAGTGTGAATTTCCGCCTTGTGCCAAGTGTTTCCAGGTAGTGTAGGACTGAAGCGGAGAAAATAGATAATAAAAAGAAAAGAATGTAGATGCTGAAATCCCTCATTTTTGAGGTAGTACATGATTGTTGCTGTAGTTTTTATCTTTGAAATTTACCATAATGTTTGACAATATTATATAAAATGCTATTTATTTACTGCTTTTACTGTTCATTTGTGTATATAGCCATGTAAGCAGCTCTAGTGCCAATAAATAACACCTTTATATATTAACATAGTGATTATTTGATACATACATCTTAATCTCATTGTAATGCTGCCATCATATACAATAATTATTTAGTCAGTTGTTTAACACAAATCCATACTAAATACAGCTAGTCAATGATCATTAAAATTAGAAAGCATTGATTGTTTATAATTAAACGTATTGATGGTTGTCTCTCAGACCAATCACACGTCATGTACAATTAAATTCTAATGCAGAACTGGGGTTTGTTGGCACAGTGGTTTTTTTCGGGACATTAAGCAGAGCTGTAAGAAGAATGTAACAGTGAAATGTTCACCCTCATGAGCTGCATCCGCTGGTTTCATTAAGACGTAAAAGGAACTGTAAAAGATCATCTTTAATATAAGGTGAAGATTCTAGAGATATATATTATTATGAAGACCCAATGAAACCCTTATCAGTATAAAGCTGAGGAAAACGGACAATGAATGACTCAAGATATTCAAATTAGTTCAGACTTAAAACTCAGGAGGGCACAAATTTATATATTTGAAAAAAACATAGCTTCTTTATTCAGGGATATTATGGGATTATTTTGAAAATATGACAACTGCTGGCTCAACAATACACATACAACTAATAAAGTTTATTTTGTAGCATTGCCTCCTTTTTTTTGTTAGCGATTATTATTGACTACAGATGGTGACTTCTCTGAGCCCATATACATCAGACTAAGTCACAAGCATTACCACAGGGACTCTAGAAAGATCTCAATTGGAGCCAGTGGCATTTCTGGATGTTGCTGATACACTGTCTAACCAGTATTTCAATAAGAAAATACTTTTATTTGAATAATTTCGGCAATGATTAATAAGCCTCAGCTGGTGACAGCTTTTAACCCTGTTGCTGTAGCTTCTAATTTCTTAAACAACCATGTTGGAAGATATTTTTATGGTTGTTGATTTAATATATCTGTGTTTCAGAAGGGTCATATTATTGCCCTACATCAAGCAAAAGAAACAACAGAAATTAATGCTGAAATACTGGAATACAACGCATTATTAAAACCTGAATGTATATTGGTGAAAATATTGAATATCTTTACTTTTTTTCAACTAAATAAAGTAAATGAATGTTTTCAAATTAATGCTTTAAGTCTTATTTGCATTTTAGCTACTGTCCCAACATTTTTGGAACTGCGTATTTAAAGCCAATCGATGATCTGATCATCTAGCTTACGCCTCACCTATGCGGAAAAACTAGAGATATTTATATTTTTCCAGACTTGTATTTTTTTCCTCAGGTCTGCTGGACTTTTCTTTAATCATGGCATAGTGTTCCTGTAGAAAATTTAAGGTGTCAGTGTTGCTTTGGTAGAGTTCACAAGGGCATTATGAATGCTGGAAAACTTTTCCTAAGTAAATGTAATCATGTTTTACAAAATATGTTGCATTTTACTGAAATTCTCTTTGTGTCACACGTTTTATGATCTAAAGTCATTCATTTTACACCACTGTTCATAATGTCTGTAAAGCTTGTTCCTCTTGGAATCACAATAAAGATTAAAAACTGTGCCAACCAACCCCAGTTTCTTCAACACTGGGGCTGCAGGACTGCAGGATCTTCTGCAGCATGACTCGAAAAGAACCATACAGCCTACTGATGGTTGATGCTCGATATGGAATGATTGAACTGAACCAGGAATAAAAGTTATACAGAAACTTCTGTGAGCAACCTCATTAGAAGTGTGTGGACATTTGTAACTCACCGGCTCCATAGAGAATCCCTGGAGGAGAAGCTGGATAAACGTGAGGATGAAGCCCTCATGACTTTAGTGGTCACCTCAGTAAGGAATTCTGCGATCAGATATATATAAAACCCATCTTTAGACCTGGACTCAACACAAGACTATAAGGCTATATATTACAGACTCTGTATAAGAGCTGGTATATATGCTGGTATGTATAGATCTATATGCAGCTGCACAGATCGAGTGAACCACGCCTAATAAACTCACCGACACCGCCGCACTTTCAGCCGCACTTAGTTTTGTTAGAAGATCCAGTTGTGCATTAATGTGCGTCTGTTCCAGCGCCACCATATTCACTTCATCTTCACCAGTGATAAAAGCAAAGAAATCCACACAGTCGGGTCCTGGTTAGGCTACTGCACCGCAGGAATGTGCGCACTGGTCTGCCCCATCTGGAGCTGGCGAGGAGATCAGCGTTTGGACAGGAAGCGAGAAATCCGGCCATGTGGGCCAGAGGTGGGCCGGGAAAAGAGGGGGGAGATGCCTCCTAAACCTCATGCTACATTCACTTAGAACAGTCTAAACGTGCAGTGTTTATGAAGACTGTTAGACAGATGTGCAACAAAAGACACATCTGAAACTGGATGCGTTGGATGCGACGTAAAGGGAGTCAGTTACTGATGAGTCGTTTGAGAACGAGTCGGCACTTTGAAACCACTCTTTTGAAGACGCACAGATCACAAAGCCATCAAACCGAGGTTGAGAAAACAGCAGCTGAACATTTTAACAGCCGGGCTGAGATGTTTACATTCCTCCTGCCTTCACTCAAGGGTGTTCTGGGATTATAATTCAGGTGGGACCACGATTTTTGCTCAGGAGCCACATGTTTGCGTCAGTGGCGGCTCCTGCCAAATCTCTCAGGGGGGGCAATTGTTGCTATGATGGCCAAGGTGACCCGTTCAATGGGTAAATTAAAGCTTAAATAATTAACATCTTAAGTCATCTGTCAGTTTGCCCTCACAAATAACTGAACATGGAGACAGACCAGCTTTACCATTAATCATAAAATTAAGTAAAACCTTCACACTAACAATTTAATTCAGTCTCCATCAGATAGCATTTTATTTTAGGTGCAGCAGATCCAGAATAAAGATTGGCATCGGGGCTGATGTGCAATGAATAAAGAAGTACAATTAAACTATTGGGGAGATACAATAAGTGCAATCACAATTCACTATTTAAAAATTACATTACTTACTTGTAATTTACTTGTAACTTATATGATTTTTCCCCCCTTTGTAGATACTTGATGTTTAAATTTGGTCTGGGTGGCCGTAATTCTTAAATTGCTAATTTATCCTGATTACACGATGGAGTTGCTCCGAACTGAGGTGATGGTAGTCATGGTGACGAGATTGCGACACCAGGTTATGTGTGACGCAAGCTTAGTGCGAGCCCTCCCGGAACCCAGACAGATTGTATTGCAGCGCCTGCAGTTCGAAAAAAAAAGAGCCTTAACATGAGAGTCTATGAGAGCAATCCGGGGCGAATTTCAGTTAGACTGAAATCGCCCCAAAAGGGGCGGTACTGTACGGAACACAACTCTACGTTGATTGGACTATGATATTCCAAGGCAGGACAGACTGTCCAGAACAGTCACAGCTGTGATAAAAAAACTTCTTCCCTTTCGCCTTTTGGTGGTGCGTCACCCGATCGCCCTAAGGAACGAGCCGCCCCTGATATGCATTCAAATTACAAAAAGAGACTCCTAGCACTTCTACCTATTCATTCTTTTAGTCATTGTCTGTTTTACCACTTTACCACTTTATATTAACCAGGGTCAGAAAATGTAGGAAACACCCCGGGCAGGTCGTCAGTCCATCACAGCTCCAGCTGGCCTGAATGCATGTCTTGACTTGTGGGAGGAAACCGGAGCACCCGAAGGAAACCCATGTAGAATCTGGGAGAACATGCAAACTCCACAAAGAAGGGATCCTGGCCCAGGCCCGTCTTGCTGTTTGGTGACAGCTCCTCCCACTACACCACAGCACCACAGTATAATATATGTTTAACATCAATCACTATTGCATATCCTTCACTTCAAATGTATTCGAAGCATTGCTACTAATGTACGTGACACCTTATATGGAAACTGGAGGCCTTCTACTCTCAGGATCCTTTACTACAACCTCATATTTCTCATTTGCACACTCATACATACATACTACATAATTCATGCCTGTCTATATGTTAAAGTGAAACATTGTACTTTGCATACAATCTCCACTGGAGATTTATCTAATTTATTTCCTAAATAGAGCACCTACTAGTCATCAATCCTACTGATAACTGTTAAAATTACTTCATTGTTGTTTGTGACTTGGTAAGTAAACTGTTATTACCATATTGTTAATGTTTATAGCACAACTCAGTTTCATTGGTTTCCTATTTGAGTTCATGAAGTGTGACGCTGTTAATACCTTATTCATTCCGCAAAATATACTGCTGGATTGTAAATGTGGTAAATGTGTTGTAATGCAGTATCGAGCAGCCAAAAGTTAGTACTTTATAATTTTGCACTTTTGTAATTTTGCATCATAAAATGAAACATATAAACATATACTTTGTGTAAATGTATCATTTTACACAGCAGGTATATATTTAGTGTTATTCTTGCTTTGTGCAGGGTTTATTGGGTAGATTTTATACCTAAAAATATGCAAACCATGACCATGAGTGTGTGTGAATTTCTTTCATAAAAAGCAAAACATTATTTATTATTTGTACAACAATTACATTACATGGTCAGGTAGCTCAGCACAGTGGTCTGCTATGCTGACCCAGCAATGCTGATATCCAGGTTAGATTCTCTGGTGCGATCATCTTTTATAGCGACACTGTATGGACAAAAGTATTGGGACACCTATTCTAATTATTGAATTATTGTGTTTTAGTCACAATGATTGTCAACAGGTGTAAGAAATCAGTTATAGAAAGGGAATTTCAGCTTTCCAGCTTTGCAGCAACAGTTTAGGGAAGGCCCTTTCCAGTTCCAGCAAGAAATTAAGAAAAGCAAGAAACTCCAGTGACCTGCACAGAGCCCTGACCTTTGGACTAGTATTCAGAAGATTGCTGGTTCCAGCACTGTTGGGCCATTGAACAAGGCCGTTAACTCTTAATTGCTTAGACAATATACTGTCACAGTACTGTAAGTCACTTTGGATAAAAGCATCTGTTAAATGCCAAAAACAGAAACGTAAGTCCATCATGATAAACAAACTTACCCCTCAAACTTTAACAGACAAGGCTCACATGACAACCAGGTTATACAGTTGTGGGTGTGGTGCAAATGTTCATGAGAACATAGAGGTGGTTTGGTTTGTTAGGGGTGGTACTTGGTGTAAAATAAAACAACTGACCCTATTGTAAGCATAGTTAAATGAGGGAGGGAGGGATGGATAGATAATACCAAGGAAAATTAAGACTAGAGTTTAGCAAGTTTTTGTCTGGTCATTGTCAAAACAGGTGAGATAAAGCAAATAAATATGACTCAAGTAGAGAATAAAAGAGAAAAAGTGCATTTATTGTGGCTGATCTGTCCAAAAAAAATGAACAAACATGACCAGAGTAGCTTAACACAGCGCTCTGAGCCTCAACAAATGGACCGAGGTGTACAAACATCCATCCCAGGCGGCTGGGCGTCTCGCACTCTGTTCAATCCATTCATCACCCAGGGTCAACCTCAGACCAACGATGACGCTCTCGAAAAACTTAAACTGCTTTTATCAAATGATTAAAAAAGGAACAGGCAACACCAATTTAATAACACACCTATATAAAGGCAATAAAAATGCTTCAATAAACACACACGTAACAGCTCGTTAATAACAGAGGTTGTCCGCTTGACTTTGAGTCTGTGACGTGGACATTTCGAGGGGAGAGCCGTCGCCCTTGCAGGTGCTCTCCCTTTCTTAGACGAGAGGGAAACACTGGCGCGTGCTGTGGCGCTCACAGTCGCCGGTCCCTCCCTCATTTTCTCGAGGGAGGTTGCTAAAGGGGTGTGTCCTGCACAGCCCCCAAACACCCTTTAAGGGTCGGATGCATTAGTCCGAATCGTATTCGCTGCTATCGTCTGTTGAGCCACTTGAACCCTCAGACTGGTCGTCGTCATCGTTCTGTAAAACAAACAGGAAAGCACTTAGAATGATGGATGTACTGACTCCTCAGAGCACTTCTACAGACAGGGTGAGCACAGGTACGTTTATATAAACATAAATGCATTACATACTGTACTTATATTCAAATATTTAACCCCACCCTACCTCTTCTTTCCCCATTGTCACAATTTGGATATATCCAATTCTCCTGTACTCTGCAGGTTGGCACACAGACCATCCAAAATGTGTGAGGCTGCCAGTCTTCACCAAATTTGAAAGAGAGCCTTAGGGCGCATTCACATGAGAAGCGACACAACCGCTTTTGCGTCGGCTGTGCTGTTGTTTCCTATGGATTGTGGCGGTGCTACTTAGCTTGCCGCCACGCTTCTCTAAGCTTTTTGGGCTCATGGCTCAATGTTCGCCTGATTGCCGCTGACCTTTTCAAAGTGCCTCCAATGAGACAAACTGTTCGTTATGATGCTGTAAAAGTGTCTCAGACCGTACAAACAACACTTATTCGAACGAGCGAGGAATTTCATTAGTGGAGAGAACTTATGAGCACAATTTCTCAGATCCCCGAGCTGTAACACAAGTTTAAAAGTGAAACAGTGAGGACAATCCAGATAAACACATACACGTGGAGCTTTCAGAGGTATTCCTCACAAATGCAGGTTCATCTCATATTCGCACTTTGATGACGTCACTCAAGCCGAGCGCTGAACAAAGCGAGGCGCAAACAGCTTCTCATGTGAATGTGCCCTTAGCATATACTAAGGATTGCTCTCTCAGACACAGCCAACTGTGTGTTGAGTGCCCAACTTGGCTGGTGACAATGCTGGGACTCTGCACTGAGGTCTGCACATTTACCTCATCCTCGTCGTCGTCACTATCCGAGGAACCGGAGGACTCGTCGTCTTCCTCCTCGGAATCTGTCGAGTCTGACTTTTCTTCCTCCTCCTCTGACTCTGAGGTGTCCTGCTAGAGATCACAGAGTCTTCTAATTCTCTCACACTGCATCTATTTACTGTACTGCACACGAGCTATTTTATAACATTGATTTATCATATCGCTGAGGCCCGAGTGGCCCTTTGGTTTTTTGACTGTTTTGGGCAAGGGGCCCAGAGAGAGCGAGCGTTACCTTGACCCGGTACGCCATGGAACGTTTGCCCCCCCCGGCCCCCAGCGCGGCAGCTCGGTCACCTACCGCCTTGCCCTTGGTGACGCGCACTTTGGCCCCGGGACCTCCTGTCTTTGACGTGCTTCGCCGTTTCTGTTGAGACACAGACAGGGTAGAGAAGAGGGGTAGGGAAGAGGGAAGGGCAAGAGGAGAACAAAACAAACAAACAAACAAAAGAAAAACACAAGAAACAACAGTTCAAGCTTAAAGCCAACAATTAGTAGCCACAGAGTAGCCCACAGAACAGTACCGCCTGTCAGGTTAGTTTGATCTACACAGTGTACGTGATCAGGGTGTCTGCTGGCATCCATACGACTTCAGTACTTTTGAAACGTTCCTAAATGTATTAAACGTACCTAAAGATATTTTATGTTCCATTTTCAGTGTTGTCACTGGCCAATTTTAAATATAAACAAAACACACCAATACACACAACCATCACATGCATGCAAGTCACACATGCCATGGTCACTGAGCCCGACGCAAACGGTCACTTTGCTCAGCGCTCGGCTTGAGCGGTGCAGTAAAACGTCGTGAAAATGCGAATATGAGACGAATCTGCATTTGTGTGGAATAATCATCAAATCCACTCTGAAATCATCCACGTGTATCTGTGTTTATCTGGATTTTCCTCACTGTTTCACTTTTAAACTTGTGTTACAGCTCGGGGTTCTGAGAAATTGTGAGAATCAGCTAAAACGCTTATCATTAAAAAAAAAAGCTTAATGTGACAATGTAATAAAAGAACGACATAGGAGCACTAAACCTCTCTTAATTATTACTGCTCATAAGTGTCTCCACTAATGAAATTCCTGGCTTGTTGTTTTAGTACTATAAGTCACGTAATCTCTGTTCACGTTAAGTGGTGTTCATGCTGCCTGAGTCACTTTTGAGTCAGATCAAACAGTTAGTCTCATTGAAGGCGCTTTGAAAAGGTCAGCGGCAAACTGGGTCTATATAAAATATATTAGCATTATTTTAAATTCTATGACTATTATTCATGTCGGAAAAAAAGACAATTTTGCCTTTTTAACTAGCAGTGATTAAAAAAAAAAGGGCCATGAACTAAAATGAGAAAAAAAAAGAAAACCAACAGACACTGTGATGATTTAGGAATTAGGAAAAATTATCAAAGTGCCAAAACAGCCTCAACTTAGTATTATTTGACTAAGTAAACAGCAGAATAATTTCTTGCCATGCAGAGCAGAGTACATGCACATTTTTAAAGATTACATTTAGTTCTTAGATTATATTCAGTTCTATACACATTATTTTATTATGATGTTAATTAGCAAGATTATATAGGGCTAAAAGACAAGCTGAAGGAACTCATACTTACTGCAGCAGTAAACTCTTTATAAACCGCTCGTTCCTGAGGAGATAGAGACTGAGAGAGAAGAAAAGAAGAAGAGAATAATGACATTCGCAGTTCAAGACTCGGGAACTAAAATGCACTCGCTGAAGAAGAGATCGAGACGTTAGGAAAACTGGATGCGAACCTTCACCCAGGCTTCTAGCTCGGCTTTGTACTCCAGCTGCTGCTCCTCTACCTGCTTCTTGTACTTGTCCTTCTGACTCTGGCTGAGCTTGTGCCAGCGCTTACCGATCTCCACCATGCGCTCCTTCAGGCTGAAGTGATTCAGCTCGCCGTTGGTCAGCAGCTCCTGCGAGAACATCTGATAGCCGCTCCTGCAGCCGGAACAGAAGAAATTGCGACATGAGGGACTTTGAGAGAGCACAAAGTTTAGTGTAAAGAAGCTCCAAATAACTCAGCCTCACTGAACAGGTTTGGAATGAACCGGAACATCAACTGAGGCCTTTTTGACCAACATCAGTGCCCAGCCATACAAAACCTTTTTTCTCCAATTCCCCCCCCCCCCCAATTTCCCCCTCTAATCTAGTCGTATCCAATTACCTTGATTGCATTACGCATCACCTCTACCAAATCAACCCTCCACTGCTGACTGAGGAGCTTCTCAACTGTCACACGCCCCGTCCAACATGTTAGCAGTACCGACTGCCTCTTTTCACCTACACGAGGCAAGTTCATATGCAGACCAGCCTTGTGCATGGAGAGCCACACCCTGATCAGCATTATTCCCCAACTCGCCATCAATCAGCCAGCAGAGGTTGTAATTGTCCGGCTTTCCCACCCTGTGAACAACAGCCAATTTTGGGACAATTTTGTGTCTCCAATTCATCTCACTTGCACGTCTTTGAACTGTGGGAGGAAACTGGAACTCCCGGAGGAAACCCACACAGACACGGGGAGAACGTGCAAACTCCACACAGAAAGGACCCGGACTGTGGCACCTGGGAATCGAACCCAGGACCTTATTGCTGTGAGGCGACAGTGCTACCCCACCCAGCCATACAAATGCTTTTTCTTTTTTTGAAAAGGCACAAATTCCGACAGACATACTTCAAAGTCTTGTGAGAAGCCTCCTCAGAAGAGTGTTTATACAGATTCCACCCTATTTTAATTTCATTTATTCAGGATAGAACAAAATATATATTTTTTACATACACTGGAGGTTTCTTGGGTTCTCCGTCAAACTTGGGTTTCCTCCGACCCTGTACGGTGGGCACCGTTCTCATCTCGACCAGCTCCCTCTACAACACAAACGCACACAGAACTTCAGCTTCCTTCATTCTCTTTCAAAATAACTCAGCAGCAAAACGAAGCAGAACACAAACACAGAACACACGTCAAAGCTGTGCACATGATCAACCTAACACAACGTGGAAAAACAATTCTAGTAACGTAGAATTCAGTGAATTAAGTACAACACTGGAATAAAGAAACTCGTAGAATGGAGACAGCAGCAGGCACTGCTTCACTTCTCCCCTGCTTTACTCTGCGGAAGAGGAAGGTTAAGCGACGACCAACATTTTGACATTTCTTCAGCAGGGATGAGAAGACAGTGGTCAAAACGTTTGGTCACTGACCACGGTCCGGTACTGAACCTCGTATCGCTTCTGGTCCTCGGCAGCCTTTTTAATCCATGGGATCTTCTCCTTTTTCTCCATGGCTTTCCAGGTAGCCTCCATGGCGCTCTGTGCTTTTTTCCGATCATTCTGCAGAGAAAATAGGCAATATTCAGTTGTACAGCAAAATCTCTTTGGATTTCTGAGCTGGCTAATGTAAAGACTTTTTTTGGCTGCTCCTGTATTTAAGGGTCACAGCAGCAGATCACTTTGGTCTGCATACCAGATTTCATGCAACCCTTTTAATTTTTATTTCGGCTGGAGGCCATCCGCCTTTATGAGACATGGTCAATTACTTCTTAAGCGTCTTTGAGTATCTTGAAAAGCGCTATATAAATAAATGTATTATTACTTCTGGGTAGACACCCGACATGAACAACAAAAGCTTGGTTTAAATTGGTCCTGACTTCAACTGAGGCTTTCTTGGCCGACATGAGTACACAACTTCCAACAGGCATACTTCAAGGTGAGCGTCTGTAGTTATAGCGGAAAAGATCACACTATTTTAATTCCATCTGGTATTTAAATGAGATGTCTAGCAAGCTCATAGTCTGGTGTTCAAATACTTTGGCCATATAGTGTACATTACAAGAGGAAATAACCTGGTGTATATTGTCAATGTCAATGTTGTTTTAACAATCGTGTTTGAAATCAATGTGGTCCAATGAAGGTCTGTGACAAATGATCTCTAAACATGTGTTTTAATACTTAGCAGCGTTAGGGCTGCACGATATTTCGTTTCAGCATCGTCATCGCGATGTGTGCATGCGCGATAGTCACATCGCAGGACGTGCGATGTTTCTTAATGCAAATTATATCAAATACGTCATGCTACAACTTTTTTTGCTGCTTGACACAAAACGAAAATTCACACCGTTCTCATTTTCAATGACGGCTCACACGCCTTGTGTACCGAGCAGCAGCCAGTCAGAGGACTCAAAGGATCCGGGTTCATTGAGATTTCGGACTCGTGATTCCTGATTCAGTCCAAAGATTCGAATCATTAACCCGGTTGATTCAGGAACCGCCCAGCTCTAGTATTGAACAGTCTTATCTGCAGCATTTCTCTCCCATTGATAAAAATACGGAACAAAGCGCGTCCTGTATCAGTTCAATACGGAACGCGACATTTAGTTTTCAAATACGGAACGATTCCGTATTTTACGGGACGGTTGGCAACCCTAGCGCTAACATGTCAATATAACATCTCGATTCGTGTACAGAAAACAGTTACATTTGCTGACAAGCCCAAACTTGCTAATAAAAACACTCGTTAAAAATCAGTAATTATTTATTTACGTTTGAAAATAACTTTGTCCGCTCCGTCAGCCATGTTTATTTTTCTGTGAGAGAAGAGATATTGAAGCTTTCTTAGTTTAATGCTCAGTTTCAACCAAGTACAAAGATGTAGCTGGTCATAATCTCTTGTAACTAGGGTTGCCAACCGTCCCGTAAAATACGGAATCGTTCCGTATTTGGAAACTAAATGTGGTGTTCCGTATTGAACTGATACAGGACGCGCTTTGTTCCGTATTTTTATCAATGGGAGAGAAATGCTGCAGATTAGACTGTTCAATACTAGAGCTGGGGCGGTTCCTGAATCACCCGGGTTAATGATTCGAATCTTTGTACTGAATCAGGAATCACGAGTCCGAAATCTTAATTAACCCGGATCCTACGAGTCCTCTGACTGGCTGCTGCTCAGTATACAAGGCGAGTGAGCCGACTCACCGGAAACACCTCTGACTCTGATCATTTGGCTGAACCGGCTTCACTCCAGTCTATGAATCTAAGTAATAAGTTAAATATTCCAATAAACAGCGATTACACACACTGGTATTCGTTATGTGGCTGATTTTATGCACATGCTATTATTATTATTATTATTATTATTATTATTATTAATCAGTAGTAGTGGTATAGATTAGTAATGCAGCATATTTTCTTGTAAGCAAAAGAACATAATATAGTTATATTATTATTAAAATGCAAATGCTTACAGGCTACTTTAGTACTGTACCACTTAAGGAGTATCATAGCCACCATGGTAATTTTAAACCCTTGACCCATTAATATACCCATCTGATTGGTAGGTGAGTCCACCCCCCTCTCCCACATGGTCAAGTATTCACTTAAAAAAAAGTGTCAACTTGTCACTGACAGGAGGTGCCAAGAGAATTAAGAGAGAAGGATTTATTTACAGAAGATGAATGCATGGAAGACAAGTGATATTTGGATGCATTTTAATGCAATAAATCAATCGCAATCAGAATGTCAGTACAAGTGACTCAACTGACTCAAGTGACCCAAGTGAACCGGATCACATTACTGAGTGACTCAGAATAACCCAAGTCCATAAAATGAACTGAATTTACCACCACTATAAATATTTTGCTGTTTGAGTAGCGCAGTGGACAGCGCTCACGTTCTTCTGCTCTAGGTTCGAATCCGGCTTAGGGCAAAACTAAAGTAACACAAGCAGGGCCGGCGCTATGGGGGCGCTGGGGTAGGCATTTCCCCAACCCTCCCCCAATTTTCTTACTGCCCCCCTAAGCAACGCAGTCCAGAACCGGGCTGCATGTCGGTGTGAAGATGGATTATGTAAAAATGTTGTTTTCACTATTGAGAAAAAATGTTACATGATGTTGTTTATGCATGTTCTTTTACCTAAAATATGGTTCTGATTTATCATTAAAGAATGAAAATTCTTTAAATCCCTTAAATTAAACATTTTGATAATGTTTCTATGATGGTGTAAGACCCGTTATATTGTTTACAGGTGCTCGCTCGCTCGCTCAGGTAAACAGGGTGTTCCTTATTTCCAGTTCTGAAAGTTGGCAACCCTACTTGTAACCCTTGTAGGCACCACGCTTTTTCACAGATGAGCCCCTTATTTAGAGTAAGATACATGCATTATTAATATTACTAATAATGTGGTGAAAATTCCTGCATTTTTTTAATATCGCAATATATATCGCAGGGGAAAAAAATCGCAATGTCAGTTTTTTCCAATATCGTGCAGCCCTAAGCAGTGTAGGGTTTATATAGCAGAAGAGATATAAAAAGAGTAAGGTGCAAAAATACAGTACTGTGCAAATTGCAATACTGTGATGCAATAAGATACAAGTAATACAGTCACTGAGTAGTTGTATGTATTGAAGTTGTCAGAGTCCAGGGAACAAGACAGTATTGGTTGTGTGTGCGCGCGAGTGTGTGTATGTGTGTCTGAGTTTTTTGTGTATATTAGTGTATGTATGTGCAAGTGTGTGTGAGTTTATGCATGTGTGTGTTTGTGAGTGTGCGTATGTGCATGTTAGTTTGAGTGTGTATGTTCATATGAGTGTGTTTAGATATGTAAGTAATTCTGTGTCACAGTGTGTGTGTGTGTATGTATGTGTGTATTTAAGTATGTAAGTGTATATGTATGTGTGTGTGTGAGCCTGAGTGTCAGTTTTGTATTCCGAATTAAATTCTGGAGGCTAGTTTAGCTCACCCTGTATTTGGCCAGGTAGTCTCCTATCACGCTCTGCTGCCACATCTCCTCAGCAGTTTTGGGAGTCTCCGGGAGCTGTGCCTTCTTCTTTCCATCCCTCTTATCTTTTGTCTGGCCATGCGCCCACTGGTCTACCACTGGGTCACGGCTGCGGTCCTACAGCCCAAAAATCAGCATTTCGATGGTTTTAAGAAGCCACATTAGCAGTAACTGACTGTATGAGTGCTCAGGTTTAATGGATTTAAGTTGATACCCACCTTGCTTACAGGGGATTTAGCACCAAAAGCACTGCAGAGCATACTGAGCTTGGTGCCTCCCAGCTTCTCCTCGGTCAGTACTCGATCCCGTTCCTCATCTGGCAGGGTCTGTGGGGAAATTTAGGAAAAATTAGTTCGGTTAGAGGAACAAGAACAAAGCACGCCTTAAAACCTTAATTTAATTTGAAAAATATGAGGATTCTCACCTCCAGGAATCTCTGAAGATCAACCTCATACTGCTTCTTTTTCTGACAAGGTAAAAGTTTACATTTTGTAAGATTCTGCATGTAAACACAGTATGTGTATAAACTTTCCGCTCGTGGCTTGTGTGTTTTAGGTTACCTGTTCACATCGTTTCTGGAACATGTCCTTTTCCTTCTGGGTCATAATTTTCCACTGCTTGCTGCACAGCACCATCCTCTCTGTACTCGGCACATCCTTCATGTTCACCATCAGCTCAGCGCAGTATAGAGAATAGCCGTTCCTGCAAATAAAACCGTGCTTACTGTGTCTGCAGGTAAATTAATCACTGGTGGAACATCATCTAGGTATTTTTGCTAGGTGCTGACAAGCCTCTGATGCCTCTCTTGTGGAATCTTCACCCATTCTGCTCATGTAGAAGCTTCCGGCTCATTGAGGTTTGATGTCTTGTGTGTTGCAACCAAAGATTCTCTATAAATAAGACCCTACCAAATTAACAGCCACAAAAATTGCACCACGGACCGTGAAATGAGGAGATAATTTTTGTATTTTAGACAGAACATGAAGCCTTGCATCATCGCTGAATGTTCTAGGTTTATCTGACCCGGTATGAAGTCCAAGCAAACGGCGACGGAAGGTCAGACTCTGTCTGTTACCGCTGCAAAAGGGGAATGAATGTGAGTCGCATGGAGCTTAGCGTGGCTCTCCGTACGCAATACAGCTCTCTATGGGTGATAAAAAGGGATGTGGTGATTCGTGTGGTTGCTCTACTTGATTAGATTTGGGGTTGTCAAAGTGAATTCACAATCGGGAACTGGAGATGACTCGATTGGGAGCTAAAGGAAATCCATAAACATGTTCTAGGTTTACATGTTTTAGGTTTACAGGTTCTATGTTTACAGGTTCTATGTTGGCATGTTCTAGGTTTACAGGTTTTAGGTTTACATGTTTTAGGTTTACATGTTTTAGGTTTACAGGTTCTATGTTTACAGGTTCTATGTTTACATGTTCTATGTTTACAGGTTCTAGGTTTACATGTTTTAGGTTTACAGGTTCTATGTTTACAGGTTCTATGTTGGCATGTTCTAGGTTTACAGGTTTTAGGTTTACATGTTTTAGGTTTACATGTTTTAGGTTTACAGGTTCTAGGTTTGCATGTTCTAGGTTTACAGGTTCTAGGTTTGCATGTTCTAGGTTTACAGGTTCTAGGTTTACATGTTCTATGTTTACATGTTTTAGGTTTACAGGTTCTAGGTTTACATGTTTTATGTTTACAGGTTCTAGATTTACATGTTCTAGGTTTACAGGTTCTAGGTTTACATGTTCTAGGTTTACAGGTTCTAGGTTTACATGTTTTATGTTTACAGGTTCTAGGTTTACAGGTTCTAGGTTTACATGTTTTAGGTTTACAGGTTTTAGGTTTACAGGTTCTAGGTTTACATGTTTTAGGTTTACATGTTTTATGTTTACAGGTTCTAGGTTTACATGTTTTAGGTTTACAGGTTTTATGTTTACAGGTTTTAGGTTTACAGGTTCTAGGTTTACATGTTTTAGGTTTACATGTTTTATGTTTACAGGTTCTAGGTTTACATGTTTTAGGTTTACAGGTTTTATGTTTACAGGTTCTAGGTTTACAGGTTCTAGGTTTACATGTTTTAGGTTTACATGTTTTAGGTTTACAGGTTCTAGGTTTACAGGTTCTAGGTTTACAGGTTCTAGGTTGACATGTTTTAGGTTTACAGGTTCTAGGTTTACAGGTTTACATTCCACTATTAAGGTCATGCATTATGTGAATGCAGCTGAAGAGATTTCACAAAAACACACTTCTAAGCTACCAGGTAACACTTACGGTGGTGGCTTAGTCGGCCGCCCGTCAAACTTGTCCTTGAGCTGTCGTTCGGCTTTGGTTAAGACGGACTTGATGTGCTCATCTGAGTTTGAATCCGGGTGCGCTTCATGGTACGCTCTCATACTGCCCTGTCAGGGAGACACAGCAATGTTTTTGTTAAGTCTTGAATGTTGAATGCATTTTCTTTTATCTTTTCTGATGCTCAGTAATGCAAATAAATTGGAACAAAAAGCTCTTTACATCTCACTAAAATGACCAGGATCAACAATCAATCATGAATAAAGGATCTGGAAACACGCCATGTTCTCCTGCCGTTCCATAAAAGCTGAGAGCTGTGATTTGTGTATTTGAAAGATTATTTGTATTGATCCAGAGATGGTTTGTTAAGTAAACAAGTAGTGTCGTTTTTTTGTTGTATGAACGTGCTAGCACATCACTGCAAACACAACTGCTCATGTATAAGGGAGGGTAGGTCGGACGGGGTCTGTTCCCGCTGCAAAAGGAGAATGTGGGGGAGACACATAGAGCTTAGTGTGGCTCTCCGTAGGCAATACAGCTCTCTACAAGTGATAAGAAGCAGCCACAGATTGGACACGTTTCGAAGGGGGGGTGATTCAGTTTTTTTTTATTACATGAGGGTTGTCCAAGCAACAGCAAATTCACAATCAAGAACTGAAAATGACTCAAGCAAGAGCTAAAGGAACAAGGAATCCATTAAAAAAAATAAACAAAAATATAAGAATGGGGAATCAACCTCATAGTTTTTCTGGAGCTCCAGGGCTTTGCTGATCCATTTCAGTCGCTTCTTATCTGAAAGCTGAGACCACTGACGGCGTAAAGCTTCTTTCAGTTCCTTCTGACTTACCTACAGATTTAAAACTTACATTTAGAATGCAGAGGTGAAGGATGTTTACATAATTCATTAATGCTTCAGGGTTCTAGCAAACGCACTCACTTCTGGGTGGAGCTTCATGAAGGCCTTCTTTTCATGGTTGTACCAAAGCTGCTGAGGGGTCTTGGGTTTCTCTGGAAGGTCTGATTTCTTGCGCTCTTCTATAAGTTCAGGGTGATCCTCTCTATTAAGAACAACAGAGAAGACTTACACTTGTTTTTAACAAATATACTCAATATAGACAAAAGTATTGGGACACCCATCATAATCAGTACCTGAAAGCTTTACTTGAGTACAAGTCCAAAGTCATCACTTAGAATATTACTTGAGTAAAAATCTTAAAGAATCTGATGTTTAATGTACTTAAGTATTGAAAGTAGAAGTAGAAGTAAATGCTGTTAACAAAAAACGCAAGCAGTCAGAACTGAGAAAAATATGAAGCTTGTTCTTTTAAGCCTGTAAACCACCTTAACAATAAAGCCTACCCTACACAAGGTCAAGGAAAAACAAGGTCCTCACAACATAAAAAATTACAGAACTAAATACATGTTCTTCCTTTCCTCTTCCACACCCATTCTTATTAGGTGTATAAAATCAATTATGTCAAATAAATTGTGAAATTTATTTGTCAAATAAAGTGTCCAAATATGTGGCAACAATTTGGGAAAGGTCATTTCCATTCCCTCCAGTATGACCGTATGACCCCTGTGCACAAGGTCAATAAAGACATGGCTTGTTTTGGTGTGGAGAAACTATACATTCCTAACCTTTACCCTGTTAAAAACCACTGGATGATTTGGAATGATTATTTCGAGCAAGCCCGTCTTGTTCAACAGGCGCCTGGCCTCACAAGTTTATTTTGACTGAAAGGCATACATTTTGGAAACCCTTCCCAAAGAAATAAAGGCTGTCATTGACTTAAAAAGAGACGGTGGTGGTGCCACTATATTAATGCCTGAGGTTTTGGAATGTGGTGTCCAATAAGCTCATTGTAAGGTGCCCAGATACTTTTGGCCATATAGTATTTTAGCCTAATCTAACAAGAAAAGGCCAATGTAGTCTTAAAACAAATAAATATTTACATAATTTAAAGGTATTTACTTCATTAATATGTTTATTAATAATATGTTACTATCTCTGAATCCTTTTCTGATAGATGTTATAAGGCTGCTTGGTTCACCCAGTTATGGGCGCTTGGGTGGCACAGCTGTTTTCCATGATAGCACATCACTGCAGAGTGCTGGAACTTGTAGTGTGGAATCTCAGCAGAGCCACTGACCTGGCCTGGTCGTGTCTGAGGGAGGGAAAGTCGGACCAGGTCTGTTCCCAATACCGCTGCGATATGCGATCTTTGTGACTGGTCCGGGTGTCTGCGTGAGTGGCGCATCCCATGAGGTGAAGGACATGCGTAGGAGGGGGGAGTTTGGTGATTCGGCTCTCCTTTATCAGATCGGGGGTTGTGATTCACAATCGGGAAATGGAGATGACTCAGAAAGAGAGTGATAATGTTACATTTAAGATAGAGTGGGTGCTTACTTGAAGCGGGCCATATTCTTCTCAAAAGCCTCCTTCTCCCTCTGGAATTCCTGAATGTATTTGAGCTGATAATACCACAAAAGTACCACTATTATTAATATCATATCATTATTATTTAATTATTATTAACAAAGACGTATTGAAATCCGGTCCCTTCACTGTCCTCACCTTCTTCTTCTCTGGAAGCTCTTTGTATTTTTTGGAGAGGATCTTTGTGAGATCTAGGTTGCTCATCTCTGGGTGAATTTTTGCATACTTGGCTCTCTTCTCCATAAAGAAACGAAAGTAAGGTGTGAGGGGCTTCTTCGGGAAGTCCGGATGTGTCTGTGGGGGGGTGGGGGGGTGGGAACAAAGATTTGCCTGAGTTTAGAGCACTGCATTTGGAAGTTCTGCTGCAAATGCAAAAACTAAAAAAAGTGGGCGTCTTACCTTCAGTTTCTTTCCTTTGTAAGGGTTCTTTACAAATTCTATTGCATCGACGATAAGCTCCGTCATCGTCCTGTATTTCCGCACCTGAGAGGAAAAAAACCACAGTTACAACTTATCTAGGAATGATTTAAATTAGCACTGAGTTTTTCTGCTGATAAAGGTTAAGCCTTTAAGGTACATCCTAAATACTCACAGTAACAACCAGCTGATTACACATTAAAACCCATTTGCATGCCAAATATACACTATATACACAAAACTATTGGGATGTTTCTTAGGTTGCTAAGGGCTCTATATACACTTACACTCACTCACTCACTTTCTTTCTTTCATTCTTATGGGGGGGGGGTGCTGGAGCCTATCCCAGCTTTTCAATGGGTGCAAAGCACACAATAACACCCTGGACGGGGCGCCAGTCCCCATCGCAGGGCAGACACACATACACACATACACACACCCACTCACCTACAGGGCAATTCAGTGTCTCCAATGAACCTGACTGTATGTTTTTGGATTGTGGGAGGAAACCGGAGCTCCCGGAGGAAACCCACACAGACACGGGAAGAACATGAAATCTCCGCACAGAAAGGACCCGGACCGCCCCGCCTGGGGATCGAACCCAGGACCTTCTTGCTGTGAGGCGACAGTGCTACCTACCGAGCCACAGTGCTGCCCTGTACACTTACACTTTAAATTTTTCAGGTAAACATTATCTTATAAGCTACATTTTCCATACAGGGTTATACAATTACAGACTGTAGCCCATCTGTTTCTCTGTACACTTGGCCATCCCACTGTATCCCTATTTTTAATCTAAAAGGACTCCCATAGAACTCCAGATGATATTAAGGTGGAGGGTCAATACCTTTTTATAAATTGCTTATTACACTTGTTAGCAGTTGTGGCTGCAACACATGAATTCAATGTGTATATGCATTTTTTCTATCCTGCAACACACACTCGTGCACACTCATCAGTTGTTTACACAACTCACCTCTGTAGAAACCTTCTGCCATTTCTGTTTGCACATGACTCCGGTGTAGTTTCCAAAACCCACTTTGTCCCAGTCAAAATGAGACTCGGTGGTCTTGTATTTCAGCGTGTCTCCGTCTGGCAACATATTCCGGATTCTCTCCAGCAGAGTCAGACAATCCTCCTTACTCCATGAATTGACATCTAACAGAACCACACAAAATGTTTCATTTATCTTTAATCACAAGCAAGAGCTAAAATCTACTGAAAAGAAAGATCAAGGTTCGAATCTCAGCAGTGCGATCAGCCAGCCTGGCATCTACCTTGCTAAGAATTGGCGCACTGTCCAGACTGCAACCGGTATGTGAACTGACCAGGACAAAGATGTTGGTGAGAATGAAACATGCTTAGATGTGCAGCCCACACTTGTACTTGGTCACTCTTGCAGCTCAGCTATTTAAAAGCCCTGGCATAAAAATGCCAGCTGTCAGCCACATTGAGTTCACGGCATGCCTACCTGTCTCGAGCTGTATCCGCCCAGTCTGGGTGCCACTCACACTGTTACTGCCATTCATGACGACTCAGTCGAGGTGGCTCTGACCAAATATGCCAGAGTGGAGCTTCACAAAGCCTCAAACCTGTACGGCAATACAAGACAAAAAAAAAATATTATGGAACATGTGAAAAGACATATTTACTTTATTTAATCAAATTCTAATTCATCCAAATTATCCTCTAGATCACCCATGAAGGTTGGAGGTTCCTGATGATTCTGGTTCCTCTAAAGGTTTCTTCCTTGTAATATTTAGGTAGTTTTACCCCTAATTTGACTTGACTTTGAACATGTCTATATTGTATTAAAATCAGACTTTTAATTGGAATCAGCTGTACTTTTAACTCTTGATTATTTCATAATCAGCAAGGTTAACAAGAAAGGAAAATAACTAGAGTATATCAGTAATTATTAAAAATACAAATATTCTAATGCTTACAGTCTTACTTACATGGTCTAATTTTGTTCTTCTTCCAAGTAAAAATATTGGACCACACATTCCACAGATTAAACACAGACGTTTCATGTTTTCCACAGTTAATCATTCACAGTCCAGGCTAAAAATGATGTGAACTTTTGGACTGAAATCAGGTGTTTTAGTGACCAATAAGTGTAGATCGCAGAATTGACCTCTTATTTAAAAAGCCACACAAACACATACTGATCTAAACAAATTTTAGTCTGGCGCTCGGGTGGCACAGTGGTCTAACACGCTAGACCATCGCTTCTGAGACCTCGAGCTTTCGAGTATGAATCTCAGCTCTGTTATCAGTCGTCCAGGTGCTTATACAGACATGACTGGGGGAAGGGTGACAAACATCCTCCAAAAATCTTTAACCTGGTTAACATCTCTGTTCATGAGTGAACTACAAATCCTGAACAAAACTGTGTTAATAATGTAACAGCTCAGGAAAAAACATGTGGCACATCTTGAGATTACAACACATCAGTTGGATGTTTGGATGGACAGCATTTCTACAACAATCTTCTGTGGCGAGATATAAAAGAAAAGCTTTCTGCAGAAATGTACTATGCTATGTTTGGGGAAAAAAGACCACAATTTTATAAATAATAAAAAAAATCCAGCTTATTTCAAATTATGCCCAAAACATTCCCAGCAACAGTAAAATTTGAAGGTAATAGATACTTGTGTTGAAGATGAGAATTGAGAAAGCCTGTAATTGTGTATTTGGAAGTGTGGGTTTAGTTTTTATGGTTTGTGTACCATGTGACATCAACTAAAAAAAGGTAACAGAATGAAGTAAACATGTCTAAAATAGTTCTTATTAAAGAGGGGCTTTCTCAGAGTTATATCATTGCTACATTCAAAGCCCAATTTACCTGACTAGACAGTCTGTCATGGATTTTTCTCGCCAAGTCACTTGATTAAACTCAACACTAAAACTGTTATGCTGATTATATGATTTTTCATGAACATATGTGAAAGACAAATGCAAAACAGAATAATTTTCACTGCTGGTCCTTTACCGGCTACTACTGTATACCTGCATTCAGTATGATGAAAACGTTTGCGCCCCTCCAGATTTTTGAAATGAAATGGAGACCATGAGGAAACACAAAACACAGTTTTCAAATGATCATTATATATAAAAATTTCTTCCCCCAGGTGTGGGAGTTACGCACCTAAATCAGGACATAGGCTCAGACATTGAGCTTCTATTTTTATTCTTATTACATTTGATTTAGTATCAGTATAGCATGGTATGGAAGAATTATTAACACACAAATACAGTACGCGATTAATGTAACTAACAGAATGAATATTAATATTTCATGAAGCCATATTTGCTCAATGTGGACGGATATTACACAAACTCTTAGGGTTATGATGAAGGGCATGTACTCGTATACTCTTACACCTTTATTATATATAGTATAGTATATAGTATAATATAGTATACAGTCTGTAAACCAAACAACCAAACAGAGGCTGTTTTGTGTCAGTATGGACTGGAGTGACATGATAAACAACATGTTGTACATGTGGATCTGTGTGTAATGTTTTTTTTTTTACTCTTTTACAGAAATGATGTGAATATATTTACATCATCTTTCAGTACAACAGTAGAACTCTTCTTATAACTTTATAATAACTGCACTATATATAGTATATAATATAGTATATAATAATATACTCATTTTAATACACTAACCTGTTGCATCTCTGTTATTTGATTAACGTGCTTGTAAATTGCATTCTGTATGTTGAACTGGTTTTACACATAGTGTTTATTTTTTTTACTGCCAAGTTTACTACATTAAGCTGTTTTTCATGTAATAAATGTATTTACATTTTAATTAATATACTAGCACATGTGCCTGTGTGTCTGTTTATTTATAATGTAAAATGTTGAGTGAAACTCAAGAACATTTCAGAATATAAATAAGATTTATTTATACAATATCAGACCAAAAGTGTAAACAAAAAAGTGTAAGAAATAAATATAAAATTACATATAGTCTAAGTCATAAGTCTGAGGCAGTCGGAGCAATAACATAGCACTACGTTGCTAAGCTAAGCAGTTTGCTAACTTAGCTGTTACTCGTTAGCATGACAGATTTACAGCTGCCTGACACAAGTTACCAGTTTATAAACTATTAACTAATTATTCATCAAAAGCGCGGTTTAATTAAACTAGTTTATATTATTTGCGTTAGCAGGACAAATAAAATGGCGAGGAATTCTCATAGTTGGGGTTTGTTGGGAAGGGTTCGGACTGGGCAGATCTCTCCGTGCGGTGGCTCCGCTTTCCACGGTTTCGCTTTTTTCCTCATCGCCGAGCGCACAAGGTCAACCGAGCTAACCAGAAAACCCAGCTTTAAAACTCATAATAAACTACTGAACATTGAACAAACTATTGCTCTAATTTATCGCGCTTTGCTTTTGGAATAATTTTACTTATTATTGAGTCATAAAACACAAATATTAAACTTAAATTGAGTAGTAAAACACTAGTTTTAGCATGTTAAGTGCTAACGGTCAGTAGACGCGCTTTAATAGCTGTACTTAATCGGCCTAGCTGCATAAACTTGGTTACGAAGTTACCGACCGTTGCGTGAAATGGAGCCCAATAATGGCGCCCTTATTCCGGGAGGAGTCAGTACACAGCTTCCGCTGGCACCAACGCCTCGGCTAGAAGCAGCGAGCACAAACAAAACCTCACTCCATATACTGTATTAAAATATTAAACTATTCCACCGTTTATCCACATTAATCCACACTAATTTTACACCATTCCAGTATCAACGCGTATCTATTTAAGTTAAAATGTCTATTTTTGGACGGGGAAAAGGGAAAATCGGATTAATCATTACAATATGAGTCGGATTAAAACCATATGCGGAGCAGCAATGTTTTCGAAATAATATTATACGTCAGATTTGAACCAAAAATAGTTTGCGTAATCGTCTTTTTAATATTTAGACGCGACCGGGTGGACTAGGCTTTCTTCGCCCTGAAGCACTCGTTGCAGAGCCGCCATGAATGCTACAAAGAGTCGGGGACGCGCGGTGTGAAAAAACGCACAAAACCAACCTAAAACTCGTTAACAAACTCACCCTTTCGCACCACTTCGTGACAGACGGTCTTGGCGATTAGTATAACACTCGACCTAAGCACATTTGGTGTAAATATCTGGTATAAACTGTGGTATTTTTCAGCCGTAAACCCCGGGGAGTCGAGTCGAAACGGATCCGACAAAAGGAGCGTCTGGTTCGGTATGAAACTCCGCCCAGCGCCGCAGGGGGAGGAACTCCGAGAGAAAACATACGAGAGCAAACGGGACTACACGTTTAGATTTACTTATCGAACCTGGATTTCTTCTGTCAATCCGAAATTAAAGGTTTAAATATTTGAGAGATTTTTATTCTATATGAAGCGGTCTAGCCTGTCATGTGCGCAGATATCCATCCAGACACCCGGTGCTTAACCAAACTACGATGCGATGCAGAACATGCACACAGGAACGGCGTTAACCCAGAAATACCCCAAAAACTAGAGTTTAATCCTTCTGACTAGAAATTTTGTCTAATAAAATATGCCGATAGACTCCGAAGCTTCACATTTTGCAGGTATTCGGTACACATTCGTCTCCAGCGACAAATACCGATTAGATCAAGGCGTCCCCAAACAACTGGCTGAGCTCAGACGATCCACTCGCCCTCAAAACAACCCTAAAATAGCATTAATAAATCCGCATCCATTCAAACTCCTCAGTTTAAATCGACATAACAGACTAAATGTTGTGGAAGTATGTTTTTATCGTATGTATTCATTGTGATATGAGTGAACGCTTCACCGGTAGAATCAGCCTCTTTACCCTGGACTGACCCACACAGCCCAGGAGGAGGAGACGAGCGTCGGAGCGTCACCGAACCTGTGGGATCTGCGCCACCGCCCCACTGCACAGCGACACCAACGGTGCCCACAGCGATGTATCCAGCTGTCTGATCCAACTACTCATTCATTCATTCATGCATACATTTATTCATTCATACATACATTTATTCATTCATACATTCATTTATTCATTCATGCATACATTTATTCATTCATGCATACATTTATTCATTCATACATACATTTATTCATTCGTACATACATTTATTCATTCATACATACATTTATTCATTCGTACATACATTTATTCATTCGTACATACATTTATTCATTCATACATACATTTATTCATTCGTACATACATTTATTCATTCATACATACATTTATTCATTCATACATACATTTATTCATTCATGCATTCATTCATTCATTCATGCATACATTTATTCATTCATACATACATTTATTCATTCATGCATACATTTATTCATTCATACATACATTTATTCATTCATGCATACATTTATTCATTCGTACATACATTTATTCATTCATACATACATTTATTCATTCATACATTCATTTATTCATTCATGCATACATTTATTCATTCGTACATACATTTATTCATTCGTACATACATTTATTCATTCGTACATACATTTATTCATTCGTACATACATTTATTCATTCGTACATACATTTATTCATTCATACATACATTTATTCATTCGTACATACATTTATTCATTCATACATACATTTATTCATTCATGCATACATTTATTCATTCATGCATACATTTATTCATTCGTACATACATTTATTCATTCGTACATACATTTATTCATTCATACATACATTTATTCATTCATACATACATTTATTCATTCGTACATACATTTATTCATTCATACATACATTTATTCATTCGTACATACATTTATTCATTCATACATACATTTATTCATTCGTACATACATTTATTCATTCGTACATACATTTATTCATTCATACATACATTTATTCATTCGTACATACATTTATTCATTCATGCATACATTTATTCATTCGTACATACATTTATTCATTCGTACATACATTTATTCATTCGTACATACATTTATTCATTCGTACATACATTTATTCATTCGTACATACATTTATTCATTCATACATACATTTATTCATTCATGCATACATTTATTCATTCATGCATACATTTATTCATTCATACATACATTTATTCATTCATACATACATTTATTCATTCATGCATACATTTATTCATTCATACATACATTTATTCATTCATGCATACATTTATTCATTAATACATACATTTATTCATTCGTACATACATTTATTCATTCATACATACATTTATTCATTAATACATACATTTATTCATTCGTACATACATTTATTCATTCATACATACATTTATTCATTCATACATACATTTATTCATTCATACATACATTTATTCATTCATACATACATTTATTCATTCGTACATACATTTATTCGTTCATACATACATTTATTCATTCATACATACATTCGTTTATTTATTTATTTTACTTCATTCACACTGGGCGCAAGACAGGAATACACCCTACATATCCTTAAACCGAATAAACAAACAAATAAATAAAGGCCAGCTCCATAGTGGGGTCTGAACAGGACTCAGTTCAGCAGGTAGCAGAGTTAAGAATGCTCACAAAGCTTAACTCGATAATCAATAACCATTCACACCCACTTCATACCCTGGAGGTGTTTCGACAGAGCACCTTCAGTCACAGACTGATTCCTCCCAAATGCACGACTGAACGCTACAGGAAATCTTTCCTTACATCTGCAATCAGACTGTTCAACAACAACTCATAATAACTTAAAATAACTCATAATAATTTATAATAAATACCTACTTTTGTATGCTATGCATGCACCATAAAACCAATGTTTACATACCCAATAAATACTATATTTTGTATGCTATGCATGCATCATAAAAAGTGTTTACATGTACAGTGTATCACAAAAGTGAGTACACCCCTCACATTTCTGCAGATATTTAAGTATATCTTTTCATGGGACAACACTGACAAAATGACACTTTGACACAATGAAAAGTAGTCTGTGTGCAGCTTATATAACAGTGTAAATTTATTCTTCCCTCAAAATAACTCAATATACAGCCATTAATGTCTAAACCACCGGCAACAAAAGTGAGTACACCCCTAAGAGACTACACCCCTAAATGTCCAAATTGAGCACTGCTTGTCATTTTCCCTACAAAATGTCATGTGATTTGTTAGTGTTACTAGGTCTCAGGTGTGCATAGGGAGCAGGTGTGTTCAATTTAGTAGTACAGCTCTCACACTCTCTCATACTGGTCACTGAAAGTTCCAACATGGCACCTCATGGCAAAGAACTCTCTGAGGATCTTAAAAGACGAATTGTTGCACTACATGAAGATGGCCAAGGCTACAAGAAGATTGCCAACACCCTGAAACTGAGCTGCAGCACAGTGGCCAAGATCATCCAGCGTTTTAAAAGAGCAGGGTCCACTCAGAACAGACCTCGCGTTGGTCGTCCAAAGAAGCTGAGTGCACGTGCTCAGCGTCACATCCAACTGCTGTCTTTGAAAGATAGGCGCAGGAGTGCTGTCAGCATTGCTGCAGAGATTGAAAAGGTGGGGGGTCAGCCTGTCAGTGCTCAGACCATACACCGCACACTACATCAAATTGGTCTGCATGGCTGTCACCACAGAAGGAAGCCTCTTCTGAAGTCTCTACACAAGAAAGCCCGCAAACAGTTTGCTGAAGACATGTCAACAAAGAACATGGATTACTGGAACCATGTCCTATGGTCTGATGAGACCAAGATTAATTTGTTTGGTTCAGATGGTCTCAAGCATGTGTGGAGGCAATCAGGTGAGGAGTACAAAGATAAGTGTGTCATGCCTACAGTCAAGCATGGTGGTGGGAATGCCATGGTCTGGGGCTGCATGAGTGCAGCAGGTGTTGGGGAGTTACATTTCATTGAGGGACACATGAACTCCAATATGTACTGTGAAATACTGAAGCAGAGCATGATCCCCTCCCTCCGGAAACTGGGTCGCAGGGCAGTGTTCCAGCATGACAATGACCCCAAACACACCTCTAAGACGACCACTGCTTTATTGAAGAGGCTGAGGGTAAAGGTGATGGACTGGCCAAGCATGTCTCCAGACCTAAACCCAATAGAACATCTTTGGGGCATCCTCAAGCGGAAGGTGGAGGAGCGCAAAGTCTCGAATATCCGCCAGCTCCGTGATGTCGTCATGGAGGAGTGGAAAAGCATTCCAGTGGCAACCTGTGAAGCTCTGGTAAACTCCATGCGCAGTAGAGTTAAGGCAGTTCTGGGAAATAATGGTGGCCACACAAAATATTGACACTTCAGGAACTTTCACTAAGGGGTGTACTCACTTTTGTTGCCGGTGGTTTAGACATTAATGGCAGTATATTGAGTTATTTTGAGGGAAGAATAAATTTACACTGTTATATAAGCTGCACACAGACTACTTTTCATTGTGTCAAAGTGTCATTTTGTCAGTGTTGTCCCATGAAAAGATATACTTAAATATCTGCAGAAATGTGAGGGGTGTACTCACTTTTGTGATACACTGTATATAGTACCATACTGTAAATTTTTATTGCGTGTTTTTTATGCTATTAGTTAATGTTGTATGTAAGAAGTTGTTGTCTGATGTGAGCTGCTTTAACAAAGAAATTTCCTGCAAAGGATCAATAAAAGAATCTATCTATCTATCTATCTATCTATCTATCTATCTATCTATCTATCTATCTATCTATCTATCTATCTATCTATCTATCTATCTATCTATCTATCTATCTATCTATCTATCTATCTATCTATCTATCTATCTATCTATCTATCTATCTATCTATCTATCTATCTATCTATCTATCTATCTATCTATCTATCTATCTATCTATCTATCTATCTATCTATCTATCTAATCTATCTTATCTATCTAATCTATCTAATCTATCTAAATACATTGCAAAACCCAACAATTTCACACATGCACTTACAGGCTGGGGCAATTTAAAGCAGCCAATCCACCTCAGGCATCTTTTTGAAAGTGAGAACAAAACTGAGTGCTTGAAGAAGACCAACTAAGACACAACGAAAACATGCAACCCTCTTAACAAATGATAGAGAGCAGTTGTAACCTAGTGTTTCAAGCCCCACCACTGCCAGGTTGTCACTGTTTGGGCCCCTGAGGAAGGCCCTTAACCCTCAATTGCTTAGACAGTATACTGTCAAAGTACTGTAAGCCATATGCTATGCATGCACCATAAAAGTGTTTACATGTATATGCAATCATAAACTTAAACTTGAGAACTTGAACACTGCGTATTTGCACATCTTCATACAACCATTCTCTCACTCAAGCATAAAATAATCATTTTTTAAACTGAACTGGTATCTCCACATAGCACAGTCACTTTATATATTCATATTCACCCATAATTTAATTTATTATTTATCTTGAAATCCATACTTTATATTGTACTGGTAATTCTGTGTAAATATCCATATGTTTATGTAAATACTTTTGCTTCTTCTTTTTATCTTTTGGAGAGTGTCAAACTAAATTTCATTGTACGCAAGTATAATGACAATAAAGTTTCTTCTTCTTCATACTGTAAATTTTTATTTTTATTGCTTGTTTTTATACTGTTAGTGAATGTTTTATATTGTATGTATGCAAGAAGTTGTTGTCTGATGTGAGCTGCTGTAACAAAGAGATTTCCTGCAAAGGATCAATAAAGTATCTATCTTTGGATAAAATGCAGAAAATGTGAATGTGAAATTAAGGTTAAAATAAAATCCAGGGTGGACCCATGTTGCTATGTGGTACCCAATCTGACTGTCAATGGGTGCCAAATTAGGCTGGGACAAGGACAAACTGAATACATTAGCAAGGGTTATAAGTCCAAATGCTTTCAGCTGTTTGTATTACTTGAAACAATTAAGCAACTACAGGGAGATTCACTCAAAAGAAGCCCCAAATATTCTGTTGTAACTCCCGTTAGGATGAAGCAATATAAATACGCTACATGCTTTGACATATGTGTAATTGATTGCATTACATGCGATGTTGGAAGTGATCTCCATTTTCTGCCAGATTTCAACAGGCACGGAGGTTAAACGTTGCGACGGCTGTCTGGCGCCTACCTCATTGCTCCAATGGAGGGGCATACCAGCTTGTTCGAAGCTCCATATACTGAGGAGCACATTGCATGTTGTTTCGTTTAGATTGCTTTGTCCTAGCGAGGGTTATTACAGAAGTGAATCTCCCTGTACCATCCTATGGTAGCACGGTCATGCTGTGGGCACCACACAGCAACGTGAGTTCTGGTGACCTGGGTCAGTTAATGTTTTTCCATGTGGGGTGTCCAGGTTCCCCTATTCCCTCTTGAAGAATATGAATTGGCTATGTCAAATTTAAGCCATTCAAAGGTTGACTTGCTGTTGTGCTTTGGATCACTGTCTTGTTGGCAATTCAACTTGCTTATGAGCTTGACATCTGGTGATTCTCTTTCAGGTTTCTCTTAAGAGGGCAGTATTAATTTGTATTAATTTGTCAATGACGTCAAGTCACCCAGGTGTTAAAGCACTAAGCATCAACACACCCTCACACTGCCACCCCCATGTTTGAAGGGTTTGATGTTTTTAGTGTAAAATGCTGTAGCTACTTTAAACCAGATGTAACAGAACCAAGCTTCTTTAAATAGCTCCACTTTCCACTTATCAGTCCATCAGTAACACCAAAAAACCTTTGGTGTTTTAGGGTGGGTTGTTTTAGTGGTTTGTTTTGATATATGTTGCTTGCAAGGCTTCTGTTTTAAAATGGTTAAAAAAGCTGACATTTTTAAGTCAGTAGGGTATATTTGCTCTCATACCGGTTTACTGGAGTCCCAGAGCTTTAGAAATGCCATTGTAATATAGTCAAGGCTGATATAGCAGCTGGCATTCCATCAGCCCTAGATTATCATCACTTCGAGTCAGTTGGTGTTAGATAACATTGTTTCCATTAATAAATTAAATGATCAGCAATTGCAGTAAAAAAAGAAATACAAGGCAGGAATAGGAATGTTGAGTTGCTTTATTGAAACTGTACTGTGTATTCATTCACACAAAAGAATTACAACTGTCATCTTACTGCCATTTTGCAGCTTTCACACACACATCACTGAACTCACTTTCCAACATTTAACCATCACACAGCTACACATCTTCACTTTATGGTTAGGATTAAGCAAAGCAACTACACAGTTTCATCCGGCATGTTTTACAGTGATAATCGAAGGCACTATGTTGTAAGCTTAGTCGGCTGTAACACAAATACTTTAGGAAGTAGCAAAATGAAATGTAGTTTCAAATATTTACTGTAATCATGATTATTTACAATCATTAACGCAAGTAAAAATACTTTTTGTATTGTATTGTAAAATCTATGAGTGTTATAGCTGGAATGTGACTCTTCTACTTAACTAAGGATAGATTGCACATGTAACAGTTAACCCTCCTATTATCTACACACCGTATACCCCTGCCCAGTAACTGATAAAAGTGGAACAATCATGCTTGACTATTTTAAATACACAAAATACTGTTTGCAAAAGCTTTTAGATATGAATTATTTACCCTCAGAAGAGTTCCTGAGAAAAATGCTGATGAAATTGTGACTGATGTTACTGTGTAAAGTAGATTAACTGCTAAATGAGGACATGCATGCATAGATTATCAGCAGTTTAAAACAAACATATAGTTATACCAGAGATGATATAAGAAGAGACAGAAAGAGACATGTTATTAAGTGCCATTGACCTGGTTGGGGTCTAAAGGACGATAAGATTGGACATCCCTGCGCCAGATAGCTAATATGAACCTCTTTATGGATTGTTCTGGTTGGCTTAGGTTCTTAGCAATGGTTTTAACTAGTTACCCCAGAAATGAGTTGTTTTATGTTCTTAAGGTTACTAGTGTATTAGAAGTAGTACCAATCTTTGAGAAATCGTGCCTATCACTATAGTTTGGGTCACTTGTTATTCCATTTACTTTAACCAGTGACATGTTGCTCCTTAGATCATCTCTGGTAAAACACTGTAGTGTAACAAACATTTAATAGAGTATCTATAAAGCTACTGCTCGGTTTATTTGTTTTGAAGATTTCCCTCTGAAGTAGGGTGGGCGATATATGGTCAGGTTAAATATTACATTGTTTTCCAAAACCGATCTGGTGCTAATCCACTGGAGTCCTGCACAAATGAAATTTCATTACCTTTTAGGATGCCTTCTTATTTCTTTAATTTATTCATTTATTTTCACTAAGCACTTAACTCTGGAGCCTGGTGTAACACATTCACTCACAGATTTATACATCTGGAACAGTGAATCTACAATTTGCCCTGTTTTGCCAGGTTGCCAGGACCCTACAGTGCTTTCCTTATTTCTCCAGCTTGGTTCAGCTGATTTAGGCAGCATTGTTAGGTGCCAGTTCCACTACAACTCTCCAACCTCTATCGCTGGTCACATTCCTGTCAAAATATCGCCCAGCCCTAATTCAGTGGTGTGGATATTTTCTTTCAGGGATTATGTATGATATGCTGCATGATTGTTCCTCTTTAAACATATAAAATGGAAAAGATAGACAAAGAACAACTAAAATAAGGCATTTAATAAAATTAAAAAAACCAGATTTCTGCTTTGGACTGCATTTTTGTTCTGAAACGTCCTCTATGATAAGTAACAGCTCACTATAAACTAATAATATCAACAGGCTATAATATTAAACAAAAGCCTCGTAAATCATTGACTAGATGTTTATATGATTCAGACGCCTAGTATTATTTAAAAAGCGAAAATATATTAAACAGTATACAAGTCTATACCACAATACCCTTAAAATGTAATCCTTTGGACTAAATGGCAAACTAATGAATGACCATGATTCCCTTATTGTTCAGTCCTAATCACTACTGATCTACTGAATATCACAAACATGATTGTTACAGCAACGAAATTCAGCATAAAATTTAGAATCTCGTATACACTGGACTTCTTGGTGTTCTGCTGTGATTTATCTTTCAGCTCAGCGACAGTACAATAAGCTCTATGGTGTCGGCACACCACAGGATCAGAAAACAATTTCTATTTGTTGTGCTGAATTTTGACACAAAAACATTGTTTGTACTTGTATAGTCATTCATTTCCTTAATAAAAAAATGCTTCCTCCAGTTACGGGTCTCCCTGGATACAGAGACACCTAGAAACTCTGGGCGCAAGGCAGGAACACACCCTGGACAAAAGCCAGATCCATGGCAGGACAACACTGACGAGTCCATTCACTCACTCAGTCCCAGCAGCTATTTAGAGCAGCCAATCTACATTTTGCATGTTTGGGTCAAAAATGAAGGCAAACCAGAGATGAAAACTAAACCCTGGTCTTCATGACTTGTGTTGGACATATCAAAGTCCTGACAGACATTAACTACAGTAACCCCGGTGCCGTGCACCCACCCTGATGTTCTCTAGTTAATATTTTACTCGTCACCTCAAACAAGCAGAACAAAACTTGACTTGACTTGATGAACCAGAGCACAACAAAACACAGAGAAGCCGGAGCCAGGGAACGAACACGGGTTGGGTGCAGCCACCCTACATTTGCATATTCAGATATTCATATTTTTCATACAAGGGAATAAAGTTCCACAGCTTGTAATACTCCGGTCTTTTGATCCTTTTGGCTTTACATACAAAGAGCTGCCCGGCTGACTAGATACACTCATATTTGATTTACGATTAATGCTAATTATCTGCTACACCTACTAGACAGGTGCACCGTGTCACCCTTCTGTTCTCATAAATGATTTGTGAGCTTCTGTATCCCTCTGTGTCCATCTGTAGAAATTAGACACAACAGAACCATCACTGACCAGATAGATATTAGGCCGGTGGTGGATTATACTCAGCACGGCGGTGACACTGATCTGGAAACTACCCAGATCAGTGTCAGTGTACTGACCTGGGGTAAATACAAGCGCCTAACTCAGGGGTATTTAAAATGTGGGATTGTCCCCCCCAGGAAAGAAAGGATGCAGAAAGAACTTCAGGGACAAAATAAGCCAGATATAGTTTGTTTATCATGTATTCACTGTGCAACCAATACTGCTTAAGGTCACAGTGGGTCGCACTTCCCAAAAGACACTTGGAGCATGGTGGGAATACACCGAGGACAGTGCCATTCCAACGCAGGGCAATACTGCAGCTCATACTGCAGCTTGAGTAGTTTGAGCACTGGAGTAATCCTTGCACAGCTTGCATGGTTTTGGAAGGTATAAGGAAACAAAAGGACCCCAAAAAGAGTTTGTGCCAACAAATGGAGAACCTTTTTTGCATAGAATGCATTTGCATGTTCTGCACACAGATTGTACATGTAGCCAGTGGAACAGGGATGCTTTCCAAAATGATACAAACAACAGGGGTCGATATGTCAGTGGTTTGCTAATATAAAGAAAAAAGTGTAACTGCAACAGGTCTAACTAAACAACTCCTAAAGTAAATCACAAGGTGGGTGAATCAAAGTGTAAAGTAAATATACAGTGATTAAAAAATTCCAGGAACGTTGCTAAACAGCACAACACCCACCAACATCCCACAACCACAACGTCTGTGCTACCCTTAGTAACTTTATTCCTACTTAGTGCACCCGTATTAAATGAGCGATGATTGATAGATGGTAGGTGTACCTAAATCCGGCAGCTCAGTGTATGCACATTTTACAACATACTTAAAACATACACACATTAAAAACAGACTCTGAGATAACCGTTCCTCTCTTTTTAGCTCTGGTTAAAAAATAGCTATTTAAACATTGTCAGCGTGATGTTTGTTCAGTTTATCTAGTTCACCCTGTTTTTCCACCAGAGATAAAAAACTGCAAACTCCAAACACTGACAAAAGCGTATGATTGGTCATAAAGTGCTTTGTGGGGAGGGGTGCGCACGCTTTGTACTTACTGCACAAATATACAAAGCTCGAGTGTTAGTACAGCCTCGGTACACACCGAGCCTTCTGGATAAAATGACGATAATTCAGCAAAGACTACATAAGACACCCGGGGAACTGTTAAATACTTTCATATATTTATAAATAGATATATATATAACCAAGTAATTAATTAGAGATGGAGCAATAAAAGCTATAAAAACGACTCTTTAGACAGGACTCTTGTGCTCTCGGGAACAAATCTGCAGTGACAAGGTCACTGACCTGTCAAAGCCTTTACATGATAAAAGATCCAGGATTGAATTATGATTTCACTCTATCACTGTGTGCGAGTTCCAGTTGAGTCGGCGGGATCAGCATCATACTGGCATGTGCATCTCAGTGTACTCATCTTGGCCGTCTCTAATGTCGAATGTGGGCTCTGCGTCATCAGCGTCAAGCTGTAAAAGAAAGAAGGATAAAAAAATTAAAAAAAAGACATAAACCAGTTAGTATAACTGAGATGTTAATTACACATCACTAAAGGTGCATTCACATGAGAAGCGGCAAACCGCGCCGGGTGTGGAGTCGTTTCTTATGGAGTGTGGAGGTGCTGCTAAGCTTGTGATTTTTGCACTTCTCGCAGCCCTCAAACCCAACCTGACCAAACTTTAACCCAGTTTGCCACTGACCTGTTCAAAGCGCCTCCAATGAGACGAACTGTTTGATATGACGTGGGAAAAGCGACTCAGGACATACCAACAAATCTTAACCTGACTTATTGTACTAAAACAATGAGCAAGGAATTTCTTTAGTGGAGAGAACTTATGAGCAGTAATAATTAAGAGAGGTTTAGTGCTCCTGTGTCGTTCTTTTAATACATTGTCATGTTAAGCTTTTTTTATAAATGATAAGTGTTTCCGACTCTCAGAAAAGCTGATTCTCACAATTTCTCAGAGCTGTAACAAAAGTTTAAAAGTGAAACAGTGAGGAAAATCCAGATAAACACAGATACTGGACGGATCAGACTGGATTTGGTTACCCAAATTCGTCTCGTATTCGCACTTTGATGACGTTTTACCGCACCGCTCAAGCCAAGCGCTGAACAAAGCTGCAGTTTGTGCCAGGGCTCACAGTTTTGTCGCTTCTCATGTATATGCGCCCTAACAGGAGTATAAAATCGAGCCCCTGTGCACAAAGCCAGACCCACACAGAGCCCTGACTCCAACCCCATCGAACAGCATGGGACAAACTGAACCCAGGGCTTCTGCCTTGCCTTTATATTTCAATGTGAAATGCCTGAATAAAGGGGAAATACTCACACATTGCACCTCCCGCTGGGTGAAGATCCGAGGCAGCAGGAACCTTCTCATGGGCACGGTGAGGATCAGGAAAAATGGGAAAGCTAGTGAAGCCTGGGTGGACATGACGGCCCAGAGGACAGCCAAACAGACGATCTGAACGGCCGTGAACAAGTGCATCCGCAGAGTCCGCACCTGAAACGCAAATGTTAACACAGGGTCCGGTTTGTAATTTCTGTTTTTAATTATAATGTGATACATACTGTGTATTCTATTTATTCGATTTGTTTATTTATTATATTCTAGGCTGAGGAAAGGCTTCCTCCACACGGAGAGCAGTATTGGGTACAGAGTCACGCATTGCTCTCCATTATTCACCATCTCTGTGCAGGCATCTTTGACCAGCCAGCAGAGGTCACAATTGCAGCAGCAATAAGGAATCCCTTAGCCAATCATGCCTGTGTAGATATTTGGCCGGTCGATAGTACTACTAAACTTCTAAACCAGGTCTTTTTGGTGCTAACCAGAGTGCCTGAACTTTTCTAATTGTTGCTAATTAGAAGATGAGATAAATCTGAAGAACGTCCTTGAATGTATAAGAATGGATGCTAAGAGAGGAACTGAAGAAAGATCTGTAGTAAAAATCGAAGCTGACGTACCTTCCGGACATACATGTGGTCTGGGTGATATTTAGGGGGCATTAGTAAGAGCATCATGCGTTCGGTTAGCTGGATGCCGTTGAGCGACATCACCCCCATGTAGAGGAAAATCCCAAACAGCACAGCGATTGGGATCTGCCTTAACACTTCTCCAATAACAATGGAAAGACCTACAAGGACACAGAATTCACAAAATTGGTCAGTCCAAACTTTTCCCAAATCTACCCCCATCAGACCCAGAGCAGGATTCAATAAACCACCCAAACTCACCAACCAAAACCGCCACAAGAAGTCCAGTCACCCTCTGCTCCTTTACTTCCTGGATGCGTGGTTTGTCACCGGGCGCCACCGCCTTACTCATGACAGTAAGGGCATTTGTGTGGGTCACGGAGCGCACGGTGGCGGCGGCTAACCACGGCAGGCCGAACAGGGCCAAAATGCCACCCACAGCGACAATGATCAGCAGGTCAAGGTGGAAGCCAGAACCCTTCACCAGCATCCTCTCCTTCTTACTGACAATGAGACTGAAATAGAGAAACATACAATCAGAACCCTTATGTTGTAAAAACACTAACAGAAGGTATTTTAGCCTGTTTAAAGTTTTAGTTCACCACCGCGTTGGGACAGAAGAGCTGCAGACTAGCACTCAGCCCTTCTGACACACGTCAGGGGTGGATTATAAACGCATACAGAGCCATGTTACACCCCACGTGAATGCTTTGACCAACCTCGGGGTCACCTTTTGCAGCGGTAATGAGGAGAAATCCCCCCTCTCAAGCTCTTGCCAGTAATATAGGTAGCATATTAAACATTCCACCATCTGATGCCGTTAAAGATTACAGCTCGGCATACTTGATTCAAGCCTACATGGCTTCAATAATCTGTACAAGTACTGCATTCACTACTGATGTGGTGTGAAATGTAATGAGAATGGCGTACGTGGTGATCTGCGTCTCCATGAATATGAGGATGAACACAAGCAGGGCAGGAAGAATACTGGCAGCCATCATCCAGATTGGGAACTGACCGTCGGAGCCCAGTGGGTTTATCACCCAGCCGCGTTTCTCCGGGCTGGTCACGTTGAAACCATCCGGCACGCTCAGCTTCTGTGGGTGGAAAGATGGAACATGGTGGACAGCTTTAATATTAATGGTTAGTGAACACTCCATGGACTTTATTCTTAAACTCCCAATTTAATCATATCCAATTCCTGTTTGTAAATCCACTGCTGCAAGTCTAATCTGCGAACGCTTATCACCTACCTGCCAGTGTTGGTTTCCCACAAAGAGCTGTATCAATTATGGAGAGCCACACTATACTCCATGTAACCCCCCACCCCCAACATTCGCATAAGTGCCTGTATCAGCCCCAGAGATGGCATTTGGCACAATAGCAGAGAGAACAGAAGCCCTCTGACCTTCCTATCCTCATACATGTTTGTTTGGAATGCCCAGCCAGGTCCGCTGCTCTGCTAAGATCCAAACTTATGACTCTAAACACTATACAGTGGTGTGCTAGCATAGTATGACGTCTCAAATTCAAAACTTAATAAAACCATGTGCATCTTTGCTCTTTAGAAGCAAATATGATACAGGGTTTATAAAAGAAGTGCAATAATAATGTGCTAATGGGTTTTTTGAACCACGTACTTGTGAAAATGTGTCTTTAATACTGGTGTCCACCAAAACCATGATGAAGATCGCAATGGGAACACCAAAATCTCCAATCACCCTGCGAAGCTGAAAAAAAACAACAACAAACCCTCTTTATTAAAGAATTTCAGTTCATTTTCATATTTTACCACCACTTTATCCTGGTCAGGATCGCAGTTGGTCCACGTTCCCTGGAATCACTGGGTGAAAATGCATCTTCAGCCACCTTAACTCTCTAACATCCAATCATGTCTGTATGTAGATGCCAGACTGGCCAATAACACCGCATGGATTTAAACCTTAGATACCAGAGGTAGTGGGCTAGTGTAATTTACCAACGTGCCACCCAAGCGCCCCCATATAGTAGGATATAGAATTTACAGTGTATTATAGATTTAGACCTCACAGCAAGAAGGACTTGGGTTTGATTCCCGGGCTGGGTAGCCAGGGAACTTTCTGTGTGGAGCTTGAATGTTCTTTTGGTGTCCACGGGAGCTCTGGTTTCCTCCCACAATTCCAGACAGGTTAACTGGTACTAATATGTAGGTGTGTGTGCCCTGTGCTGCACTGGCGACCTGTCCAGGGTGTTTTCTGCCTTTTGCCCAATAAATCGAACCCATTGTGACTCTGACCAGCATAAAACAGTGGTAAACAGACAATAACTGAATGTACTTTAACCAAACCGAAGCATTTCTGAGACTGATTATATTCAGCAAGCTTACACTGCCAGGAAAGAAGGCACTGTTCTTGAATTTGCGCAGGTAGTAGGCGATGAGGAACGTTCCTGACATGAGCACTAAGGACAGCAGGGCCGTGTTTGGCTGGTTCAGAACTTTCTCAGGCACATCTGCCGGGCTGCTGAAGTTGCCTGCTAACTCCGCTGTAGTGTTGCTTTCCATTGTGCCGTTGCAGGGTTTGAGAGGATGGTCCTTGAAGATCTGCGTGACAGATAAAGCCCAGGTTACACATCAGCAGGACTGCAGAAGTGCCATGTTTTTATTGGTTAAAAGAACTAATATTTTATCTACCTTGACAAGCTTTGAGAAAGTTTCATAGATGAAGATGAGGGAGATGAGGAAGGAGAAAATCTCTTGGGTGAAACGTGAGACAAACCGCACAAGGAAGCTGCCCTCAAAGGCCACCGTGATGACCACGATGATCACCAGCCAAAAGCCGATCCAGACGCGGCCTGTCAGGTACTCCATTCCATTGAACTTACAGAACTGTCACAGACATAAAATAATGAGGTTACATTTTTGTGTTCTAGTCCTTCCTAATAATGGAAAGCAGCATTTTTAACTTTGATTAAAGAGGTACAAATATTAAGTGTGAAGTCCGGGCTATAATGGGCTACTGTAAGCTGCCCAGGAAGTCTCTAACAGTACCAAGTTTTGAGTATATTTCTGCTCACGCCTCCGCCGACCCGTGCACAGTCCTAGCGGACCCCGTCTTTTCACCATGCTTCTGCACAGGCGCCTCTATCTGCTGATCAGGGTCCTTACACAGCGTCTGAAGACCCCACCCACTTCGGTCATCCCAACCAGCAGACACTGTGGCCAGTTATTGTCTGCTGCAGGTACTGCCAATTGTGCCTGATAGGTGTTCAGACTCTCGGTGCTGGTGTGCTAGCAAAATATCCCTCTGGCAAGAAGGTCCTGGGTTAGATTCCCAGGTTGAGCAGTCCGGGTCCTTTCTGTGTGGAGTTTGCATGTTCTCCCTGTGTCTGTGTGGGTTTCCTCCGGGAGCTCCGGTTTCCTCCCACATTCAAAAAACATGCAAGTGAGGTGAATTGGAGATACTAAATTGTCCATGACCGTGTTTGACATTAAACTTGGGAACTGATGAATATTGTGACAGTGATTACCTGTTGTCATGAATGTAACCAAAGTATAAAACATGACGTTAAAATCCTAATAAATAAATTCAATATTTGTGAAACTGATACAAGAGTAGAACTTTATCAAATCCTGCACATCCCTCATTTTAACATGAGGAGGTTGCTATGGCCATAATACAGTATTTCGACTTGACAGTATTTTGACATTCTTGAACTTGAAACCTATTTTTTTATTTACATACATAATCGTTAATAATATGTGCATGGAGGAAAATTCGAATGGATAATTATAAGGGAATGAAAACAAAACGCTTACAGAAAAGAACGCCTCTTCAAACACTAGTAACGGTCCAGAGAATCCAACCACCAAAATTGGCTGAGCTCCAAGCAGACTGAAGATAATCCCCTGTACTGCAGTGGCAATGATCAGCTCCGATACACCCATCAACCCCTCCGTCTTTTCACCTGTAAGAACAAAAAACAGCTCAGAACACTACGTTCACTACTTCTATTTATTTTCAATTTTGTCATTTTAATGCATGAATAAAATGCATACACCGTCTGGTTTAACTGACCCAAGAGTCCTCCAAAGGTGATGGCAGGAGAAAGAGCAGCAAAGTAGATGAAAATGACGGCAGCCATGCACTGAGGGTTCAGGGCGTCCCTGAAGTCGCTGAGGTATTTGGGGTAGCGGTTGCGTGCGTCTCTTATGAGCCCGCCGAACAGGCGTCCTGTCCTTCGCAGGGGGTCTTCTTTGGGTTTACTCGGTGGCAAAAGAGCTGCACAGGCAAAACAAAGTTACGCAAAGACGGACATTAGCATTAAGAAGTATATTATCTACAATAAAGCAAGATTAGGCCTAACTACATAGCTGTTCTATAAAACTCTCTTCTTAGGGCTATAGTAGTTAAACAGAATTAATATTTTGAAGGGGGGAGGGGTTGTTTTCATTGCCTCTACTGAAATCCCCTATTGCAATTGCGTTCTTTTTATCTACCAGCAGCGGATCCTGACAAAGAGCCATATAATTTTTGAAGAGTTATGCTATGCCCAATCGTGCAAGCACATCAACCTGACAGTAGACGCCTCATTTCTGCAGCAGCAATCAACCCCTGTTGACGTTCCTCCCTCAGGCATGGCCAATTGTGCCTGTTGAGTGGTCGGCCAGGTCAAAAGCACTGCTGTGAGGCGCCCAGGCGGCGCAGCAAGATACTCCGCTAGCACACCAGCGCAGAGATTCTGAGTTCCCAGGTTCAAATCTCGGTTCTGCTACCAGTAGGCTAGGTGCCTTTAGCAGGCACAGTTGGCTAATACCTGCAGCAGACAGTCTGCTGGGTGAAAAAGACCAGACTTTGGTTACAGAAAGTGGAGGACTGCAGAAATCGGGGCGTGGCTATCCATACGCAAAGTCGACCTCACACACGAATCCACCGAGGGGAATGGTGGACTGCACACACATCAGAGAGAGTGTGTCACGCGAATATATTCACCCTCCTTGAACGCTGTTGGGGTCCCCAGCAGTGGATTGGCTAAATTGGGAGGAAAAGCGGAGAAAATGCATAAAAAGATAATGCACTGCTGAGATTCAAACCTAAGAGCGTAAGAGCTAAAGCTTTCAACGGTGGTAAGCTAGAAGATTAGACCTGGGATACCCGAGCGCCACAGCATGATTAGTTTGGGAAAGATATGGCAGTGTGTGTTGTTTAACACATAAACATTCTGAAGTTCAAGGGCCTGTGGTTGTGTGTGTGTGTGTGTGTATGTGTATGTGTATATATACCCTCATCCTCTGGCCTCTTGGGCTCTTTAGCTTGGAGTTTGACCTCTTGCTCTTGTCTCTTGCGCAACATCTCTCTCTGGAAGCGAGCCACCGAGTGCAACAGCTCATCACCCCCAACCTCAGATGGAGGAAGCACGATACTGCAGTCCAGGAAACTGTTTATGGCCGTCAGCAGGTCCCCGCGCTCGTCTGCCGAATACGCTGCTTCGTGAAAATGCTGTGAAGGGAGAAGATAGACAGATATGCTCAGCAAGTACATCATATATTGGAACACAACAGCGAACACCAAGAGAACCTAGATTTTTAACTTCGTAATATTAATTAGAGGTCATGTAAGAATGGAAGCTATAGTTCGTCAAGCCTGGATAAAATAAGCAGGGTTGTTTGAGGAAGAGCATCTGGTGTAAAACTGTGCCAATTCAGGGATGCTGAATGATCGACTGTGATGACCCCTAAAAATCAGGAGCAGCCGAAAGGAAGGAAAAACAACAATTCTTTGCTTGAAAGACCTTTTTACAAGCTAATTTATTGAGAAATATGCTACAAATTCAGAGAAAGTCACATGTTCTAGTGTGTTTACATCATTTAAAATATAGACATCGAACAGCGAACAAACTAAACTTACTTTATCAGACATGAGTGTAGAAATGGAGCGGCCGATCTGATGGTAGTCCATGTTGGCGATCGGTGGTCCGAGAAGGACGAATATGAATCGCACCGGTATAGGCACCTCCAGGACCGACTCCAGCAGAACTGCCTCCTGCAGCCGTACGAATGCCATGGACGGCTGGTCCAGGAAATCCACCCTACCTGTGGAGTAACAGCATATATTTATTTATTTATAGAACCAATCAGAAATTTGATAAAAACACACGCTAGCCCACTAGTGCTGAAATCTCAAGCTTCCGAGTTCAAATCTCAGCTCTACTATCAGCTGACCAGGCTCCTACACAGACACATAATTGGCTGTGTGTCTGTAGGGGCGGGACAATGTCTGGAAAGTAGGGGAAATTGCGGGTGGTCCAGCCATCACAATTTGACCCTTGTCATAGTCACTCAGATTCTTAAGCTTGCTCATTATTCCTGTGTCCAGCTTATCAACTTCAAGAACTGGTTTACTTAAGTGGCTGATTGTGGTAAGAAGCTGCTGATGGACATTAAAGCCAATATTAAAGGTGTGGTGTGTATACACCGATTAGGCACATCATTATGACCACCTTCCTAATATTGTGTTTGTCCCCATTTTGCTGCCCCATACGCAACAAACTGTGATGCTCGGTGTATTCTGACTTCTTTCTATTAGAACCAGCATTAACTTCTTCTGTTGGATCGGACCACACAGGCCAGCCTTCGCTCCCCACGTGCATCAATGAGCCTTGGCCGCCGGTTTACCACTGTTCCCTCCTTGGACCACTTTTGATAAATACTGACCACTGCAGACCAGGAACACCACACAAGAGCTGAAGTTTTGGAGATGCTCTGACCCAGTCATCTAGCCATCACAATTTGGTCCTTAGCAAACTCGCTCAAATCCTCACGCTTCTAACATCAACTTTGAGGATAAAATGTTCACAAGCTGCCTAATATATCCCACCCACTAACAGGTGCTGTGATGAAGAGATAATCAGTGTTATTCACTTCACCTGTCAGTGGTCATAATGTTATGTCTAGTCTGTGTATTTTTGATCCAGCTTAGATCCGATTTTCCAAAGCAACTGACAGAACTGTGACAGTGTATTGTCTAAGCAATTGCTGGTTCAGGGCCTTGCTCAAGGGCTCAACAGCGGCAACCTGGCAGTGGTGGGGCTTGAACCAGCAACCTTTCGATTACTAGTCCAGTACCTTAACTGCTAGGCTACAACTTTTACCAGTCAGTGGTTTTAATGTTTTGGTTGATCAGTGTGAATTGAATATGACTAGGCTGGGAGATAAGTGCTGGTCTTGCCATCTGCTTACATGTATTAAATAACAGGCCCATTCTAAGCCTCTCATAAATACACAATTCTAATCATTATATTCATTATTATGTGGAAACAAACTGGACAACTGACCCACGAGGACAACGGTCGCCTCTGCGTTTTCGGGGATCTTCTCCAGAAGCTTGAGCTCATGCTTGGATTTGGACTTGTGCATGCCCAGCACTGGAGGATGATCTTTCTGCTAAAACACAAAGCAGTGGTTATATATATATACATACACATATGCAGTGAATCTGTATGGAACACACACACACACACACACACACACACACACACACACACACACACTGAACTACCTGCTGCAATTCGTTCTTCTCTATCTCGCCATGAGCGTGCGTGTCCGAGTCGGTCACCCCTGTGATGAGCGGGTCGGTGGCTGAAGGTTCGGGAGGGCTGATGTGGTTGTTGCTATGGTGATGGCTCATCAGAGAGGTGAGACTCGCCGTCGAGATGTTCCTGTGGAACGAGCTGTGCTCCTTTCCATCGCTCGGGTGACTGAATGAGAGATAAGAAATTAAATTGAGTTTTTGACACATAGTTGTCACATAATACTAAGCAATTGAGAGTTAAGGGCCTTACTCAAGGGCCCAACAGTGGCAACCTGGCAGTGGTGTGGCTTAAACCAGCAACCTTCTGATTACTAGTCCAGTACCTTAACCACTTAACATACAATTTAGACAATTGAGGGTTAAGGGCCTTGCTCAGGGGCCCAACAGTGGCAGTGGTGGGGTATAACCAGCAACCTTCTGATTACTAGTCCAGTACCTTAACCACTTAACATACAATTTAGACAATTGAGGGTTAAGGGCCTTGCTCAAGGGCCCAACAGTGGCAGTGGTGGGGCTTGAACCGGCAACCTTCTAATTACTAGTCCAGTACCTTAACCACTTAACATACAATCTAAGCAACTGAGGGTCAAGGGCCTTGCTCAAGGGCCCAATAGGGGCTTGAACTGGCAACCTTCTGATTACTAGTCCAGTACCCTAACCACTTAACGTACAATCTAAGCAACTGAGGGTTTAGGGCCTTACTCAAGGGCCCAACAGTGGCAACCTGGCAGTGGTGGGGCTTGAACCAGCAACCTTCTGGTTAGGGTACTGGACTAGTAATCAGAAGGTTGCCGGTTCCCTAAAACAACAGTCAAAATTTTGAAGTATGTCTGTGGGAATTTGTGCCCATTCAGTCAGAATTCAGTCCATTCAGTCCAGTACCCTAACCACTTAACATACAATCTAAGCAACTGAGGTTAAGGGCCTTGCTCAAGGGCCCAACAGGGCTTGAACCGACAGCCTTCTGATTACTAGTCCAGTACCTTAACCACTAGGCTACATCTGCCACCAGGTAAGGTATTGGACTGAATGAACTAAATTTTGACTGAATGGGGACAAATTCCCACAGACACACCTCAAAATCTCGGCTGTTCTAGCTGAAAAGATCACATACATGTCACTGTGTGCAAATACCATATAGTGCGCTTCATTGATGTGTTTTTGCTGACCTGTGTTTGAGCAGGAGTGCTCGGAGCACGTTGGCCCGGTCTTCTGCTCGTATCAGGTCAGAGATGATCATCTGTTCCACCACCTGATGAGCGATGCCAGGCAGAGTCCTCTGGTCCAGGTCCAACATCACAACACCTGCCAATGATGACCAATATTAGCTCACATACAGCATTTATATCCCGATTTAGTCATATCCAGTTATTTGGCTGTATCTCCTCTGTTGCTGCAGACTCCTACCCTGACCGAGGAGGGCTGTACCTAATGCACATGTGCAGTACACCTGACACGTGTGCAGTAGCAAACCACTTCTTTTCACCTGCTAGAGATGAATCACACAGAGAGCAGTATCACGTACGGAGAGTCACGCACTGCTCTCCATCAACTAGCAAGCAGAGGCCACAATTGCAATAATGAGGATGACCCGCCCACCCTCAGATGCAGCCAATCGTGTCTGTGTAAGCGCCTGGCCAACCAATAGCAGAGCTGAGATTCAAACTGGAGAGTTCGAGATCTTAGCACTGGTGGGCTAGTGTGTGTAATTTGCAATAATTGACATTTGAAACAGCAAACTGGTGTAAGGTGCATGGTCGTCTACTAGCTTAATCTGTAGGCTGTGTCCTCACCGTGCGAGATGGCCTTTCGCAGCTCTAACAGGCTGCGGAACGAGAGCGAGGCCACGTGAGGTTTGCCCCAGCGGTCCGTCTCCTCTTCTACATCCTCCTCAAATTTGATCCAGCGAGCCGTCTCCCTCCACTGCATCTCCTGATTCTTATCAATCACCAGCTCGTTTAGCTCGACGAACACCTAAACAAACACCAGTAATTTGGTTTAGATGTCAGTATTTACAACAGTGTCATTTTTTTTACATGACAAAACATGCTATAAGGTGAGAACACACTCATGCACATGGAAACCAATAAACACTCTATGGACAAAAGTATTGGGACACCCCTTCTAATTTCTGAATTACAGAATTACAACAGCATCAACAATTGCTAACACATGTAATGAATCAATTATGGAAAAGAAATTACATTCTTCCAATTTGGCAGCAACAGTTTAGGGAGGGTCCTTTCCTGTTCCAGCATGACTGTGCCCCTGTGCATAAAGCTTGTTTTGAAGAAACTCCAGTGGCCCGCACAGAGCCCTGACCTCAGCCACACTGAACAGCTTTGGAATGAACCGGAACATCAATATCAGTCCCCAGCCATAAGAATGCTCTTTTGACTGAATGAGCACAAATTCCTACAACATACTTCAAATTCTTGTGAGAAAGGTTCTCAGAGGAGTGGCTGTGGTTCGAGTCGAAATAATCACATAGAAATCGCTCTATTTTAATATGGGATGTCCAGCAAGCTCATGATCAGGTGTCCGAATACTTTCGACCATATCATGTAGGTCAGCTAGGCACCTCAGAATTAGTTAATCGATATTAAACTTCAAGACACACCAGACATTCAGACAAGTGACATTAAAGAAAAACCTGATCAACTAAGTCTGAACGGTTCCAGACAGTCAGCGGCATGTGCTTTAATCATGACGGCAGGACGTAAAAAAACATCAAAGTGACTCTCAGTGACACGGATGGCATAGGCGCTCAGGTGGTGCAGTGGTAAAACATTCTAGCACACCTGACAGGCTACCGGCAGGCTGGGTGACTACACGAACACTGATTGGCTGTTGTTCAGGGAGGGTGCGCCTGCCCAGGGATGGGGGATAATGTGATCAGGGTGTGTGTCTCCGTACACAAAGCTGATCCACATATGAACTCGCCTCGTGCGGGTGAAAAGATGCAGTCGATACTGCGCACGTGTCGGAGGGGGTGTGTTAGTCACGGCTCTCGTCAGTCAGAGTGGAGGTCAACATCAGTAGAGAGGAAGCGTAATGCAATCTGGTAATTGGATACGACTAGATTGGGAGGAAAACTGGGGGGAAAATGTGTCAGTTTTTTCTTTAATTTGATACCCGTCTGTATGTTAGCGGGGATGTTTTATTCACACATGATGAGACTTCATTAGCCAAAAGTGTAAGAAGAGTAAAGCTACAAACACACCAGTGTAAAACACACGTGCTGCACAATCAGTCATACTTTTTAAAATTGAATGGAACTTTTATCCAAAACGTCTATAATAATTGGTGTTATGTACATTAACTGATTACATCATTGCTCTTTATACATGACCGGACAAAACGTGACGGAATAAACATTTTTTTGAGTAAAAGAAGCAGTGATTTATACCCACCATAAACCCTAAACCTGTGCTGATTATAAGCTTATTAAACATGATCTGATTATTTAATCTGGTGTATTTTTTGATAAACACAGAAGAAGTTTTTATTTGTCATATATAAATATAGAATATCTTTTACCGCATATCCGGTCAGAGCGCAGGGTCAGCCGTTGTACGGCGCCCCTGGAGCAGACAGGGTTAATGGTCTTGATCAAGGGTCTAACAGTGGCTGCATAGCAGAGGCTGGATTTGAACCGACAATCTTCCGATGAACAGCCCAAAGCTCTACCCACTAGGCTACCACTGTCCAATACAATGAAGTGTATTAAATTATATATTATTTAGGCATCATAGCAGGGCGGCACGGTGGCTAGCACTGTCGCCTCACAGCAAGAAGGTCCTGGGTTCGATCCCCAAGCGGGGCGATCCGGGTCCTTTCTGTGTGGAGTTTGCATGTTCTCCCCGTGTCTGTTTGGGTTTCCTCCGGGAGCTCCGGTGTCCTCCCACAGTCCAAAAACATGCAGCCAGGTTAATTGGAGACACTGAATTGCCCCGTAGGTGAATGGGTGTGTGTATGTGTGTATGTGTGTCTGCCCTGTGATGGACTGGCGCCCCGTCCAGGGTGTTACTGTGTGCCTTGCGCTCATTGAAAAGCTGGGATAGGCTCCAGCACCCCCCGCGACCCTAATTGGATAAGCGGTTAAGACAGTGAGTGAGTGAGTGAGTGAGTGACATAGCATTTGGCATTACAATTAAGAACTAAATAGCAAGTTTACAAATGTACAGAATAAAAATTCGGTAATTCAGGGTTCAATTTCGAAATAAACGCTGAAATAAATAAAAACTGTGCAGCACTGAGTAAACACACAAACCAGCAGTTTCTCCTGGTGCACACAAGTGCAGTTATTTTAGGGAATGAGGTTAAAGTGAAGCAAGCCACTCAGATGTGCTCCGAGCAGTCGTACCTTGAGCTGCCGGGCCATCTGGGCCCTGCTGTAGCGTGCAGCGTGAGGCCACGATCTCCTCTGATAAAGAATATCAGTGTGAGTACGCCCCGGGGGTCTCAAATACGTTACTTACACACACTCCTCACTGTTTACTAATATTATTCTACAATGAACAGAACTGACAGAATGAACGTGTGTTTGGGGGTGCCAAATCAGTTAAGCTGCCAGAATGATCTGACATGGCAAGAAAAACTACGTACACACACTAAATAACCAGAAGTATGTGGACACCACTCCTAATTATTAAGCTCTTACTAACTGGATTATAAAATTTGTTGTATTTAATGCTTTCAACTTTGTAGCAACAGTTTAAGGAAGGCCCATTCCTGTCCTAATAAAGACATGATTTAAGTTAAGGGAGTTAAGCCTGACCTCATAGATGCTCTTACCTCATGGGCACAAATTTCTCCAGACACACTTCAAATTGTTGTGGAAAGCCCGCCCAGAACACAGTAGCCTTTTATAGTCACAAAGTAGGGTCCAACACTATATTTTTGCCAATGCTTTTTGAATATGATGTCCAACAACCTAATATTTGTGTGTCCACATACTTTTGGCCACATATTCTTAAACCCCAAGTCATTCCAATAACACTACAAGCTTTTAAGTTACAAGTTAAAATGTATGAAAATAATGGCAGCGCTTGGGTGGCACAACGGTCTGTTACGCTGGTCCGCCACCAATGAGATCACGGTTTGAATCTCAGTGATGCTATCGGCCGGTTGGGCGCCTAGACAGACATGATTGGCTGTATCTGGAAAAAAGAGGGGGTGGCCGAAGCCATGTGATAGACTGGTGCAGCTTTTACACAGTGATTCCGGGTGAAACCGTACCCACTGCGGCCCTGACCAGGATAAAGCGGTTGATCTGTCCACTGTGAGCAGCAGACACAACCATTTACTCCAAATAAGCATAGAGAAAGTGGTATACCTCGTGCGGGGTCCTGTCCAGTTTGCGGCTGCGTCCGCTGGGCTCTTTGTGGTCCTTGCTGATGTGAACCACCTGACCTTTGCTGCACTTCCTGACCAGGTGACGCCGCACGCCGGGAACGTCTTCAAAGCGATGACCTGAGACAGACAGAATCAGTATTAGCATCAGAAACTACAAGTTATTATTACAGAATACAAAAACTTTACACACAGTTTAAATGAACTGACCGGATGTCTTTAGCTCTAACCAGTGAAGTAAGAACGTACACTATAAGTATGTGGACACCTGACCATGAGCTTGAGCATGTTGGACCATGAGCTTGTTGGACCATGAGTTTAAGCTTGTTGGACCATAAGCTTGAGCTTGTTGGACCATGACCTTGTTGGACCATGAGCTTGAGCTTGTTGGACCATGACCTTGTTGGACCATGAGCTTGAGCTTGTTGGACCATGAGCTTGAGTTTGTTGGACCATGACCTTGTTGGACCATGACCATGAGCTTGTTGGACCATGAGTTTAAGTTTGTTAGACCATGAGCTTGTTGGACCATGAGCTTAAGTTTGTTAGACCATGAGCTTGTTGGACCATGAGCTTGAGTTTGTTGGACCATGAGCTTGTTGGACCATGACCATGAGCTTGTTGGACCATGAGTTTAAGTTTGTTAGACCATGAGCTTGTTGGACCATGAGCTTAAGTTTGTTAGACCATGAGCTTGTTGGACCATGAGCTTGAGTTTTTTGGACCATGAGCTTGTTGGACCAAGAGCTTGAGCTTGTTGGACCATGAGCTTGTTGGACCATGAGTTTAAGCTTGTTGGACCATGAGCTTGTTGGACCATGAGCTTGAGTTTGTTGGACCATGAGCTTGTTGGACCATGAGCTTAAGCTTGTTGGACCATGAGCTTGTTGGACCATGAGTTTAAGCTTGTTGGACCATGAGCTTGTTGGACCATGAGTTTAAGCTTGTTGGACCATGAGCTTGAGCTTGTTGGACCATGACCTTGTTGGACCATGAGCTTGAGTTTGTTGAACCATGAGCTTGAGCTTGTAGGACCATGAGTTTAAGCTTGTTGGACCATGAGCTTGTTGGACCATGAGTTTAAGCTTGTTGGACCATGAGCTTGAGCTTGTTGGACCATGACCTTGTTGGACCATGAGCTTGAGTTTGTTGAACCATGAGCTTGAGCTTGTAGGACCATGAGTTTAAGCTTGTTGGACCATGAGCTTGTTGGACCATGAGCTTAAGCTTGTTGGACCATGAGCTTGTTGGACCATGAGTTTAAGCTTGTTAGACCATAAGCTTGAGCTTGTTGGACCATGAGCTTGTTGGACCATGAGTTTAAGCTTGTTGGACCATGAGCTTGTTGGACCATGAGTTTAAGCTTGTTGGACCATGAGCTTGTTGGACCATGAGTTTAAGCTTGTTAGACCATAAGCTTGAGCTTGTTGGACCATGAGCTTGTTGGACCATGAGTTTAAGCTTGTTGGACCATGAGCTTGTTGGACCATGAGTTTAAGCTTGTTGGACCATGAGCTTGTTGGACCATGAGTTTAAGCTTGTTAGACCATAAGCTTGAGCTTGTTGGACCACGAGCTTGAGCATGTTGGACCATAAGCTTATTGCACGACTGAAGCCTCAGTTGATGTTCCAGCTTGTTGGACCATGAGCTTGTTGGACCATGAGTTTAAGCTTGTTGGACCATGAGCTTGTTGGACCATAAGCTTGAGCTTGTTGGACCATGAGCTTGTTGGACCATGAGTTTAAGCTTGTTGGACCATGAGCTTGTTGGACCATGAGTTTAAGCTTGTTGGACCATGAGCTTGTTGGACCATGAGTTTAAGCTTGTTAGACCATAAGCTTGAGCTTGTTGGACCACGAGCTTGAGCATGTTGGACCATAAGCTTATTGCACGACTGAAGCCTCAGTTGATGTTCCAGCTCATTCCAAAGCTGTTCATAGAGCTTGCTTTGTGCACAGGGGTACAGTCATGCTGTAGGTCCTTCCCTAAACTGTTGCTGCAAAGTTGAAAGCACATAATTCCCTTTATATAATTGATTTATTACACCTGTTAGCAACTGTTGTGCCTAAAACAAGTGCATTCACAAATTAGAAGGGGTGTCCCAATACTTTTGTCCATATAGTGTAACTCATTGTCCTGAGATTCAATGTGATTTATTGTTCAGCATCAGAGGAAATTCTCTGTAATCCTGCCTCTTTCTTTTACATACGCAACAGAAGGAAAAAAAACTGAGCACAGTTGTTGTGGGACGCTCGAGATGCTTAGAAAATTGCCACATTCCTGATCTGAGGCCAAGATGACGAGATAAAGTGAAGACATTGTGATTTATTCACAGACAGTGGAACAGACGCCACAAAAACATGTCAGCTGACCCACAGACACACAGGAAACTTGATGTTGCTCATGATGTCACCGTGATTTCTTGTTCCACTGATGTAATGGCTTAAACACACTTAAACCCAACACACTCACTCTTAATGCCATCCAGGTCGACGGTGGCCAGCATCTGCGCTTCGCTCTCGTCAGTCGGCATGCGTTGGTAGCACGCCAGCTCGGTGGCCGTCAGGTCTCCGGTGCGCCGGCGTTCCTGGAGGTCGTAGCAGCGTGCCGGTCTGGAGTTGGCATCAGGGCTGGAGAGCGGGTACACGGAGGGAACAGATGCTCTCCTGCCGTTGGGCTGCCCACAGGTGCAGTCCTCGCTAAAAGAAGAGAGAAGAACCATAGAGAACAGTGTGAACAGAGCATACACTATATGGCCAGAAGTATTTGGACACCTGACCATGAATTTTTGGACATCCCTAACTAAAAACAAATGGTATTAAAATAAGGACAAATATTTCAGATAATCCGCTAGCACACCAGCACAGAGATTCTAAGCTCTCAGGTTCAAATCTCAGCTCTGCTACCGGTCAGCTGGGCGCCCTCTAGCAGGCACAATTGGCCTCCAGTCTGCTGGGTTGCAAAGACCAGACTAAGCGGTGGGGTTTTCAACAGTGTAAGGACCTTGGTTGCCCAGGGCGCCTGTCCAGAAAGTGGAGGAGCGCAGAGATCGGGGCGTGGCTCTCCATATGCAAAACCGACCTCACACACAAATTCATTGTCTCAGTCATGGACAATTTTGTGTCTCCAATTCACCTCTACCAGAGGAAACCCACACAGACACAGGGAGAACATGCAAACTCCACACAGAAAGGACCTGGACCGCTTCACCTGGGAATCAAACCCAGGACCTTCTTGCTGTGAGGTGACAGTGCTACCCACCGAGCCACCATGTCGCTGATATATACTGTGTGTGTGTAGAACTTACTCAGTGGTAGAGGCATCCTCCAGATCTCCACTGCTGACAAGCAGGGCTGTCTCAGGAACAATAACAAGCTGTCTAGACGACAGACCATTGTCACCCTTGACCACAGTGGAGTTACTGGACTCGTCACACACAAAGAACTGTGGACCAAACAGTAAATATGGTCAGAATACGTTTGCACTGCGTATTCGAATGCATGTATGTGCATGTGCACTGAAATACCTGCACAGGCTCCATTTGCACTTCGGTATCCGTATCGGGTGTAGAGGTGATAGTGTTACACTCTCCATCCGGAGGGCTGCAGGGCTCCTCCTCTCCTTCTTCCTCCTGCTCGTCCTCCTCTATAGTGGGAGCGCCACCGCTGCTGGTGGAGCCTCTCCTCCTGCCACCCTTCCTCTTGCGGCCGCTCTTCTTCCTCCGGCCCTCAGAGGGGAGGTGTTTGGACAGCGGGTGGTGGGTGTGCATGTTCGACTGCCGGTGGTCTAAAAACGCACGTTCAATCAGAGTCAAGAACTGTAAAAGGCAGCTTGTAATGGTCTTTGATTGTCTTGTTTATTAGTGATGTTAATCAAGGATGGTGTTCAGGGCGTTTGGGTGGAACAGTGGTAAAGTACGCTAGCCCAGGGTTCTGTTGGAAAACTGTTGGAACATGGCGGGGCTGGTTGAACAGGAAAACAAGGCAGGACGCTTTCAGCATCCAAAAAGGTGGAAATCAGACGGCGCTAAATCCGGACTATAAGCTCTGTCTCAGTCTCTTAGACACGAGCGATTACTACTCCTCCCACCCTCATCGTAACATAAAAACATAAATAGCACAGCTGAGATTCAACCCCGGATATCAGCAGTGGTGGGCATCTGGGTAACTGTGCATTATATGATATATTAAGGACATGATCTAGGTGATTTAGGACACCGCTGTAAACAGAGCATTAGTGATGAAGGTGATGAAGATTGTTCTCACATTCAAAGTCTTCCTCATTAAAGGTGCGGTGCTGCTCAGCAGGCAGGCGCGGCGCTGGCGAGAGGATCTGCTGGAAGCGCTGCACTCCCAGAGTTTTATTCAGGTCCCCGTCGTCATCGTCACCATCGGCGTGTCGAAGAGGGGAAAGGGGCACCGCAGTGTGCTGAGTGAACAGAACAGGAAAGTGTAAACAACACTCAGATCTGCAGCTCCATACGGGCATTATTTCCTGTCTGCCATTTCTACTTACAAACCACATTTCTGGAAAAGTTGGGACACTTTGTAAAATGCAGTAAAAACAAGAACGTGTTATTAATGTGTTTATTCTTTTAAATCTTTACTTAACTCACAAAAGTACAAAGAAATGACTTCCAATTATTTAGCTAACCAACTTAATAGGACTTTGTAAATATAAACTAATTTTGTGCAAACAATGGGAGTGGTGTGTTTGAAAAAAGTGCAGAGGTACCAGTATTCTTGCCCATGAAATCACTATATGAAATCAATCCACAGGCAAAATTCCACACATACAGTGTATCACAAAAGTGAGTACACCCCTCACATTTCTGCAAATATTTCATTATATCTTTTCATGGGACAACACTATAGACATGAAACTTGGATATAACTTAGAGTAGTCAGTGTACAACTTGTATAGCAGTGTAGATTTACTGTCTTCTGAAAATAACTCAACACACAGCCATTAATGTCTAAATGGCTGGCAACATAAGTGAGTACACCCCACAGTGAACATGTCCAAATTGTGCCCAAATGTGTCGTTGTCCCTCCCTGGTGTCATGTGTCAAGGTCCCAGGTGTAAATGGGGAGCAGGGCTGTTAAATTTGGTGTTTTGGGTACAATTCTCTCATACTGGCCACTGGATATTCAACATGGCACCTCATGGCAAAGAACTCTCTGAGGATGTGAGAAATAGAATTGTTGCTCTCCACAAAGATGGCCTGGGCTATAAGAAGATTGCTAACACCCTGAAACTGAGCTACAGCATGGTGGCCGAGGTCATACAGCGGTTTTCCAGGACAGGTTCCACTCGGAACAGGCTTCGCCAGGGTCGACCAAAGAAGTTGAGTCCACGTGTTCGGCGTCATATCCAGAGGTTGGCTTTAAAAAATAGACACATGAGTGCTGCCAGCATTGCTGCAGAGGTTGAAGACGTGGGAGGTCAGCCTGTCAGTGCTCAGACCATACGCCGCACACTGCATCAACTCGGTCTGCATGGTCGTCATCCCAGAAGGAAGCTGACGCACAAGAAAGCCCGCAAACAGTTTGCTGAAAACAAGCAGTCCAAGAACATGGATTACTGGAATGCCCTGTGGTCTGACGAGACCAAGATAAACTTGTTTGGCTCAGATGGTGTCCAGCATGTGTGGCGGCGCCCTGGTGAGAAGTACCAAGACAACTGTATCTTGCCTACAGTCAAGCATGGTGGTGGTAGCATCATGGTCTTGGGCTGCATGACTGTTGCTGGCACTGGGGAGCTGCAGTTCATTGAGGGAAACATGAATTCCAACATGTACTGTGACATTCTGAAACAGAGCATGATCCCCTCCCTTCGAAAACTGGGCCTCATGGCAGTTTTCCAACAGGATAACGACCCCAAACACAACCTCCAAGATGACAACTGCCTTGCTGAGGAAGCTGAAGGTAAAGGTGATGGACTAAACCCAATTGAGCACCTGTGGCGCATCCTCAAGTGGAAGGTGGAGGAGTTCAAGGTGTCTAACATCCACCAGCTCCGTGATGTCATCATGGAGGAGTCGAAGAGGATTCCAGTAGCAACCTGTGCAGCTCTGGTGAATTCCATGCCCAGGAGGGTTAAGGCAGTGCTGGATAATAATGGTGGTCACACAAAATATTGACACTTTGGGCACAATTTGGACATGTTCACTGTGGGGTGTACTCACTTATGTTGCCAGCCATTTAGACATTAATGGCTGTGTGTTGAGTTATTTTCAGAAGACAGTAAATCTACACTGCTATACAAGTTGTACACTGACTACTCTAAGTTATATCCAAGTTTCATGTCTATAGTGTTGTCCCATGAAAAGATATAATGAAATATTTGCAGAAATGTGAGGGGTGTACTCACTTTTGTGATACACTGTAGCTATGTTTGACAAAAGCGGGCTTGATGTTATCATAGGAAATGACTTAACCCTGTGTGACAACGTTGTGTTTGTTTAAACAGAACAAAGAAAGGCTCTGTAGTAAGACAGGTATCCCAAACTTGGCACACCTACTGTGATGCAATCATGCACAACGATACAGGTTTAGCACAGCTGTCGAGGCATTCCAAAAAATTCAAGCGTGCTGTGAGAACAATGGACTCAAACTTAACGGTTTCTTCTCATTGTACATACTTAACCTAAAGAGAAAACCTTTAAAAAAATATTGAGTCAAGTTAAAGCTTCCAGATTGGAAAAGAAATCTTTCACAGTGGGACAGTGGTAGCCTAGTGGGTAGAGCTTTGGGCTATCAACCGGAAGATTGGTGGTTCAAATCCAGGCTCTGCTATGCAGCCACTGTTGGGTCCTTGAGCAAGGCCCTTAACCCTGTCTGCTCCAGGGGCGCGGTACGATGGCTGACCCTGCACTCTGACCCCAGCTTCCAAACAAGCTGGGATATGCAAAAAAAGAATTTCATTGTAGTGTTCAACTGTATATGTATATATGACAAATAAAGTATATCTTCTATCTTCTTCTCTTCTTTCTGCGTTCCTCTTTAAAGCTACGACAATCAGTCACAGTCAGTCAAATTTTGTTTGGCTTAGCAAGGACGAGATGCTCGGGTGGTAAAACACACTAACACACCAGCACTGACATCTCGAACTCATGAAAAATGATCCGCTTGAGAGGATTCCTCATGACTGCTGCAGTTACGACCTCTGCTGTCTGATCGATGGCACTGCACAGAGACGGGGAATAATGGAGAATAGCGCGTGACTCTAGGTGCACGATACGGATCTCCATAGAAACCTGCCTCGTGAAGGTGAAAAAGAAGCACTGGGCTAAGGCACACAGCTTTTCTTAGACTGGAGTGGAGGTCTGCAGCGGTAGAGGAAACAACACATGATCTGGTGATTGGATTACAAGACAAACTGACAGTGCCTACAACACTTGGTTTTGGAATGGGATGTCCAAAAATGTAAGGTGTCCACATACTTTTGGCCATATAATAAGGCTTAATAATTAAAATAAAAAAAGATGTGCAGATACCTAATAATAATGGAGACTGTACCGGTCATGCTCGCTGTCATATCAAAAGGTAGGCTACATAAACCAAACTTTCATGGTCATTTACAACTGGGACAGCCATGAGGTACCAGTTTGAAAAGGGGCAACATGAATGCCAAAAATATTAAATAAAACATGGAGCACTGGGAAAAATATGGCATCACAGCGAGCATTCAGACTGTACATTCTTTGTATGTCGCAATTACAGCTGCAAATCTTCTCAGACACATATTTATCATCTGGATTTAGGCACTTTATCCCAATTTTCATGGCAGATCCTCTCAAGCGCCATCAGATTGGATGGTGAAGGTCTGTGAACTGCAATCTTTAGGTCTCTTTAAAGATGTTTGATGAGGTTAAAGTCTGGACTTTGGCTGATTTGCCCCAAAGCCAATCCAGTGTTGTTTTGAGTGTATGCTTTGGGTCAGCGAGTCTGAATTTTTGGGTGCTCTGTTGAAGGTTTTCCTGTACCTGACTGCATTTATCCAACCCTTGATTCATACCAGCCTCCCTGTGTCTGTCGCTGAGAAGCATCCATAAAGCAAGATGCTGCCACAACCACCAGGTTTAACCGTAGGGCTGATATTAGCCGGCTGATCCGAACTGCCTGTTTTAGCAAGACATACTGCTTGTTCTGTACTAAATTATATTGTTAGACCACAGTAATATTTTCCTTCAGACACCGTCTTGCAATTTGTTTAGCATTTTTACCCATGAATCTTTTCAAAACATTTTGTGTAGACTTTTATAATTCACTATTGGTGATGGACTTTCTTTAACTCCAGCTGTATTGGTTCAAGTTAACAACAGAACTTAATTTAGCATCGTCCTAGCAAGCTTGTTTACAGTAGGCCACCAATATTTATTTACAGGAAGCCAGAGGCCAGATGTAATCTGTGCATCATCAGCGTTTGGGCCGCCGTGGGCCGACTTTAAGCTGAAGTGTGTACGTAAGTAATGAAGCGGTTACAGTGAAAACAGCACAGGCAAAGAAACCTGCAAACAAGCCCACACAGACCCAACAGTGTAATTAGATGTTATTGGCTCATTGCTGCACAAGACACCCCCTTACACTTATAGTGTAGGGTCAAAAGTATTTGGACACCTGACCCTGAGCGTACTGGGGGTCTCGTTTCAAAAACAAATGCTATTAAAACAGCGAGATCTATGTGATCTATTCAGCTATAAATATACACCGATCAGCCATAACATTAAAACCACCTCCTTGTTTCTACACTCACTGTTCATTTTATCAGCTCCACTTACCATATAGAAGCACTTTGTAGCTCTACAATTACTGACTGTAGTCCATCTGTTTCTCTACATATCTTTCTAACCTTTTTTCAACCTGTTCTTCAATGGTCAGGACCCCACAGGACCACCACAGAGCAGGTATTGTTTGGGTGGTGGATCATTCTCAGCACTGCAGTGACACTGACATGGTGGTGGTGTGTTAGTGTGTGTTGTGCTGGTATGAGTGGATCAGACAGCAGCGCTGCTGGAGTTTTTAAATACCGTGTCCACTCACTGTCCACTCTATTAGACACTCCTACCTAGTTGGTCCACCTCGTAGATGTAAAGTCAGAGACGATCGCTCATCTATTGCTGCTGTTTGAGTCGGTCATCTTCTAGACCTTCATCAGTGGTCACAGGACGCTGCCCACGGGCTGCTGTTGGCTGGATGTTTTTGGTTGGTGGACTATTGTCAGTCCAGCAGTGACAGTGAGGTGTTTAAAAATTCCAGCAGCACTGCTGTGTCTGATCCACTCATACCAGCACAACACACACTAACACACCACCACCATGTCAGTGTCACTGCAGTGCTGAGAATGATCCACCACCCAAATAATACCTGCTCTGTGGTGGTCCTGACCATTGAAGAACAGCATGAAAGAGGGCTAACAAAGTATGCAGAGAAACAGATTGACTACAGTCAGTAATTGTAAAACTACAATGTGCTTCTATATGGAAAGTGGAGCTGATAAAATGGACAGTGAGTGTAGAAACAAGGAGGTGGTTTTAATGTTATGGCTGATCGGTGTTTAAACTCAAGAATAAATTCAAGAATTATAAGCTATGTCCAAATACTTTTCCCCATATAGTGTATCTTCGTCGGCTACTGATATCATTAGCGTCTATCAGCATTTCACTATCAGCTGTGACATACACAATATCTCTACTGCCACCGTGACTACCAGTCGTACAATAAACAAGAGATTAAATACGCACTCACTACTGTACACAACACTATCTGATTATTTTCAGTCCAAGTAAAGGTACAGCATATCTGGCCTTGAGTCAGGGACGCCCGTCTAAAGTAACGCTAATCCACCTCGCTGGAGAAACAAACCCTGACGATGTGAGCCGAGCCTGTTTTCAGCTCTGGTGCTGCGAGATGTTTTTCAAACGGGTCCCCACCTTCACACCCCAATCCAAGCGCACAAAGCTCACATATTGGGTTACGTTTTCCCACAGGAACTGAGCCGCTTCGGTGTCTGTTTGGACACTATTTTAATATTTAGCACAAAGCTCCCCCTGATGGATCGAGATCAGGTAGCTGAATTACATTACCGTGATACAGAAGAGACAACAGCCGGGGTGAAAACACTGTGCTGAAACGCTGACGCATCGGGACATTTGTCAGTGCTGTTGACGTTCAGAATAATCCTGATGGACGTTGTGCTAGGACGGGTTTTTATAAAGAAACTGCACTGAGGTGATATGTACATCACAGACTGTTCCCTCTCAGTAACAGCCTGTCAGATACAGCAACCATGACCTTATTCTGAACATCACAGATAGTGTCAATTAATAAACTAACAGCTCCTCAAGGCACAAAGCATTTGTGTATCTTACAACCCCAAATCAGAAAAAGTTGGGACAGCATGAAAAAAGCAAATGAAATAAAAATGCAGTGTTCCTTACATTTACTTTGACTTTTATTTGATTGCAGACAGTTTAAACCCAAGATATTTCATGTTTTGTCTGCTCAACTTCATTTCATTTGTTAATAATCATCCATTCCTGCATTTCAGGCCTGCAACACATTCCAAAAAAAGTTGGGACAGGGGCAATTTAGAGCTAGTAATGAGGTGGAAAAAAACTAAATAATGATGTGATTCCAAACAGGTGATTGTAATCATGGTTTGGTACAAAAGCTGCATCCAGGAAAGAGTCTTCGATGAGCAAAGATGATCAGAGGATCTCCAGTTTGTCAACAAATATGTAAGAAAATTATTAAAATGTTTAAAAACAATGAACCTCAAAGAAAGATTGGAAGGGATTTGCATTTTTCTCCCTCTACAGTGCATAATATCATTGAACGATTCAAGGAATCTGGAGGAATTCCAGTGCGTAAAGGCCAAGGGAGCAAGCTTAAGCTGAACGCCGGTGATCTTCGATCCTTCAGACGGCACTGCATCAAGAACCGCCACTCAACAATAGCTGATATAACCACATGGGTGAGGGATTACTTTAGCAAACCTTTGTCAAGCACTACAGTACGGAGTTACATGCACAAATGCCACTTAAAACTTTACTGTGCAAAACAGAAGCCTTATGTTAACCATGTCCAGAAGCGGCGTCGACTTCTCTGGGCTCGGAGGCATCTAGGATGGATCATCTCACAGTGGAAACGTGTATTGTGGTCAGATGAATCAGCATTGCAGGTCTTTTTTGGAAAAAATGGACGCTGTGTGCTCCAGACCAAAGACCAAAAGCCAGGGTTTGTTCTAGCATGGAGTGGTGTCAGTGCCCTTGGCAAAGGCCATTTACACTTCTGTGATGGCAGCATTAATGCAGAAAAGTACACTGAGATCTTAAAGCATAACATAAATCGCTAGTGAGTTCGACCCCCCACCACATCCCAAGGATAGCTGTTTACATGGATGTTTATGCATACTGCAAACTCTTTCAGGAAATAAATGCTTCATCAGTGATGACGTGACTGTATCTAACAGTACAGGATCCAGTAGATGCGTGGTTGATCAACCATCCCTTCGTCTATCCCAGACCTATCTAATTCATTCAGAATTAGGGTCCAGATTACAGAAGCGAACAGAGTGAAAGGCCACAAACTTGAGGTTAGGCCTTCTTTCGATCAGCAAGTATGGGCACGAATAAAAGCTTTGTGTTAAAATCAGGGTGTGTGCTTAAGAACATCTCCACAAGTTCTACTTCTGACTCTGTGATAAACTCTCATTGGCCGGTAAACACATGGTTTCAGCAAATGAGCACCTTTTAACCAATTGTGGTTAGAAATGTCTTATTTTGGTGCTAACTTAACTTTTTTGAAAGTAGAAAGCAATAATTAGCAACAGACCAAGAGGCTAATTTGAATAATTTGAAGGTTTGGTGTGTGGTTCTATTCTCTGCTCTTTCGGATTGGTACAGAAGGTAGAGAGGTGAGAAGAATGGGCTACATAAGATGGCATATCATGGCACAGCAGTAACCAAATTGTCTCATTAAAGCTTAATCAACTGGTAAGAAAAATACCAATGGATTATAAAAAATCGTCATCAAAATACAGTAAATTCATTTCATTAGCTGGCATAATTTAATGAAGGAGCCAGTAAAATGACTAAAGGATTGGATGTAGCTTAATATTTAGCCCCGCTCTTGCCCAATTCCTATTTAACATGGGTGGGGTGCATCAGACGGCGACAGACTTTCTTTGCTCTCGTTGAACATTTTGCAAACGGAAAAAGACTAACTAAACCAGTTGTTGTTAAGCCTTGTTTATCAGGCTTTTCAGCTAACATTACTGGTGATCACTGCTAAGTAAGCGTTCGCTAGCTATTGGCCAGTCTGGCTATGTCTGGGCAGGCAAGGGGTATGATGAATTGGAGCCCTGTCCAGGGAACTGCCTTGCATCCAGTGTTTTCTGCACAAACCTTATACGGATACTGTTAATGAAAATGAAATTATTTTATACATCTGTCACCTGTTAGCAATGTGTGTTGTTGAAACACTTAAACCCAATAGCTAGGAGTTGTGTTCACATATGTTTGGCCATAAAGAGTGCATTTAAATACTTCTGTAACTGTTTAAAGCACAGTTAATGAGGTTTTATTACTATAGATAAGAAATCGCCTGCAGTTGCTACTGAGAATTGGTATCGACTACCTACATTTCGGTAACCACACCTGTATTATTAGTTCGGTTCAAATTGCTTAGAGGGATAAACAGTTACTGACAAGGTAATTTGACTGTAATAATGTTTAAACAATGACTAAGCTTTAATGTTTGAAAGAGCAGAGAAAAAACCAACATTTTCAAAAATAATGAAACTTATTTCATTTCAACCTACTATTTGTCTGGTAATGAATGTAACTACACACCCAACCTTCAAATTTTTTAAATTAGCGTCTTAGTTTGCTAAATATTACCTTCTACTTTCAAAAAAGTTAAGTCAGCACCAAAATAAGAAATTTTAACCACAATTCTTCCATAAAGGTGCTCATTTGCCAAAACACTTGAACCAAATAGCTAGGAGTTGTGTTCACATATGTTTGGCCATAAAGTGCGCTTTTAAATACTTCTGTAACTGTTTTAAGCACAGTTAATGAGGTTTTATTATTATAGATAAGAAATCGTCTGCAGTTGCAACTGAAAACATTTCGATAACCAGACCTGTATTATTAGTTTGGTTCAAATTGCTTACAGGGATAAACAGTTACTGACAAGGTAATTTGGCTGCAACAATGTTAAAACAATGACTAAGCTTTAATGTTTGAAAGAGCAGAGAATAAAACCAACATTTTCAAAAATAATGAAACTTATTTCATTTCAACCTACTATTTGTCTGGTAATGAATGTAACTACACACCCATCCTTCAAATGATTCAAATTAGCTTCTTGGTTTGTTGCTAAATATTACCTTCTACTTTCAAAAAAGTTAAGTCAGCACCAAAATAAGACATTTTAACCACAATTCTTCCATAAAGGTGCTCATTTGCCGAAACACTTAAACCCAATAACTAGGAGTTATGGCCATAAAGTGCGCTTTTAAATACTTCTGTAACTGTTTTAAGCACAGTTAATGACATTTTATTACTATAGATATCTGCAGTTGCAACTGAGAACTGGTATTGACTACCAACATTTTGATACTGTGACCTGTATTATTAGTTCGGTTCAAATTGCTTAGAGGAATAAATAGTTACTGACAAGGTAATTTGGCTGCAACAGTGTTAAAAAAAAAGAAAAAGAGTAGAGGGCCTCTTAACACGTCCTGAAATAAGCCTGCACAGCTGGTGAAAAGTCATGGAGATGAAATTTGGAGTTGCAGCTTTAAAATTACACCTAATTTATCATGAAAACTGCCATTAAGAGACTGAATCATTGTTGCTTTTTGAGCACTGTGTGGGATAAACCTGCTCTTTCCCCTTTCCGGCACACTGTAATACTTACCTCACTGACTGAGAGCAGCAACTTGATTCAGAGTCTCTCCAAACCAAGCAAAAGTAGGACATAACTAACCTCCGCTAATTAAAAAAAATGCATATGTTTATATACAGGGTGTCCCTAAAGTCTGGACACATAGGCAAAATGCATATTTTCAATAAATTTCATTTAATTAGAATATTAATCAATAACATCTTGAATGTGTTTTCCACTATTTGTGATGAAATTTGTGTGAGTGTGTATTTTAGTAAACATATACTGTAGATTGTTATAGTTAGTGATATTTCCAGACTTTAGGGACACCCTTTAGTCTAATTGCTTGGCACCTGACAAGGACTGGTCAGATAGTTCCATCTGCTCAGTCTTCAGTCCGGTTTGATGTGGTTCTCCCTGCCCCGCTGAGCACTAATGAACTGGAAGCACTGATGATTCATTTGAAGAGTCATTTGAACTGAACCAGCTCGGCTATAAATGTCCACCACTGGACACCAAGACAGATTAGCTTTGCTGTGTTGCTCTTGGCAAGCGCTCCCACCACCTGGTGTGGATCAGCCTTTAAAAACATATAAAAATATCGAACCAGAGAAACTGCGTATTTTCCCAGAGACACTAGAGACGGAGGAGCCGATCGCAGCTGCGAGGCTGACAGAACGGCTTGACGTCCGTCAGCAACAAATGGGCCGATCGCTATAGTTACGGACCACGATGATGTTATTATTTGCACTGTAGATGGGATGGTTAAGGAACTGTATTAGGGTTTGCAGTAAAAGCTTCCACCCAAATGATAAAATGTTTATTTATTTATTAGGATTTTAACGTCATGTTTTACACTTTGGTTACATTCATATAAGGTACAGGACAGGTGGTTACTAGTTACACAAGATTCATCAGTTCAAGTTTAATGTCAAACACAGTCATGGACAATTTTATTTATCCAATTCACCTCACTTGCACGTCTTTGGACTGTGGGAGGAAACCAGAGCTCCCGGAGGAAAACCACACGGACTCTGAGAGAACATGCAAACTCCACACAGAAAGGACCTGAGCCACTCCACCTGGAGATCAAACCCAGGACTTTTTGCTATGACCCACACAAAGTACGCCAAGTACTCTGGCTAAATCAAAGCTGCTTTTAGTCGGTTAAGCTGCAGTGGAATTCGGTCGTGAAGCTGTTGTACCACTGCATGTCACCCACAACAGAGAATCAGAGGATCAACCTGCTTTCCTTCTGGCATTTACACATTCCACAGTACATGTGTGTTTACAACATGTGTTTAGAGCATTAAAGCAGAAATGACAAGAATGTCCAGGTCAATAATGCATGTTTGCCTGGTGACCTGGAACTAAGGACGAAGTAAGGCTACCTTTTACCCATATAATAGCTTTTATCCTATTTGAATAGTGTTTGGATATACATTGATGCGTAAAACCATGAATAAACACAATAAACGCTGTTATAAGAGCACGCTTCTTTCAACTTGTGAATGTGACAACACACCAAAGCCACACATGATTCTTGTGGATTTGTGTACCTGGATTACTGAGCATGCATCAAGAGAACACATCAACACATTCGGTCTTTTAAGGACCTGGAAACTTCACTCAGTTTATGCTTTTATTTCCATTAGTATTGAACATTTGAATTTGTTTTACCTGGGAAATCTCAAGCTTAAGTTATCACTAAATACAGTTCAAGCAATTGAGGGTTAAGGGTCTTGCTCAGGGGCTCAGCAGTGGCAGCTTCCTTATGATTACTAGTCCAGTACCTTAACCAATGAGCTACCCCTGCTTTAGTATAAGGCTCCTGACTTAAACTAAAAACTTTGAATTTAATTCTGCATTTTAGGGCTGCACGGTGGCTCGGTGGGTAGCACTGTCGCCTCATAGCAAGAAGGTCTGGGTCTGTGTGGGTTTCCTCCGGGAGCTCCGGTTTCCTCCAACAGTCCAAAGACGTGCAAGTGAGGTGAACTGGAGATACAAAATTGTCCATGGCTGTGTTTGATATTAAAGACTTGAACTGAACTGATGAATCTTGTGTAACCAGTAACTACCGGTTCTGTCATTAATGTAACCAAAGTGTAAAACATGACATTAAAATCCTAATAAATAAATAACTAATAATAAATAACTCTGTATTTAACTGGTAACCAGTGCAGTGATGCAAAACCAGTGGTGATACTCCCTCTTTTTAGTATAAGTATGTTTTTAAAGTATGGTCTGGCTCTGCTTTTATTCCACCTGACCAGCCCTACACTTCTCCAACCAGTTGCTCTTAGCCGTTCAACGCTTTCCGATCAGGTTCAAAGATGATGGCACCGTTTCTGTAGTTGCCCCAAGACTTTGGAACAGTTTTGTGATTTAAATAAATGAATCCCCACAGCAAACATTTAAAAAATGTGTTTACTGTCTCAGGCATTTTCTCAGTTCTTTCTCAAGTCCCTGAGGCATCATGAATACTTAGAGTACTTCACAGTAGCAGGAGGCATTGTTTGGTTAAAGGCATCATTTGTCTTAGTCCAAACATTAATCCATGCAAATCTGATGTTTGATATGTGAGATTTTGAAGCTACTGTGCGCACATGTATCCACGAATATTTGCATAGGCTGCTGGTTTTAAGGTTTCTGTGTTTTTTTATTAAAGCACCTCATGGAAAGTGCCAGAATTCCCTGGGGATTATTATTGGTATGTAAACACGGGTCATTAAAGAGCGGTCTGCATGGGCGATAGGGCAGCGCTAGCCAAACAGTGCTGAGATTTCAAGCTCCTGAGTTTGAACTTCAGCTATGCTGGCAGCCAGCCGGCGACTGCACGGACACACGCTTGGGAGGTAAACAGGGTTTCCTGTCACTGGGGCACTTACAACCTCTGCTTACTGACCGAGACGCCTGCACAGAGGGGGCTGATTACGAATGTGCTACTGCAGTCTGTCATACCCTGTCCCTAGCAGGTGAAAAAAAGCAACCAGAGGCTGTGCACAACGGAACCCTCTTCAAACGAGGGTTGGGGTGGCGGCAGCGACAAGCTTCGACATTTACATTCTCAGCATTTAGTAGATGCTTTTATCCATAGTGACCTACAGTAATGTGACAGTATACAGTCTAAGCAATTGAGGGTTAAGGGCCCAGCAGTGGCACGTTGGCAGTGGTGGGGCTTGAACCAGCAACCTTTTGTTTACTAGTCCACTACCTTAACCACTAGGATACAACTGCCCTTTGACCTCTGGCTGAACTTTAAAAAAAGGTTATTTAAAAAGCAATTTCAAGTCTTACAAGCCCCTTTTAACTACTGCTTTAACTATCAACACTGTTTAAACAGGCAACGGTTAAACAAGAGCGCTGGCGTTTCACCACACATCTTATCTTGAGTTAACAGGTAATTCATGCTGTTGACAAAGGTGTGAATGAACCTCTGTGACAGTCTGACTGCACATACTCACCAGGTGTCCGGCCAATCCTGCAGCGATGCCGCTGTTTCCAACATCCTGGGAGTCACTCATGACTCAAAGTAAGGTAGGTCCGCGGTAGTGTATCTGTGTGGTTTAGCCTTTTTCTCTTTTGCTCAGACTTAGCTGGGTTGTTCTGGGCAGCATAACCTAAAAAACACAACAAAAAAACAAAGATCACATCAATTAATTAATATTTATTTATTGGTTGGTTGATTAGGATTTTAATGTCGTGTTTTACACAGTTCAAATTGAATCCCAAACTGGCCGCTCAGGTGGCGCAGCGCTAAAAACACACGCTGGAACCAGAGCTGGGATCTGGAATACACCGTATCGAGTCTCAGCTCTGCCTGCTGGCTGGGCTGAGCAGCCGCATGAACAACGATTGGCCTGTTGTTCAGATGGGGTGGGATTAAGCCGGATAGGGTGGGATTAAGCCGGATAGGGTCTCTCTCATAACTAATGCAATTACGACCTCTGCTGGCTGATTGATGGCACCTGCACAGAGACGGGAAAAGCAGAGCTGCACTGCACTCGTCAAAGTGTAGGTGACAAGATGCATACGGCATGCTGTCCACGTGTCGGAGGGGGCGTGGGTTAGCTTCGATCTCCTCAATCAGAGCGGGGATCGGCATTGGTGGAGAGGAAGCATGACGCAATCGGGCAATTGGACGCACTAAAAAGGGAGAAAAAGGGGAGAAAATGCATAAACAAAAATATATGTATTTAAAATTAATCCCAAACACAGTCATGAACAATTTTGTATCTCCAATTCACCTCACTTGAACATCTTTGGATTGTGGGAGGAAAACGGAGAACATGCAAACTCTACACAGAAAAGACCTGGACCGCTCCACCTGGGAACCTTCTTGTTGTGAGGGGACAGTGCTGCCTTCCATTATGAATTAAACCAGATTTTAGAAACACTCTCTGTGCACAACAGACGTTTTTAGTTAGGATGCTTTTTACCCCCCGAGAAAGATAGGTTCGCTTTCTGCAGAGGTGAGCTGTCCTCGGTTTTGCATTCAGCACAGGATGACTGGGCATCTCGTATTCAGAGTGCACCTGATATGTTAAGACATGTCTGGAGTTCACTTGCCTTGGCAATGTCAAAGCTTCTGCAAAAGCCACTAATACTCAGAGCAATCAAAACGATTAAGAGAATTGCACCTTCCAAAGAAGGAGAACTAAAACTAGACCAAGCTGCATCCACCCAGCTATTACAAGTGATAACACATTATATTACACGCCTCAAAGATTATATTCCTAGCCTGATTCTTTGTCAAATGATGCCAACAAAGAATTACATCTAAACCATTCTAGGTTCTTCTTTATTTAAAAGTGCTTTTTCCACCACAGAGGCCAACCGCCGACCTGGCATAAACATACAGACAGTAGAGCGAAACAGCATCGTCATGTAACCCACAGTCCGACACCTGATTCTAGCTGATCAGTTAGAAAGATGCTCAAAATGAATACAAGAACATGCACAGAATGGAAAGTTCTGGAGAAGGATGCAAGACTGTTCTGAAGAAGGCACCAAACTCACAGTGAAGCATAGACACACTATCTAGGTCAGGCTGCCACTCACTTATTTAGGGTGTTTTTTCTTTCTGTTGCTCCCGTATTTAGGTATCACTATTTATTTATTAGGATTTTAACGTCATGTTTTAAACACTTTGATTACATTCATGACAGAAACAGTAGTTATTCATTACACAAGATTCATCAGTTCACAAGTTTAATGTCAAACAGTCATGGACAATTTAGTGTCTCTAATTCACCTCACTTGCACGTCTTTGGACTGTGGGAGGAAACCGGAGCTCCCGGAGGAAACCCACACAGACACAAAGAGAACATGCACACTCCACACAGGAAGGACCCGGACCAGTCTACCTTGGGGATCGAACCCAGGACCTTCTTGCTATGAGGCGACAGTACTACCACCTGAGCCTCCATGCCACCCCTTAATTAGGGTTTACTACAGCAGATCAGTCAGGTCTGCACATTTGATTTGATTTGGCATTTGTTTTTGTTTTTTTGCCCGAAGCCCGTCCTGACGCAACCCTGCTTATTAGCCAATCACATCTACATAGGCATCCCGAGGATTGAAGAGATTATAATATAAAAAACACTCTTGGATACAAAGAATCTGCCAAACAAAGCCATCCCAGCTGCGAAAGGATAGTGGTAGCCTAGTGGGTAGAGCTTTGGGTTATCAGTCAAAAAGTTGTGGGTTCAAATCTTAGCTCTACCACGTTGCCACTGTTGGGCATTTGAAATAGGCCCTTAACCCTCTCAGCTCCAGGGGTGCCAATACAATGGCTGACCCCAGCTTCCAAACATTCCAAAAATGTTCATTGTACTGTACATCTGTATACGTATACTGACAAATAAAGGCATTCTATTCGTTTTTAATCATGACGGTGGTAGCGTCATTTATGGAGAGCTAATAGGTCAGCTATTTGTACCAGGGCTGATAATCTAGTCTGGATCGATGGCGACAGTGGCGGTTCTAGACCATGTGAGGTGGGGGGGTCAGGCAGGGGTCAGAAGCTATGTTAGAGGGGCCAATTACTTTCTGCCCAAATGTGCATTGTGGGCATTAAGAGGAAACAGTCGATATTCAATAGAATTCAACATTTTATTTATGCAGTTTTCAGTCTAAAAACCCCTTAAAATGGTCCGACTGGAAAATGTGGGTCACTCTGGTGTGCAGCTTTGTCGCCTTGTGTTCGCAGGAGTGAGGTGACTCACTCATTAGGGGGGCCAAGCTGGTTGTCACAGGGGCACTGCACTTTCTACAGCATCAGTAGTAAGACATTATATTACACGCCTCAGCGATTATATTTCTAGCCTAATTTTTGTAAAACGATGGCAGCAAAGAATGACATCAAACCCATCCAATGTTCTCTCTTTTTAACAGTGCTTTATCTACCACAGAGATCATTAGTTGACCTGAAACATCCTGCTTTGCTCCTTCTAAAACTGGAGAGGTATGAACAGTCATTTAGCCTTAGATCTTCTCTAGATAAGTAGGTGTAAAGATGGTTTAAGTCTCAAAGTTTCAGAAGTTTCTACATTAGTTTCAGTTCCTAGTTTCTTGCTCTTTCTTACAGCTGGTCATCACAGTGAGTTATTTGAGACACACTACCGGATGCCCTTCCTGACACAACCCTACTCGAAATTCCCCCATGGGGATCAATAAAGGAATTAGGGCTGGGTATCGCCACCAATTTCCTGGATCGATTCGATTCCGATTCACCAGGTCCCGATTCGATTTGATCTTCGATTTTCGATTCGATTTTCGATCCAATTTCGATTCAACACATTTAGGCATGTTTGAGTTACATTAACAGGTTTTGTTTACATATGTACAGATGTTCAGAGAACGAATGTGATAATTGTACAAAGAACACTCATTATTAAAAATATTTGTGTATTTTGTTTACATAAATAATTAATCCAAAACAGAAAACAGTAACATTCAACAGCCAGGTGTATGTTTACATTACATTTACAATGTTGTAGCATGTCAGACAAATGAAATAATAATAAAAAATGAATGATACTGTTTTCTTCCATTTGTCTGACATGCTACAACATTGTAAATGTAATGTAAACATACACCTGGCTGTTGTACAGCTTATGCCAAGTTTACACTACACGACACTCTGATTAACACGTGGTCACTGTAATGTTCACACTACACGACTGATCGGCGATGGGGAGTTTTACACTACACCATCCATCACCAGAGGGAATCACAGGCGAGCTTCTCTGCTCTCCAAAACTACGTTTTGTCACGAAAACACACGTGAGAAGTGATGAAAGGTTTAATGATACCACGTCCAAACATGCACATCAACAAGTAGCGAGCAATCAAAGTTTGTGCGCTGATGAAATAAATGAATCTGAGTGGATTTGGCAACACGAGCAGCATGGATCGTTCTGTAGTGAGTTGGAGGTTAATAAATATTTTGTTTTGTAGAGAACGATCTCGCGTGTGCTGATGTATTCTGATAGAAACTATATTGCGCTCCACCACCTGTTTCCAACCTCTCCCCTGTGTTTCCCCTCGCTGTTTCTCACATTGATTGAGAGCCGAGTTTTGATCGCAGAGCGAACACAGAGTTCCTCCCGAATCCAGAGCCGAGCGAAAATCAGTGCAAAAAGTTGTGTAGTGGTCATAACTTGAGCTTCTGTCATGCTAAACTGATGTGCAGGTCAGATCTCGTTGCATGAAAAAACAGTGGCTGGTCACGCGAAATTAAAGGGGGTAACAATAGTAATAGATTTCCGTGTGCACCGTAAAAAGGGGCGTATTTAAAAAATCGATCTCGCATTTATATGAATCGATATCGGATCGTTCAAATAAAGATCGATTAAAATCGAAAAATCGATTTTATAAACCCACCCCTAAAAGGAATCTTATCTTATTTTATCCAGGTTTGGAACCGGCACTGAGAGAGCACTGACAGGTGCACCTTCCAATGGCTTTTCGACCACCCAGCATCTCAGACATAACCGACCATGTCTGTATAGATGCCTGACTGGTCGATATCAACGCTGACTATTATAAAGCGTATTCGTATTCATAAATGTTACTAGAGAAGGACATGTAAATAGATTTTACTTCAAACTAATAAAAATACACAAATAACCTGAATTAACAGGACAGGGCACTACACTTTTTTTTTTTTTGAAAAAATGGGGAATTGGTGTGGTTACATTGTGGGGAAATGGGGTGAGACCAGAGGCAGACCAGATGTGTCAATTCCTTATGGTTTGATTTTTACCCAATATTTATTTTTATAAACCCCCTCCCACGAACACACACGTGCTATATTATTATTATTATTACAATAATATAAGCAACTATTATATGAGCCACGATAACAGATATTGTCCTATAATAGACTCTCTTAAATTAAATCTGATTGAGATTTAACATAGAGGAGGTTCAGTGATGTTTTGGGGTTGCTTTGCTGTCTTAGCCACTATAAATCTTGAATCTATGCAGGGTGCTATGAAGTCAGAGGACCATCAAGGCATTGTGGACCAGAACATATAGTCTAGTGTCAGAAAGCTCAGACATGGATCTGAGGCACCCAATACACACGTTACACACATCAAAGAGCACCAAGGAACCGATGGCAGTGATTGGCAATGATTACATTGAGGTGAAATTGGGTAAGGAAAAAGGCAGACCAGATGTGTCGTTTCCTTATGGTTTGATTTTTACATAACATGTAATTTTATTACCCCCCCCCACACACACACACAAAAGTGCTATATTATTATTACTGTTACAATAATATAAGCAACAATTATATGAGCCATGATAACAGATACTGTCCTATAATAGACCCTGTTAAATTGAAACCAATACAGATTTAACATTTTAGGAGAGTATCAAGGGCGCTTGGGTGACACAGCGGTACAATACACCAGCCGGGGATCCGGGGTTTGGATCTCAGCGGTGCTATCGGCCAATAGGGCATCTACACACACATGGTCGGCTATGTCTGAGGGGCTGGGTGGCCAAAAAGCCTAGTCATTAGAAATGCTGGTTCCAAGCTTGAATAAATAAGGAGGGTTGTGTCTCAAATCAGGTATGCAGACCTATGAACAGCCAAGAAATTATCAAAGAAATAATTTGCTGAATCACACACGGTTGTCAGTGCAAGCCAAAGTTAAAGTCAGTGTTGTTTTGATACTCTTCGTAACGGTACACTGCATCATTAGGGCCATTCTGAGATCCGCACTGGGACAGAGGACAGCTGAAAGGACAGACGAAAGCCGCAGTGAACCAGCAAAGCATCTAGATCTGATATGCGGCTGCTGCCTGCATATTTCTGTCAGACTTTCACCAGCAGAATGAGGAAAATTCACAAAAAAAAAAAAAAAGTTAAACAGGAAACATTCTGTAGGACCGGAAGGGGTGTTAATGTTTTTGGGACAAATTGGCATCCTTTTTTCACCCAGATAGTTAGTGCCCTTTTCAAGCACGGCAGCAATTAGGAGACGAGCAAAATAAAGTTACAGGATGGGCGAATTCTGCCAACATCACTAAACACACACACAGTCAAATGCAGACAGACAAGGATAGGCTGTGGAATCATGGGTATGCTCTCTATGAATGACACTGCCAGAGGGCTGGTTACAGACTGAAAATATGACAGCCAGTATGTGAGCCATGACACACACACACACACACATTCTCTGAGAGAATAGTCTGGCTTACCTTTGAGTACTCACTGCAGGGAGCCTACAGCCACAGTGGTCATCTTAGTGCGATGGCAAGCCTACTGTATGCCCGTCCAGGCGTTACGAGCGACAGAAAAAGAGGGTGGGAGGTAGAGGGAGGGGCACAAGAGAAGAAAAGTGTGTGATTGGAGACCGGCAGTGTTTTCCTGGCTGTCTGATACCCTGCCCCTACACTTTATCCTCACATTCCCACACTAGCTCTGACACACATCCACATGCGCGCCGTTCGCTCTGCCCTCTCCACTAGGCTTCCTCCTTCTGATGAACATGTGACTACATGACTCGGCTCAAGGCTCCGAAAAACCTCTCCGATCCGGCCCACACACAGACGCACGCTTATAGACACACCCTCGGCACCTAAACACAAGCTACAGATATTCGAACATTCAAATTCAAAGTCTGGTGCATGAGGATGCCGGTCCGGGCGAGTCTGCGCACCTTCACCGAACTGTAAAGAGAAGGCAGCGTGACCTGAAGTGCACTTCATCACACAAAGCACTTTGAATGTGATCATTCATGCGTTAAAGTCCAATTCGTTTTGGACAATAGACTGACCAGCAAGAGTACAGGTCAACAAAGATTAGCCAAGTAACATAAGAAGCTTTTAGCAACGTTTGAGAAAATTACATTCACCCCAAACCTCTGATTAAATTTAGCGAGAGATTTCAGCGTGTGGGTTCGTCCGCTTGATTTAGAGTTCCGATCTAGTTTTGCTAATGATGTTCCTCCTCCCACATGCCTGTGGGATTTGAAAGGTACACCGTTCTGTAAACCCAGCATTAGAGGAGGATTCAGGCAAACAATTGATTTCTTTTCAGCACCCGAATTACATTATTTTAATCAGACCGAACTCAACCACCTCAACCAAACATTCCCACCTAAACAAGAGTCTGTGAGCTGAGCAAATATCATATAAATAACACAACTGACTGTTCGGTTTCACAATTCGAAGTTGTATTGTCATGATCGAACAGATCTGGAGTGTATTTGCACGCAAGTGTGGGCAAAGATTGCCAAGTCATGATGTGCCATAATAATAGACTACGCAAACAGACCAAATGCTGTCAGAAATTCATAAAATCAGGGCAGGCATTTATTTACTTAACCACATTATTGTATTGCCTAAAAGATTTCAGTTCGTTTTTCAATTCAATTGTACACATTATGGGTGGAAAAGTTCAGAAATGATTCATATCAGCCTTAAAAACCTGGCATTGTAACAGGGGTGTGTAGACTTTTTCCACTGTATAACTTCAGAGAACGTGCTCTGGACAGATGAGGCTTTAATGGAATTAGGCTTTCAGTGGGGGGGGGGGGAAACAGAAGAACACCAGCCTATGTTAAACATAGAGGAGATTCAGTAATGTTTTGGGGTTGCTTTGCTGCCTTAGCCAGTAGGTTGCATTTGTGCAGGGTGCTATAAAGTCAAAGGACCACCAAGGCTTTTTGGACCAGAACATATAGTCTAGTCTAGGTCCTCCAAAGAGATAATGACCCGATACACACGTTAAAAAGCAGCCAAGAGCCGATTGCTTACAAACATAAATGTGGATATTTTGCATCATGTTCCAGAATAAAAGCAGGAACTACGTTTTATCATCTTATAAAAATGACACATCTTATAATGTTGTCAGGAAGAGCTTTTACATTTAAACAGAATTTCTAAATTCTATTAGCATGATTAGTTAGCGCTTGTAATGAACTTGTAATGCTGAATTGGTTGTTTATGTCTGTCTTATCGTTTTACATCACTGCCATGTTCAATATGTTACTATTAATCAATAAAGCATGTGATTCATTTTATATTATGATTAGAACATACTTTTTGCTTTTGATTTGTTTTTTTCACTGTGAAATAAAGAATAACATCAACAACACTCTTGATTTCAAATTTATTTTTGAAAAAACAAATTTTTTGTTGTTTTTTAGCCACATCTGTATGTACATGTAAGAACAAAAGAGCATAATAGGTCGATTGCAAATTAACAGCATGTATCATCTATTAAAAAAACCTATATCTGATTGGCACTTCAAAATATAATCCAGCTGTTGCAGAACCAAAGCCCAGCTGATGAAGCTCTGATTAGGTCAAATTATGGACGTATTAGTCACAAACACTTGATGAAATGTGTCAGAGGCAACAGTCTCAAAGTCATAGCGGCGTGAGTTAGCAAAAAGGAACAGCCAGTGCTGATGAAGCTTACCGACAGGAAGACATCGCTGTTCAGAATATTTGCTACATGGTTCAAAAGTACACGTCAAAAAAATCCGCATCAGCTCTTTTTGGAATTCCTTCTTTCTCTTTACGGTTATCTGAATGTGAAGCCGATTTGGTTGCCTTTACAGATCTTTTGGCTAGGCGACTGACCCTGTTGTGGTGGAGACGGCCTAGCTCATTCTTGTTTTCCTCATGGATTAGGGAGATTTTCCATTTTGTTAAATTGGAAAAAACCCTGCGCGCCCAGGTGGCACAATAGTAAAACAAGCTAGCACACCAGAGCTGACATCTTAGCTCTGCTACTGAAGGCTGAACGCCTACACAGACAATGATTGGCTCATCGTAGGGGAGGTGCCAGAAGAGATTCCTTATAACTGATGCAATTGCGACCTCTACTGACCGATCGATGCTGCCTATGCAGAGACGGGGGATACTGGAGATCAGCGAGTGACTCTCCATGTGCAAGACCGAGCCTCATATGAACTCGCCTCGTGTAGGTGAAAAGATGCAGTCGGCTACTGCACACGTGTCAGAGGGGGCGTGTGTTAGTCACGAAAAGTAGTGTGGAAAATAATCTGAAGCACAGTGAGTTGCTCCCTCTCTAGATTTAGGAACACTTGGGAGCCCTTTCTTAGATATGTGGAGCACCTCCAGTCTATTGGTTATCCAGATGGTTTTGTCTAGCCTCCACCTGATTCAGACAGGTTCTAGATGTAGTCATTTGCTCTTTATCCATTTTTAAATCATCAGTATAATTTTTTTGAATAACATACAGGTGTGGCATTAATATGAAACAGGCCAGGGTTTTTTTTAAATTGTTGTTCTGTGTATCTCTAGTTATCTAACGTTTAATTCTCAGGAAAAACGCTGTCGAAAAAGCTGAAATCTGTAAACTGTATGTAAATTATTCTGTTTGTATTGTGTGAAAAAGCTAATAAATAAAACTGAGAAAAAAAATCCACATAAATAAGCACCTGACTCAGTCTTAACAAACCCGCACTTCATGAGATTTACAAAGCTAAACCCTGGGGTGCAGGACTGCACCTTTTATAACCTTTTACACTAAAGACCAACAAACAATGTGCAAATGAAGCCACAATGATTTCATCACTTAATGATTAGAATTAACTAGCATATTTGAACACAGGGTTCATTATTAATGCCTTCATCAGTGTATTCACATCACTGCATCGTTCCAGTTTGTCATGTTCTGCTCAGGTCACTGAATTATTAATGACTTATAATTTATGTAACACGGTAATATTTAGTGGTGGCAACTCGGCCACTACTGTAAAAATGACCTGGATGTGACAGACTTGTTTTAACAGCATGGCATTTGGGTATTTAAGTAATACAATTTAATTGCCATGTCTTTCCTTAACATTCACTGTACAGCCAAAGGTATTTGGACACCCGACCATGAGCTTGATGGACATCCCATTTAAAAAAAAATGGTATTGAGTGACCTCAATGTGATCTTTTCAGCTATAACAACAGCCGCTCATCTGAGAAAGCTTTGTCTGTGGGAATTTGTACCCACTGAAAAGTGCATTCGTATGGCTGGGCACTGATATTGATCAGAGAGCCTCAGTTGATGTTCCGATACATTACAAAGTTGTTCAGTGGAACTGAGGTCAGGGCTCTGTGAAGGTCCGAGTTTCTTTAAACCAAGGTTTACATCATGTCTTGATAGAGATGCTGCAAAGTTGGAAGCAAAAACTCTCCGTTATATAATTGATAACACCTGTTAGCACTTGTTGTGGCTAAAACACACAAATTTAAAATTCATAAGGCGTGTCCCAATACTTTTGTCCATATAGTTTATCACAACATACCATCTAAAGGCAGAAAATACTTTTTATATGCCTGTGTTTAGTACATTACTATGAAGATTTATATATGAGTCAACAAAAGCATTGACTAATGATGTTTGTATGACAATTAATTGGTAATAAGTTCATAATACAAACACACCTATTCTACAAGACAATGTTTGTATGTACTGGCTTTAGAAAGCACAAAGATTATTATAAATACTCACTAATTCTGCATTCTGCCATACTTCAGTCCTTCTTTTTGTTTAAGCTGTTCGACTTATGTACTATTTGTGAGTGTTGCTGTGTTATGCTTTAAAAAATGGTGATATACCAATTGGATATTGTTTATTTCTTATTTATCTGTGGAGATTTGTAATAGGCTATTTATACGTTTATTAATACATGTACACCAATGATAAATGAAGACAAGTGCACCAGTACAAGCAACAGCCATACATGTTTAAGTAATGACACCTCCACCACCATGTTTCACAGATGAGGTGGTTAAGCTTTGGATTATGGGCAATTCCTTTTTTTCTTTATACTTTGCTCTTGCCATCACTATGGTGTAAGGGGTTTGTTTAATATTGCACTATGATCATCCAGATGTTCTACAACACAACATTTCATTATTAAGGCCTAATTATGACAAAGTAAAGCTCAAGCTTCTCAAGAACAGAATGTATTTCTTTGCCATATCATTTATATGACCCTCTTACATGCTGAACTTATCTGATAGCAAAATATTCTGTGGGTTAGACATAATATCGACTTATCAAGTAAATAAGATAAATAAACGTCACTTAAGGAAGCAGTGTACTGTAAAGATGGTACACTATGTCTATAACAGCCTTGTTAGGTGGTATTACATTATGTACTGTTTAAATTGTATAGAACACAGATTGATACATCTGACATGAGCTAAACGACTTGAATATAACAGAACTTGATATCATTATTTTTCCTGCCACTCACAGAATACATATTACAAAACATTATACACACTTATACCATCAAGACTATTTGTATTTGTATGTATTTATACTTTTCCATGGAAAAAATTAAATAAAACTAAACCAAAACTCACCTAATTTATAACCCATCTTTGAGTCGTTTGCCTGTTTTGCCTTGCAAATGATCCAAGTCAGTTGTTATTGCTGCGTGTTACCTTCAGGGCAAAATATATTTTTTACAGCTTGAATCTCATGTTATCCTGGTCCGAGTCATGATGGGTCCAGCTTTCCCAAAATCACTGGGCGCTATGCAACAACACACCCTGGACTAGAACACAATCCATCCCTCCACAGACATAGCCAATCATGTCTGTATGTAGACTAGACAGCCAACCGGATGGCAGAACCTATGGGGATTCGAATCCTGAGTAGGCTGTAGTAGGCTAGCATTTAATAATTTACCACTGCCCACCTAAGAACAAAATATTCAGTTACATTTTATGTCTAAAATGTCTTACATGTTTGCCATTTAGCAGAGGCTGTTATCTAAAGTGACTCAGTTGTGACTATACAATACTATGAAGGTTAGAGGGTTAAGGGTCTTGCTCAAGGGTCCAACAGTGGCAACCGAGCAGTGGTGGGGCGCTTTCTGATTACTAGTCCATTACTAACCACTAAGCTACAACTGCTGTACATGTATTGGGGTGCAAACAATTGTAGCACATGCACTTTTGTTAAAAATAGTTATTTATTTATTATTTTTTAGGAATTTGTCTCTTTCTCTAAATAAATGTACTAAAAGTAGGAGATTTCTCTCTTTTTTCCATGTGAGATGAAGCTAATTCACAAAAAGGTCTCTTACAACCCATTTAACTCATCTTTACCAGGGTTGCCAAGAATTGTGGAGTGGTTGAAAGAATTTGAAATTGATCTTTTGGCCTCTAAAAGGTAAGCTGCTAATGCTAACTTACCAGACAAAGACACGATTTATTTTAGTGCCTGTTTTCATTGAGTAACACCTTGTTTGACCACACTGGAATGGCCTTGACACTACTTAAGCCAGACCTGCTGGTCAGTCTGAGCCAACACACTTGTGAGCTTTCATCCAGACAGACAGGTCTGAGCCAATATTTTTAAGCAGACTGTATAAACATACGGACGGGGATATTATTAACTCATGACAGACAAAGACTAAAGACTAAAAATAGAAACTGAGTGAAAAGTGAACCTGGTAAAATCATTAATACAGGTCCTTCTCAAAAAATTAGCATATTGTGATAAAGTTCATTATTTTCCATAATGCAATGATAAAAATTAAACTTTCATATATTTTAGATTCATTGCACACCAACTGAAATATTTCAGGTCTTTTATTGTTTTAATACTGATGATTTTGGCATACAGCTCATGAAAACCCAAAATTCCTATCTCAAAAAATTAGCATATCATGAAAAGGTTCTCTAAACGAGCTATTAACCTAATCATCTGAATCAACGAATTAACTCTAAACACCTGCAAAAGATTCCTGAGGCTTTTCAAAACTCCCAGCCTGGTTCATTACTCAAAACTGCAATCATGGGTAAGACTGCCGACCTGACTGCTGTCCAGAAGGCCATCATTGACACCCTCAAGCAAGAGGGTAAGACACAGAAAGAAATTTCTGAACGAATAGGCTGTTCCCAGAGTGCTGTATCAAGGCACCTCAGTGGGAAGTCTGTGGGAAGGAAAAAGTGTGGCAGAAAACGCTGCACAACGAGAAGAGGTGACCGGACCCTGAGGAAGATTGTGGAGAAGGGCCGATTCCAGACCTTGGGGGACCTGCGGAAGCAGTGGACTGAGTCTGGAGTAGAAACATCCAGAGCCACCGTGCACAGGCGTGTGCAGGAAATGGGCTACAGGTGCCGCATTCCCCAGGTCAAGCCACTTTTGAACCAGAAACAGCAGCACTGGACTGTTGCTCAGTGGTCCAAAGTACTGTTTTCGGATGAAAGCAAATTTTGCATGTCATTCGGAAATCAAGGTGCCAGAGTCTGGAGGAAGACTGGGGAGAAGGAAATGCCAAAATGCCTGAAGTCCAGTGTCAAGTACCCACAGTCAGTGATGGTCTGGGGTGCCATGTCAGCTGCTGGTGTTGGTCCACTGTGTTTTATCAAGGGCAGGGTCAATGCAGCTAGCTATCAGGAGATTTTGGAGCACTTCATGCTTCCATCTGCTGAAAAGCTTTATGGAGATGAAGATTTCATTTTTCAGCACGACCTGGCACCTGCTCACAGTGCCAAAACCACTGGTGAATGGTTTACTGACCATGGTATTACTGTGCTCAATTGGCCTGCCAACTCTCCTGACCTGAACCCCATAGAGAATCTGTGGGATATTGTGAAGAGAAAGTTGAGAGACACAAGACCCAACACTCTGGATGAGCTTAAGGCCGCTATCGAAGCATCCTGGGCCTCCATAACACCTCAGCAGTGCCACAGGCTGATTGCCTCCATGCCACGCCGCATTGAAGCAGTCATTTCTGCAAAAGGATTCCCGACCAAGTATTGAGTGCATAACTGAACATAATTATTTGAAGGTTGACTTTTTTTGTATTAAAAACACTTTTCTTTTATTGGTCGGATGAAATATGCAAATTTTTTGAGATAGGAATTTTGGGTTTTCATGAGCTGTATGCCAAAAGCATCAGTATTAAAACAATAAAAGACCTGAAATATTTCAGTTGGTGTGCAATGAATCTAAAATATATGAAAGTTTAATTTTTATCATTACATTATGGAAAATAATGAACTTTATCACAATATGCTAATTTTTTTAGAAGGACCTGTATATGAAATTTATAGATTTATTCACGATGGCTAACATGCAAGCACACCACTAAGAAAAAAATTGGTATGACTGCTATTAGGGCGCCAACAAATATCCAATCTTACAGGCAGTGTTGCCACTCCTTGGGATTTCGGGAATTTTGCCAAGTAATTTTGGGATTTTTATTTTGTGCTCAAGCAATTAAAATCTGCCTGCAATTTTATGGTCTACAGTCATAAATAAGGAATGACAAAGCGTACTACTACTACTACTAAATAATAAGCTTTGGTTGTCTCTGGCCATTTCTACACCTACTGTACATTTAGTTTAGTTCTTTACCTACTTGCATTTTCTTGGACGTGAGAATATGACGTCACGTCTGTTGTCATTAGTGCATTTTACTTTTGGTAATTGTTGTGATAGATTGCAGGCATAAATCTGCATCAATCGTTGTAGTGTAAACACTTACAAATATGATTTTCTTATGGCAATTAAGCATAATCAATTAATGTTATTACCGGACTTTCGGAGAACAACAGTGATAGTGAATCAGACTAGACAGGACACTCTCTGGGTTTGAAAGACCTTAATTTTTTTAAATATTGCAATTTGTGAATATTAATACTGATAATGATTCCACTTTTTCTTTGTCAGTTAACTCTGGATTTGTTTTTGTGAATAATTGTGAAAATATGCTACATAAATTCACAATTTTGTTGTAAGATCTTGGGAATTCTTAAAATGGACAGTGGCAACACTGGTGCAATCTTCCAGGACCAGGTGCACCCTGTGACGCAAGCACTCCCTCCTGTTCAAGTTTCCATATTTTAGGATGAGAATTCCCCATCCTGTTAAAAAAAAAAAGGCAAGATAGAACTGAACACCTATTTTAACTTATGAAGTTAATCACTTTATATCTAAACATCTATAAAACTTTATGGAAGGTTCTGGAGTGTATACTGTGAGGTAGATTTCCAATTTCATCATTAATTAAAGAAAGAAAGCCTTAACATCCTGCACAAACTATTGTAGACATGCATGACAGCAATCCAAAAATTAAAGGAGGTACATGCTTGCTCTATTCCTTATATGCTTCATTAAATAAATATATTGTTTCTGTTATTTTGTCCATGATCTGTTTATTTCCCATTCAACTTGATTCATGTTACACTGCCTGCTTGGTGATCTAGATCTAGAGAATCTGGTTTGTTGTATATCATTTGTTGTGGCTCCCTGCTAACACATTACATGCTTACTTAAGACACTGGAAGAGGAAGTGATCTGCATGCTGAGGTCAGGTCTGTGTCCAAATTGGCACTTTGATCCCTATTCCCTACAGAGTGCATAGTATACTGTGAGTGCTCTAAATGGCCTTATTTTGTTATTAGACACTAATTCTGTAATGTGGATTGTGGGATTCCATGGAAATAATTCAGAAAGTATTAAAAAGTATGTTTACTGATAGATTTACAGACTACCGGCTTTCTAACTAGTGCACTAGATAGTTCATAGGATGCTGTTTAGGACAACCTAGAAAGGGAGGTAAGGAGGGGAAAGAGGGAAACACCATGACTCTTACACCCGAACTCGCCTCACATTCACATTAATTTTACATATTTTCCTCACGTTACCGTCTGCTTATTGGGACACTCATTTAAATACGTGAAATGTTTTGTTTTAGGCCACATTTACTTTATAAACGACCTATGCTAATGGATGATCTAGGCAGAGCACATGATTCTGGTGGACATTTGTGGTATTTATGCAAACTGGAAAGAAACCATGATTCAGCTCACCACAGCTAATATTCCTCCAGACAAAGTGGTTGTGTCTTACAGTGGGGGATGGAAAATAGTGTTACAGAGGTCACAGTTCTTTATTTATACTTCTCACACACTCATACACTTGTTCCAGAAAGTATACAAGTACACCTACTGTTTCTGCATACTAACTAGTATAGTAGGGAAGTATGCAGTGTACAAATTTGATTTAAAAAAAATCTGTGTTTAAGTGGTATACAAAAAAATACATTTGCATACTTTGAGCCAGAATACAATATTAAATACTGTATTTTAAATATTGTTTATTAAAAATTAAATAATTCTCACAGCAAGCAAGAGTTGTACTAATAGCAGCTGATATACCTACTGTTTCAGCATACTACGTAGTATAGTAGGGAAGTATGCAGTGTACAAATTTGATAAAAATCTGTGTTGAATACAAAAGTATACTTTTTGAGCCAGAATACAATATTAAATATTGTATTTTACATATTGTATATTAAAATGTTTATCATTTTCACAGCAAGCAACAGGTACTAATAGCAGCTCATTTAAAAAAATAAAACCTCATAATTTACTAACTTGATACACATACTGTTTATACATACTATGTAGTATAGTAGGGAAGTATGCAGTGTACAAATTTGATAAAAATCTGTGTTGAATACAAAAGTATACTTTTTGAGCCAGAATACAATATTAAATATTGTATTTTAAATATTGTATATTAAAAATGTAATAATTGTACTAATAGCTGATTTTTAAGGAATAAAACCCCAAATTTACTAACCTGAATTATTAAAATACACAACGAAATAAGTGATATTCACGTTGTATTCATGTAATGTTTATTAAGAGACATATTTATCTATTTATTTTTCAACATGATTCATTTCCTATGTTGAATTTTTAAAAACATTCTTGTTTGACTGATGACTTGCATACAGTTCAATTACTGAAAAAGTATTCACTATAGTATTCAGTAGGGCTGGGCAATGTGACGGTACATTCGGTATACCCTCTTTGATTCCTCACACGGTATGGATTTTTCATGTACAGCCATACTGTACCACAGTTAATTTTAACAGTTGTAGGCTTCACTAGGCAGCAGATCATATAATATTGTTGGCTGCTAAAAGCGCTATGAGAGAGGTTTCCTCAATATGGTGAAAAAAATAAACGAAAACAGATGGAGGATGAAGAGAGGAGGACCAAATATGCACCAGAGGAACCTGCCAAAGAAATGAGGCGTGTCGGCAGTTTAGAAAAGACTAAAGCACTATATACAGTACGGTCTGTCAAACAACGACATTACGAACGCAGTAACAATCCACATATGCAAGGACATGATTCCTCTATAGACTTTCAGAGCAATAATTATGACAGGGGATTCCAGGTTTGTCTTACAGGTGAAAATACTTCATGTTAGTCACTATTTCAACATTATAAGCGAACTAGAATTGGAGATATTTAAAGTCGTCCACTTTTCTACAACACACCAGCAGTCAGGTTGTACAGTGAAGTTTGCAAATGTCGTTTTATTTGTTAAAGGGAGAGCTAAGAGTAATCGTGTAATACTTAAATAAACAATAAAAATTTTATTTAATGCAACTGTTTCACGCGTAGTGATTCAATCATATATTGTGTCACTTTGTGGAGCCAAGCAAAGCTTATAGTCCTCAAAACCTTCATTATATACATGGTGAAATTAAAACTTTTTATATTTTATGTAAGTATGACAGTAGAATAAGCCACAGACGTATAAAAAATCCCGAAAACATACCGTGATATCTTTAGAATCTTAGTAAAAAAATACCGTGATACAAATTTTCGATCATACCGCCCAGCCCTAGTATCAAGGACTTGGTGTGGCTGATCATCACCACATTCAATATCACACCTCCCGAGATGGGCAGGAACAACTGCCCGCCTAGTGTGTATCAAACTGGTGCCCTTATTTACACCAAATAACAATGAAACAACACACACACACACACACACACACACACACACACACACACACACACACACTCTCTCTCTCTCTCTCTCTCTCTCTCTCTCTCTCTCTCTCTCTCTCTCTCTCTCACACACACACACACACACACACACAAATACAGTATCAAAGAAAAGCTTCATGTCTGAAGTACCGACTTAAACAGAGACACAAATACTGACCGTGAGCAGCTGCTTGACGTTTTAAACAGCAGCCTTTTGTCGAGCCTTAATCACAGTGTTTTCCGAGCCAGCTTTCGAAAGAATTTAGCCTGAAACCCATTCAGCAGAATCCCTGAGAGAAGAAATGCCGGTTGACTGAGTAAAAAGACGGAAAGTAAACGTGGCTCTGGAGGAGGAGGACTGGCTTCCAAACGACTCGCTTCATCTACTGCAGCCGAACACGTGGAATTTAATCCGCTTGAGTCCGACATGAAACCGGTTGCATCATTACAAACACCAGCTGGTTAACCACAAGCTGACTAACCTCCTCATTAATGTTTAAATATTCAACCAGTAAGCATGAGATCCAGACCTGAGCGCTGTTCTCTCCTTTTCCTCGTTTCTCTGGTGTGATTACTGAGCGACACGCTATGTGAACAATTGAAACAACCGGTAGCCATTTAACCTAGTTTTCATTACTTTTAATACAAAAATGAGTTTAAAAACGCGAGTTTAAACGTGAACATGTGTTTACATAAGCAACGCGGATGATTTTATAAATTGCTAGGTTTAAAACGACATTACCGTTTAACCTACGCACTATACTAGCGTACTAACAAGTATGCCCAGAAGAAGGACGTAATGTGACGTAGGCATCAGTTCTCGCATACTATTTAGTAGGCTAGTACGCACTTCGAAACTTGATACAGTACTTACTTGAATGAATTATTTACATTTATTGAACTTACAAGTATACACGACAGATTTTACAGATGTTTCTACTTTAACCGCTATTAAAATCCATAGCAATATATGTTTCTTTCATCCAGTGGCGTAACTAGGAGCTCATGGGCCCCAGTGCAAAAATAAATTTGGGCCCCCTCAACAAATGTCATATAGTTCTGACTGGTTCTGAGCAGTTATGATTGGTTCTGACTGGTTCTTAACAGTTCTGACTGGTTCAGAAACAATCAAAACTACTCAGAACTGCTCGGGGGCAATCTGAACCAATCGTGACTGCTCAGAACCAGTCAGAACTGATCAGAAACAATCAAAACTGCTCAGAACTGCTCGGAGCCAATCGGAACCAATCATGACTGCTCAGAACCAGTCAGAACTGATCAGAAACAATCAAAATTTCTCAGAACTGCTCGGAGCCAATCAGAACCAATCATGACTGCTCAGAACCAGTCAGAACTGATCAGAAACAATCAAAACTGCTCAGAACTGCTCGGAGCCAATCAGAACCAATCATGACTGCTCAGAACCAGTCAGAACTGATCAGAAACAATCAAAACTGCTCAGAACTGCTCGGAGCCAATCAGAACCAATCATGACTGCTCAGAACCAGTCAGAACTAATCAGAAACAATCAAAACTGCTCAGAACTGCTCGGAGCCAATCAGAACCAATCATGACTGCTCAGAACCAGTCAGAACTGATCAGAAACAATCAAAACTACTCAGAACTGCTCGGAGCCAATTGGAACCAATCAGAAATGCTCAAAACCACTAAGAACCTTTTGGAACCAATCAGAACCTCTTAAAACCTCTCAGTGCATGTTTACTGGGTTCCATTCTGAAGTGGCTCTGATTTATTTGTTCATGTATCTATATATATATATACAGTGTATCACAAAAGTGAGTACACCCCTCACATTTCTGCAGATATTTAAGTATATCTTTTCATGGGACAACACTGACAAAATGACACTTTGACACAATGAAAAGTAGTCTGTGTGCAGCTTATATAACAGTGTAAATTTATTCTTCCCTCAAAATAACTCAATATACAGCCATTAATGTCTAAACCACCGGCAACAAAAGTGAGTACACCCCTTAGTGAAAGTTCCTGAAGTGTCAATATTTTGTGTGGCCACCATTATTTCCCAGAACTGCCTTAACTCTCCTGGGCATGGAGTTTACCAGAGCTTCACAGGTTGCCACTGGAATGCTTTTCCACTCCTCCATGACGACATCACGGAGCTGGCGGATATTCGAGATTTTGCGCTCCTCCACCTTCCGCTTGAGGATGCCCCAAAGATGTTCTATTGGGTTTAGGTCTGGAGACATGCTTGGCCAGTCCATCACCTTTACCCTCAGCCTCTTCAATAAAGCAGTGGACGTCTTAGAGGTGTGTTTGGGGTCATTATCATGCTGGAACACTGCCCTGCGACCCAGTTTTCGGAGGGAGGGGATCATGCTCTGCTTCAGTATTTCACAGTACATATTGGAGTTCATGTGTCCCTCAATGAAATGTAACTCCCCAACACCTGCTGCACTCATGCAGCCCCAGACCATGGCATTCCCACCACCATGCTTGACTGTAGGCATGACACACTTATCTTTGTACTCCTCACCTGATTGCCGCCACACATGCTTGAGACCATCTGTACCAAACAAATTAATCTTGGTCTCATCAGACCATAGGACATGGTTCCAGTAATCCATGTCCTTTGTTGACATGTCTTCAGCAAACTGTTCGCGGGCTTTCTTGTGTAGAGACTTCAGAAGAGGCTTCCTTCTGGGGTGACAGCCATGCAGACCAATTTGATGTAGTGTGCGGCGTATGGTCTGAGCACTGAAAGGCTGACCCCCCACCTTTTCAATCTCTGCAGCAATGCTGACAGCACTCCTGCGCCTATCTTTCAAAGACAGCAGTTGGATGTGACGCTGAGCACGTGCACTCAGCTTCTTTGGACGACCAACGCGAGGTCTGTTCTGAGTGGACCCTGCCCTTTTAAAACGCTGGATGATCTTGGCCACTGTGCTGCAGCTCAGTTTCAGGGTGTTGGCAATCTTCTTGTATCCTTGGCCATCTTCATGTAGCGCAACAATTCGTCTTTTAAGATCCTCAGAGAGTTCTTTGCCATGAGGTGCCATGTTGGAACTTTCAGTGACCAGTATGAGAGAGTGTGAGAGCTGTACTACTAAATTGAACACACCTGCCCCCTATGCACACCTGAGACCTAGTAACACTAACAAATCACATGACGTTTTGGAGGGAAAATGACAAGCAGTGCTCAATTTGGACATTTAGGGGTGTAGTCTCTTAGGGGTGTACTCACTTTTGTTGCCGGTGGTTTAGACATTAATGGCTGTATATTGAGTTATTTTGAGGGAAGAATAAATTTACACTGTTATATAAGCTGCACACAGACTACTTTTCATTGTGTCAAAGTGTCATTTTGTCAGTGTTGTCCCATGAAAAGATATACTTAAATATATGCAGAAATGTGAGGGGTGTACTCACTTTTGTGATACACTGTATATATATATATATATATATATATATATATATATATATATATATATATATATATATATGTAGTGCACTACAGGCAGTGAGGTCGGTAGTGGAGTTCATTGCAGTTGGGCCACAGTCTATCCAGTGAACACTGGGTAAAAGCAGGCATGCACCCTGGTCCGGGTGCCACTCAATGGCAGGAGATAACATACTAAACAGTTCATGGAGACATAAGGAGTACACGTCAACTGTTTCCATACTGCTAAGTGTTGTAGAAAAAACACTGATAGTGCTTACATTACTAGGTTGGTGACTGCCTTTAAAATAACAACTAACACTACATAATCTTTTAATATACTAAAGAAAAAGCTACATTTAAAATAGGGTGCTATTTCCACACACTGTTTAGACAGATCAGATAATATACAGACTGCAGTTTGGTGACTAACTGTATGGTTTACTGTTTATTTAAAATGCATAAACACAGGTCACCATTTGGTCAATTCATTTATTTAATCATTTATTTTCACTAACTGATTCATTTACAGCAGGCTTGGAAGGTGAGAGGAAACCGGAGTGTCAAAAAAACCCACACAGTTGCAAGAAGAACTTTTAAAACTCCTTACAGACAGTAAAGCTAGGGTCAAACCCAGACCCCCAGGATTCATTTTGGTGTGCAGCAGTTACTCGATTAACCTGTTTCATTTTGTAAGCACAATTAGCTAATTAAAGACAGCCAGGATTGATTTCAGCTTGCCCTGTTGCCATAGATTTCCATAGATATCAGTACTGAACCTTACTGTCAAAGTCAAGCTGTCAACCTAAAGATTCTGTAAGAGCACTAGTTCACTATCTAAGGAACCTCCAAAACAAAAACATAGAGTGGGAACTGCACAGCAACATGGGTCCTAAGGACTTGGACTTATCATTCTCATTTTGTTTTTGTGTCCAGTGATAGCTCAGTGGTTAAGGTACTGGACTAGTAGACAGAAGGTTGCCGGTTCAAGCCCCACCACCACCAAGTTGCCACTGTTGGGTCCCTGAGCAAGGCCCTTAACTCTCAATTGCTCATCGTGTTCAGCTCATTGTGTAAGTCGCTTTGGATAAAAGCGTCTGCTAAATGTAAATGTGTCTGAGTGATTTTCTTCCAGATACTTTGGCTCCCTTCCAACTTCCAAAAACATACAGAAGAAGGTGTGGCTGCCCATAGTAATTGTATGGATTGTAACATGCTTTGTATTGGATTGGTTTTCTATTCAGAGTGTATTCCTGGGTGGAACTGGGCCCATTAATACATTGACCATAAAGTAAAAAAATTAATGATGAATGGCCAAAGGTATGTGGACACCTGACCCACCCATTTCAAAACCATTGACATTTATATGGAGTACAAACACACTTCTGCTGTAACAGCCTGGACTCTTCTGAGAAGACTTTAAAGATTTTAAAATATACTGTATGTGTAGGAGTTTATGTCTATTTAGGTATGTTGCTGGAGAAGTCCTGGCTCGCAATTGATGTTCCAATTCATTCCAAAGGTGTCCTGGAATTCTTCCATATGCAAACAAAACAAGAAAGGGCCTTTCTCAAACAGTTACCACAAGTTAAAAGCAAGTAATTTACTTTTAAAAATTGTTTTCAGTAGAGGTAAACACTTATTTATGCAGAAAATCAATTGGATCACCTAAAATTTTCTAGGTAGTTATTTATATTATTCTGTTTACCAAAAATGTTCTTTTGCTAAACAGAAATGAGGCTTCTCTAAATCTTATCCTACCATATTTGGAAAAAAAAAAATCACCAGGACAACATGCCTACAGTCTGTAACCACATAATACAGGCTTAAGTTCACAAAAAGCAAAACAAAGTGACATTCAGAAACACAGAAATTGCTTCTGATTCCTGGATATATCTTACCTTTAATCAGACATCCCAGCTAAGCAGTGATTACGCTCTGACATGTCTCTGAAGAAAGTCAAGTGGTTGGAGAGAGTTTGCTCAGTGTTTCTGTACGAGATCTTGGCACCTGACTTTCACACACTCCTATCAGACCTTTGAGGTTCAGTGTTCGCTGACTGTTTGCTCTTAGAGGTCCCTCTCAGAACAGCTACTGCATTTCACTCCTGCAGCACACTTTATAAAGAGAAGCATGGCTGGTGTGTGGGTTTGTGCGTGTGTGTGTGCGTACATGTTGTGTGCATGTACACATGTTAATTGATCAGCTTTTAAATCCCCAGGGAAGAAGGATAATGGTTGAGAGAGCAGCAACGACAACACTGTTACAGTCCAGGCGTACGACAGCAAACAGATTAGCCCCTAATTTCACAATTCACTGTGTCAGTGGTGTGTGTATGTTTTGTGTGTGTGAGTGTGTGTATCACATGACGTTCCTGCAAAGCTGTGTCTGTTTTTGCCCTTGCTGAGCCTTAGTAATTCACTGGCAACAAAACAACAAAAAGGCAACCTGATTCTGTGGTTATCCTGGAGGAATCAGTCCTGCTTATGTAGCATAAACTCTCTGTTAGTTTAACCTCAGAGCCTTTTCCTGCTATTGTGATCCTCGTGTTTCACTTTGATACATCTTTGTAGTAATGTTTAACATGTTCCTTTTATATCCATTTCTTGTCTGTAAGCAAATAATCAACACACAGTGATAGAAAAGAAAGTAGAAGAACTAGAATGTCTTTTTCAGAGCAGCCTCAGAGAATCACATAACTTTTTATAGTCTGCTACTTCTCTTGGTAAAGGTCATAAAAATGCTTGTGGGTAACTAGCCTAATCTCACATGAAAAATATGAGCTAGATTTAATCTAATCTCATTTAAGTGTATATTTATGTATCCCCTCCCTATTACAGAATCCCTGCAGATCTTCCAGGCTCCTTTGACCTTTTCTTGTGGATACTTTTCTTCAGCTCACCACAGTTTTTTTCTGAAAAACAAACTTTATATCGGCAGACTGAGATGGCCACGACAAAAGCTTAATTTCGTGCCCTTCTAACTGTGTTTTGAATTAACATCTTGCTGGTGTTCAGCCATGACCTAGTTTCAGTTTCTCGCTGGAGGCAGAAAGATTTTGATTTCAAATCTCCTGGTACTTCATAGAGTCCATTATGCCTTTTATACAAAACATGATTCACTACCTTTCTTAACGGTGTGGATTTTTCCTTTGTATAACCATCTTTTTTAGGTCAAACCCTAATGCCTTTCAGTCAAAGTTCAAGTATCATGGCACAAACTTTAGATGTGTTTGTGGTTAGATGAAAGAATGCCAACCATACAAATCTCCAACCACAATCATTTAAGAATTATTTGTCTCAATTTTTTCTCTTCATAATGCAAAGGTACAAAAAGTTCTTTCCTTGTCTATATATGTTTATTACAGCCCCATCAGTTTAAAATGTTCCCATTATTTCCCAGAATATCCCAGTGAATGAATGTCCCCATGTGTGTAATTCGCTAATGGTTATCATTCATGTTTTTCAGGTTGTCTCATTCATGTACTAATTTTTAAAACTTCCCAATGTTAATTATTAACTGATGAAATTTGGTGTTTGTCACCACATACAGTGTTTATACCCAGTAGAACAAGTCATGGATGACTGCCTTAATAATTCCTCAACACTCAGGTGAACTAAGACTATCTAAATGAACTAAGGATTTCTAAAAGTGCAGAGAATTGTGGGTGTTCATTCACAAATGTATATTTTTGCTAAGGGTTTTAATTGTCTTAGAGAAAATTAATAAAATTCCTTCAACTTGAAAGGTATTAACAAAAAGCCACATATGCTTAATTCTGTTTTTAAAGCACAAATTTCAAATCAAATTAAGAGAGTCTTACATCTTATAGACAAAACAGCCTAAACATAATAAATAATACAGACCTTATACATTCACCAAAGAATTAAGAGAGGTCTGAATGACCTTGGCTTCTCTGTATGTTGTGCCTTCCCATGAGCACCAAATCAGCTATTACCTGTGCTGACAACATAAGCAAATAAACTGTGGGAACACTATTTAGTTATTGTTGATAGTTATTATCAGTATTTAATCCACTTGTGGAAAGTTTAATTCACTAACTGGTCACTGTAAACACTGAATCTAAAGTACTCTAGTCAGTCAACATTTCAGAGTCCCCGCTAAGATTTATAACAGGCTACAAACGGCGGCTTTCACATGGCTAGTGTCTTGCCCTTTGTTCACCACGAGGCTGAATACCAATGGCCGCGCACCCGTTTTTTAAATGTTAATGTGAAATTGTCTTGTTGTTGCTACTGCTATTGTTTACAGTTATTGTGGTGCAATTGCTCCTAGTGTCTGGTGAAGAATGCTGTCCCAGACTCAACAGCACACGACTCCTGTGCAGCTGGTGGTACAGCACGGAAAGTTCTGGATTTGGATGCATACCGAATTGTGCTGTACATGTTTGGGGAGCAGTAAAGGATTTCATTCCACTGTATTTGAGTTTGTACTGATTAGGAAGAGTATCCACATACTTTTGACTATGTATAGTAAATAGAATGATGTTTTGTAACAAATGCTCTGTAGAATAAGCAGACTTTTACTGTGTAAGACATACACAGTACATACAGAATGTTATCCAAGAAAAGCCAGTTAGATTACATTTGTAAACATTTGTCAGAAAAGCATTAGTTTTATGGCTGGCAGTTCAGCACACAGTAGCTTTAAAGTTATGGTGCACATAACAGCAAGAAGGTCCTGGGTTTGATCCCCAGATAGAGTGGTCCGGGTCCTTTCTGTGTGGAGTAAAACATGACGTTAAAATCCTAATAAACGAACAAACAAACATTACTGTGAATTATTTCTATTAGGCAGTTGTAGCCTAGTGGTTAAAGTACAGGTCTAGTAATCAGAAGGCTGCTGGTTTAAGACCCACCACTTCCATGTTGCTGATGTTGGGCCCTTGTTGGACTGTATACTATCACAGTACTGTAAGTCGCTTTGGATAAAGGTGTCTTCTAAATGCTGTAAATGTAAATTTCGGCTTCAAGAGACAGAAAACTTAGGCACTACAGTATTTTATTAAACTCCACAAGAAGACCCCCTGTGATTTCAATAATAATGCCAGTATTAAGGTTCTAATTAATCCCCAACAGCCTGCTATTATGCAGCAGTTGTGCATGGTGACTTGAGGTTTTATAATCCATTCATTGAGTTCACATCAAAAAAGGCTTTTTGTTTAAAGACAAACAGATAACGTCGACCGGTAGCAAATTTAATCTCATAGAATTCACGCCAACATTAATTTTGACCACTCTACAACTGTTTGCCTTTAATTTCATTGACTGATAAAGGCTTTTTATCCAAAGTGACTTTCAAGTGTGCTTGAATGAAAACATAGTCAAGGGCAAAAGAATTAAAGGTCTTTCAGCCTCTGGTTCTCCGTCAGTGTTGAAAATCAAACTGACAGCCAGGTCCAGTTCATTTCAGGCCTAATGTTTTTTATTTATAACAGACAATCATTTGGGATTGTTATAATATCTGTAACGGTTTTGACTATTGTGACTAAATGACTTACAAATATCCATTAATCGGCCAAAAGTATCCACTGCTAACAGGTATATTAGATCAATTATATTATATATCCAACCTTATGTCAATAGTTTGAGAAAGAGTCCGGTCCAGTCCTAGCATGATTGTGCTCTTGTGCACACATAAGGTCTATAAAATATGCTTTGACATGTTTGGTATTGAGTTATTCAAATAGCCTGAACAGAGCCTTCTCATTCTTTACCTGACCTTACGAATGCTTCTTTGACCAAATAGACTCCACAATTTAGTGGAAACCTTTTTTCCATCAACTTTATCTTATATAGGTGTCTACATACTATTAGCCATTAAGTACTTCTTTAAATAAAAATGACCAATTTAAGTAACTAATTTTGACTATGTTTTACTTAGGTCATTTAAATGTGGACCTGCTCTTGTGTAATCATTGTCTTGTTGCATAATCCAACAAACTCCAACATACCTTGAACATTCAAAGTTTACCAGTGATTTTGTTTTGCAGCTTCAAAAATTAGCAAATTTATCATTTTTAAATCTGCATCCAGGCATCCAGAGGGCTTTAACCTAGCCGCGTCATACATGCAAGCTGTAGTAAGTTGAGTGACTTCCGACCTCTGGCTCTCATGACATTTATACTATAGTTTCTATCCATTCGATTGTCTTGGGTACAGGAGTACAGGAGTGGTTTACTATTTCCTTCTTCCATGCAAGTAAATAGACGTCACTGCCGGTGTTACTCTTTGTATTCATCCTATACTACTGCTGCCCAATACAAGCACCTCTGCTAAGACCTTTCTGCCACAGGAGACCCTTAAAGGAAATAAAACTCCAAGCCTTCCCTCCTTAACAAGGCACTACGGACAAATCTTTTAATATATAAAATTTATCCTGGATTAGGTGGGAAAATCTCAGTTTGAAATGGTTTGGCTTGTATTATATTACATAACATGAAAAAACAACAACATAGGGCTACATGTATGCTTGAGGGTATTCACATAGATATAAGACAATTTATCATAGTGCAAGAATGTAATAACTTAGATCCTCTTGGTTGTTAGAAGATTTAGAAGGTTAGAAGCTTATTTAGGAGTGATATACAAACCCTCTTCCAAAATAGTTGAGGCATTTTGGGGCAAAATGCAATAAAACCTCAAATCTGATGGACAAACATTATCCTTTAGGATTTTCTGAAAGCAAGCAGAGGCAAAGCAGCCACAGATTATCACACTAGCACCACCAGCAAGTATGATTGCTGGTATCATGTCCTTATATTGGAATGAAATTTTAGCTTAACAACGTATGCAACGAGGCCAGTGTCCTCCAAAGCGTTCCACCTTTCTGTAACTCATCAGGCCTCTTCCTTATATTTAGGGGTCACCAAAAGTCTTGGGAATCATTCATTGCTTCACATTGCCATACAGATTCTATTTACATGATGTTTAGATTCAACAATGCTGGCAGTAATCATGTCTGGGCGTGGCTAGTGGAATTTAACCCAATCGTCAGTTGAATTTGGTTAATTGGTTGATTCAGTAGCTAGGGGGGGAAATAACATTTTCCCATTGAGCCATATAGGGCTGAATGGCATTTTTTGTGTTTACTTGTCATCTTTGTTTATTATTAAAAGTAGTGTGTAGCGTCCAGGTGGCATATTCCGCTAGCACAACAGCACAGAGATTCTAAACACCCTGGTTCGATTCTAGGCTCTGCCACTGGTCAGCTGGGCACCATCTAGCAGGCCAAGACAATTGGCAGTGCCTGCAGCAGACAATAATTGGCTACTGTGTCTGCTGGGTGGGATGACCGGACCATGTGGGATGACCGGACTATGTGGGTGGAGTCTTCAAACGCTGTGTAAGGACCCTGGTTAGCAGATAGAGGCGCCTGTGCAGAAAGCATGGGTGAAAAGAAGGGTTCCGCTAGGACTGAGCACGAGTCGGAGGGGGCGTGAGCAACAACATAAGCTCCTCTAATGCAATCAGGGATACCCAGCAGCAAAAGACAAGTTGACTACGCTAAATCGGGAGAAAAAGGGGAGAAAATGCATAAATAAATAAAAAAAGTAGTTTGATCCTCTGAAACATTTAAGTGTGTCAAATTAGCAAAAATAATAGAAATGAGTCTTATACTTGGTCTAATTGGCCAAATACTTTTTCACAGCACTGTATTTGTCCTGATAAATCATGTGCTTTAGTACAGTACATACATAGTGTACCTAACAGTATGATTCCTAGACTGCATTTTTAAATGTAGATCTAGTCACAGCTGGTCTGAAAGTTCTGTCACTTTAACAATTACGGCCTTCAAAATTCCCTGAAAGGCCGTTCTTGTATGAGCAGTTTAAAAGAAGCTGGGTGAAAAGTCACGAGATCAGAGCAAACTCCACCACCCCCCTCACTCCTCTCTTTTTAACAATTAAACCAAGGTCTAAAGAGTCAGAAGGCTGCAGACCCTGCTGACGTCCGTCCAAGAAATAATCTTCTTGTGCAACACCTACGCTAGGAAAAGCAGCAGGAAAAGAAGCAAATTACAAAACATGCACAGGGGAGTACTGTGTCACTGCTTTGTTAAGTATAGAACCACAGTGTAGGTGAAAACTAACAAAAGGTTTTGGCACGGTCTACAAGCTTCTATAAATCATGGTTCACCAATCTTAGATAACAGGGTGCTTGGGTGATGCAGGGGTAAAATATGGCAGCCTACTACCACTGGGTTCCAGGATTTGAATCCCTATCGGTGTTATCGGCTGGTCGGGCGTCTACATACAGGCATGCAGGTGGCCGAGTACCAATGCATGATTTGCATCTTTGGGCGTGTAAGTGCATTGCACCTAGTGATTCTTGGGAAACAGGATCCACTGCGACTCTGACTCATTTACATTGGCAGCATTTAGCAGATGCTTTTATACAAAACCTACAATCTCCAGTTTGGACAATTGAAGGCTAAGGGCTTCGCTCAAGGGTCCAACAGTAGCAATCTGGCAGCAGTGCGTCCAGTATGTTAACCACTAAGGTACCACCACCCTCTGGTCGCTGGTACCCTCTGATTCTGAGAATGAAGTGCTGGTAATAAAATGAAATGAAATATACAAGGGCAGTGGTAGCTCAGTGGTTAAGGTACTGGACTAGTAATCAAAAAACCTGGTTTAATCGCCAGTACCACCAGGTTGCCACTGTTGGGCCCCTGGGCAAGGTCCTTAATCCTCAAGTGTTTGCAAATGGAATATACAAGGGCAGTGGTAGCTCAGTGGTTAAGGTACTGGACTAGTAATCAAAAAACCTGGTTTAATCGCCAGTACCACCAGGTTGCCACTGTTGGGCCCCTGGGCAAGGTCCTTAATCCTCAAGTGTTTGCAAATAGAATATACAAGGGCAGTGGTAGCTCAGTGTTTAAGGTACTGGACTAGTAATCAGAAAACTTTCCAACCGTTGACTGGTTTAATCAGCAATACCACCAGGTTGCTACTGTTGGGCCCCTGGGCAAGGTCCTTAATCTTTAATTGTTTGCATGGCATTCATCCATAAATAAGTCAAATTGGATAAAGGTGTCTGCTAAAATGTAAACTTATTTTGGTTTTGAAATACAAACAAAAACAATCTAATGTAAACTTATTAAAATAGCAATAATTGAGGGGAGAAAAAACACAGAATGTGATTGTCACAAACAAAATACAGGAGCATTTAATCTTACAATGACTGTTCTTTAGCTGTTAATATGATCTGCTGAGAAAGCCGAGCTACAGGACTTAATTTGGTACTTAGTGCTACCAGTGTGGTCTTGTTATGTCCTTGTCTGGCAAGCTAGTCGATGGGAACCTGAGCTTGCATTGGCAGCGCTCAACTTCTGATTAAGGATCTCATAGAGAGAGGCTTACAGCATGTATTTGGACACAAACTCCCTATCCCTGTAAATCTCTTCAACCTATAAAGATGAATCATGCGCCTACATCATCAAGGAATTAACTGGCATGATCTATATTGTTGTGCAACGTCTGTACGCTTCAGCTCCCCTGACCTTGTAAGATGGAGATCGCTGCCAAAAACACTGAACCCATTGACGTGAGAAAATCAGATCAAAACAGCTTTCATTTTGGCGTCGTGTTAAACAATCTGCGTAAAATAAAGAGGGACACAATTTAAAATTGTGTGACGTAAATGATGTCAGCAGGTAAGTGCACTTGCGTTGCTTTTAAATGCTGCTGGTAAACAAAAACGTAAAAGAAATTTTTTTTTTATGTACACTGGAGGAAATCAAGTATTTAATCACTTATTTGGTAGTCAACATACACCGATCAGGCATAACATTATGACCACCTCCTTGTTTCTACACTCACTGTCCATTTTATCTGCTCCACTTACCATACAAAAGCACGTTGTAGTTCTACAATTACTGACTGTAGTCCATCTGTTTCTCTACATACCTTTTTAGCCCCCTTTCACCCTGTTCTTCAATGGTCAGGACCCCCACAGGACCACCACAGAGTAGGTATTATTTGGGTGGTGGAGCATTCTCAGCACTGCAGTGACACTGACACGGTGGTGGTGTGTTAGTGTGTGTTGTGCTGGTATGAGTGGATCAGACACAGCAGCGCTGATGAGTTTTTAAACACCTCACTGTCACTGCTGGACTGAGAATAGTCCACCAACCAAAAATATCCAGCCAACAGCGCCCCGTGGGCAGCGTCCTGTGACCACTGATGAAGATCTAGAAGATGACCAACTCAGCAGTAATAGATGAGCGATCGTCTCTGACTTTACATCTACAAGGTGAACCAACTAGGTCGGAGTGTCTAATATAGTGGACAGTGAGTGGACACGGTATTTAAAAACTCCAGCAGCACTGCTGTGTCTGATCCACTCATACCAGCACAACACACACTAACACACCACCACCATGCCAGTGTCACTGCAGTGCTGAGAATGATCCACCACCTAAATAATACCTGCTCTGTGGTGGTCCTGACTATTGAAGAAGGTGAAAGCAGGTTAAAAAAATATGTAGAGAAACAGATGGACTACAGTCAGTAATTGTAGAACTACAAAGTGCTTTCTTATGGTAAGTGGAGCTGATAAAATGGACAGTAAGTGTAGAAACAAGGAGGTGGTTTTAATGTTATGGCTAATCGGTGTATTTTTAATGCATATATTCACTTTATGTGCATAAATCTGTAAATCAAAAGACTCACTGTGTGTAAATATAAACAAAAATATGCTTATGAAATTAAATTATTAGTAAAAAAAAAAGTTAGTTAAACATCACTGTCAGTACAACTGGGTTAGATTTACAGCAGATGCTTTTACCCAAAGCTACTTACGACTATGACTGTTACATTGCAACTTCACTATATTTTTTGTTTGGGGCATTATTCTCCTCCCAGAATTGACACTGAGGTGTTTAAAATTCCCAGCAACACTGTCACACCTGATACACACATATCAGTACAACATACTACCTTGTTCCTTGTTATTACCATGTTAGTGTCACTGCAGTGCTGAGAAACTTCATCTGGCCAAAGGAAAGTTCCCTTGGGAGAGGAAGGGGGGGGGGGGGGGGGGGGGGGGGGTCAGTTATAATAGGGTACAAAGTGTACAGAGTGCAGTAAAAGTACACAGACAAAATTAACCGAATGTACAAATGTACCAGAGAGGTGCATCTAATAAGGTGCTTGGTGAGTAAAATAAGTTTTAATAACAATAATCAAACTATTTCAATAAACTTTTACCCAACAGTCTCAGTCCTAAAGCTTTCCAAAAGAAAAAGCTGTCACTACATACAGTAGTTGAGTATGTCAAACACCAATTTGGGAAAGAACACAAGTTGGGATGTAAGCTAAAATTGTGATCAATTAAATATTTGGAAAATGTATTTTATTAAAGACAGTGGTAGTTGTTGTAAATACACACTAACACTTCATTTTATGCCTGCAACACATTCCATACAAGTACAGGAGCAATGTAAGACTGGGACGTTTGTGGAAAGATCACCTGAAACTTTCCACAGATACTAGATGGGTGAACAGGTAACATGTAATGTTATCCATAATAAGAATAAAGAAAGCATTAACTTCAGGCTGGGTCATTTGTCTTTGTCTATAATTGTGACTCAAAACAATCAGACTGCATTTTATTAGCAAACAACATAGAAATCCAGGTCATTTCAAAGGGTTCACTTACTTTATTGCGACTGAAAGTTCCATAATGATAAGCCACTGTGCTTTTGGCATCTGATATTAAAAAAAAATCAAGACAGCAATAATAAAAGTACATGTAAAAAAGATGCAGATATTCCAATTATACTACAGTATACTAATAAATATTCAAAGTTCCTGTTTTGTTTTATCTTAATTCATGTTTCCCCACCACTTTATCCTGGTCTCACTGGGTGCAATGCAGTAGCACATCCTAGACAGGGTGCAAGTCCATTGCAGAGACTTGGCCAACCCCCCTCAGACATTGCTAATCACGTCTGTATGTAGACACACAACCAACAGATGAATCCGAACCCTGGATCCCAATCGTCCTGCCGTTTTGCTACATGTACTTAAATAAATGTTGCATAAAGTTAGGAAGTTCCTTATACTTTTTCGGAGCCATATATCTGAGGCTCATTTTTAGGTTTGTGAAAAGTTACTCAAGAACGTTCCAATAGTACACCCACCACAAACACTACTACATCTGAATATATGTATTAAAGAAAACTCCACAATAATTAAATACCATTCATGTACATTTATCACATCACTTCACATCATTTATCACATCAAACACATAAGAAAACCAACATGAGAGGTAACTGATGCCCATCGCTCTGGACAGTACGACGTCACATACGACGCCACCTTTTTAAATTCAAGTTTTCCAGAGGAACTGCACTTTTAGACATCCTGAGGCCTCATGGGGAAAAACCCACATATGGCATGAGCTTGAAATTCCCAACAACCATCGTCCATGAGATGATGATGAAGGGTCATGTGCGCAGTCTGGTACCTCTTCTGACTCAGTTTGGTGGAAGAATGTCAAACTTCTATTGAGCTAGAAGTGTGTGATCACTTTGCAGCCGACGGTTCCTCACTGGCGGTGTTTTTTTCTTCTCTCCTCCTGCTCAGCTCCTTCAGTCCCTCCTCGAGCTGCTGTAGTGCTTCAGTATCTCCAGCTGCCTGTGCCAGGGCCAAAGCCTCTTCATACAGTTTAATGGATTCATCAAATTCGCCTGAGACAAGACAACAACTTCTTATAAACGGCAAAGAGAAACAGACTTAAAAACATGATTGAGACCTGGTTTTACTGTAGAATCTTTTTTTTTTTTAATGGCAAGCAGAATCATGGATTTCAGAGATATCATGGAAGATTACCATAAACATATTCATTTTAAAAATCCATAATAATTTTTCTCTGATTTGGAAAAAGTAAAAAAATTTGTTTTAAAAATCTATAATGCATATCAATATGTCTAAAAATCTAAACATGGAAACAGACACTGAAACCTTTGGAATGAATTAGAACCCTGACCTCTAACCAGAGCTTATAATCTAACATCAGCGTCCAGCCTGACTAATACCCTTGTGATTAAATGGAATCAATCAAGAGAGGAAACAAATGCATAGTAATGCCCATAGATTTGGATTTAATGTTACTGTGTCCACAAAGCTAGATACAAAACAGTAACCTATTCAATCATACACCAAATAACCAAAAGCATGTGAACTCCTAACCATTTGCTTGTGGATTTGATTTGGTTTAACAGCACGTTCGCTCATTGGTTATATTATAGCAGGAAAGATTGTCACGTATGCTTGTTGATAATCACATTACAAAACCAAGAGCATTAATACGATAAATACTACAGTATAATAGTGGTGTCCACATACCACTGTATACACATAATTAATAAAGTTCTGATGAAGGTTTACAGACCAACACAAAAATAAGTTTCTACCTTTGTGCATTAAAATGCCAGCCATGTTGCCCAGTAGCACGTGTTGGTCAGGGTGACCAGCAGCCTGGGCCAGTTCAACGGCCTTCTTCACCAGAGCCAACGCCTCATCATGCTTGCCCTGCAGATCCAATATTGTGGCCAAATCACTCATCAGGACCAGTGTCTGGAACACACATACACATTATACACGTTTTATTATTATCATAGGAACAAGAGAGGTCACATACTTTTTGCACATACTAGTTGCACGTGTTTAGTATTTTTCTTTTGTATTGAAGCAAACAGACCACACTTTGATCTGGACCGATGTCTTGTCTGCTCTCTACCAACAAATCCTAAAGGAGAATGCCCAGGTGTCTGTCTATTACTGTGAGTTGAACAGGTCCTGAAGCAGCAAAGCACTGCCACACTATCACACTACCATGATTTAGAAGAAGAATGCTTTTATTTGTCATATATACATATACAGGTGTACAGTACAATGAAATTCTTTTTCCGCATTTCCCAGCTTGTTTGGAAGCTGGGGTCAGAGTACAGGGTCAGCCATTGTATGGCGCCCCTAGAGCAGACAGGGTTAAGGGCCTTGCTCAAACAACCAACAGTGGCTGCACAGCAGAGCCTGGATTTGAACCGACAATTGATAGCTCAAAGCTTTACCCACTAGGCTTCCACTCTCCCGTTAATGACTGTTGGTGTTATTGTGAAATGATGTGTCAGCTTTAACCCAAATATAGTACCCAAACATTTTCCCTATGACTCATGACTCTGTATTTGTGTCAGCTGTTCAACTTTTAACCTTCCCACGGATGCCACATTTGCCCAATCTCTGTATAATAATAGAGTAATAAACCCTGACCTCATATCAGGCCGGTGCCTGCAGTTCCTGAGATGTTCTTTTCCTGACTTCCAATAGCACACTGATTTCCTGGATGAGACGTCAGTGAGCCAATGGAGAAATATTGAAGACTGGTCACTTCTGGAAAGTTTCACTACTGTTTCACCACAGTGCATCCTGGTGCATGGTCCCTAAGCACATATGCCTAAGCGTCCACATGATCTTAGAGAAAACAGGATTTATCTGACCAGTGGACCTATTTTCACTGGGCTGACATTTAGTTCAGTGTACCAATTCACATTTGGTACAGGGGTTTGGGGTCAGATAGAACAGAAAATGAGTCGTACCTGAGGATGGGTCTCTCCTTGTTCCTCCTGACAGATCTGTAGGGCTTGACGGTAATCTCTGCACGCTCCTGTGAAGCGCCGAGAAGATGCCAAGTAGCGTGCCCGGGTATCCAGACTGAGGCCCAGCAGCAGCCTTGTGTCTTTTCGTTCCTCTTCTGTCAGAGAAAGAGAGATACATGGGGTGAGGACGTTTCCAAAAAATGGCTGTGTGCCTAGTGGTTTATTTATGGTACCCGCCTGACCTCTAAGTTTTGTTCTGATACTACATGGGAAAATTTATACAAATATTTTTAACTAATGTCGACTTGGCAGTTGTAGCTTGGTGGTTAAGGTACTGTACTTTGCCACTGGTGGGCCCTTGACCAAGACCCTCAACCCTTAATTGCTTAGATTGTATACTGTCACAACTTTAAGTCACTTAAATGCATCCACTAAATGCAGAAAATTTAAATGTAAATTGATGGATGTCTCGCTGATTTATGCAACACTATCACTCCTCGCTAATTTTCCACATAAGTCCATAATTGCACAAATACTATTGTTTTTAAAATGTTTTAAGGGCACACAGCAATTTAGCTTGCATGTTATAGTCTAATAGCCACAATTTATCAATTGTATGAAGCTAAGAATAAGAATTTGTCTTCCATGGCAAATTAGGGCTTGAATACAGATACGTCTATAAACACAATTATTTAAAATTGCTACATAATTTACCATGGTTTAAAAAAAACTTCATACTTTATACTAATTTGTAGCCTTTAACATATATACTAGAATTGTATCTCCTGTGCAAAACCAAACAAGCATTCAGCTAACACTTCTTGCTTGATTACACTTATTCAGAAAAGAGTACCTTCCTACAAGAATAAGGAACATAGTTTTAAAAGCAACATAGACATTTAGGACCAAAATAAATACAAGTCTGAGAGAAAATGATAAGGAGGTTGTTCAGCCATCTCTGAAAACAGGAACAAAGTGTGATGCAACATCATCCACCTCTAGCATCATGTTTATTTTTTAACCACAGGGGTTTTACACTCACTGACGACTGCAGACGTCACTCATTATCATGCGACCTTTTCAAGTTTCACATTGACATACATGGAAATGACATAAATATACAGTATAATTCCCACCATTCAGCAGAATATAGCACAGATGAGTGAGTTATGCTCATCTTACTACTTTTAGATGTGTCTAATGCTAGATGACTAAGAAGAAAGAAACTTCTATATAACATGCTGTACTTTAGGGATGCACACGGCTGGGTTGCAATACCTGACACAGCATCTGGTGGAAGTTCCTTCTGTTTCTCCAGTTTGGCCTCTAATGACTCGGTGCAGAACTGAAAACCGTGTTCTGCTAACTCGTTCCTACAGAAAAAAAAAAAAGTGCTTCAGCTGTGTGATCTTTGTTCTCATTTATTATTTGTACTTTATGACTAAGCAAAACGTACAGTTTGAAAACACCTTCATGCCGCTCTGTCATCTAATAAGAGCATAACAGTTTGTTAGCTGCTAATGGCTATATTAGCTGACATTAGCTGATATACTGTAATATACAATTGAGATATCAGAATTAAAACCTCTATGCACTGCATATTTTGAATTTACTTTCCTGTTGTCAAATTGCTAATAAAGTAGCTGTTCATGGTTACAAATTGAAATGTAGGATCAGAATTACACCATACGTATTGACGTCTGGTATATAATCTAGCAGGACGGCTAAATAACAGCCAATATACTAGCTTAAAAGTTTACACCAATGTTAAAAAGTCAAATTTCCACAACGGTTTTAGATTCAACATTTTGACTTTTGTTTTGTCGTTACTTTATTGCAAAATAAATAAATAAATAAATAAAATAAAATAGCTCTATATAAATTAGTCCTGAAATTAATAAACTTAAGACAAAATTAATAATCAACTTAAAAATGACAGTAAACCAGACTGCACATCTTTTATCAATAAGGGGAAAAACTACTCACTTGTTCTGAGTGGCATAAATAGTGGCCAACTTCAGAGACATTTCAATAACTGCATTATCATCCTGTTCAAAATGAAAAACACACCAACATTAAGAAAAATATTAGCTGTAAGACAAATGTATAACATTGCTAATAACGACATTACAATTCAGAAAGTTTGCAAACTAAAACATTTACAGCAATAGCAAGAAGATGGACAAAGACACTGAATAAAACGAGCTAAAATGTAACAAACTGAAGGCCAAACAAATACCAGCATTGTTAGTCCACTTTAATTGTAATTTAACTATTTTCATTCCTAAATAAACAGAAGTTAAAATGTTACCTTGGAGTACAACATAATTAATATTATTACAGCATTAATAACAATAACAAAATTTTAGTTACAAGTCAAAAGTACAAAATATTCATATCTGGTGAACAACGTTTAGAAAATGACTAGTAAAAGTTAACCCCAAGAAATGTACTCTAGTAAAAGTCTAAAGAATCACACATCATTTGCTCTAAACTAAGAATGTTGCATTTTAACATACCAAAAGAATGAGTGCTATTGCTTTAGTCTTGTTTGTGCTGGATTATTTTTATAGGCACAACCTAATTTCATCCTTTACAATCATTTATTTTAGTTATATTTGTTTGTTATTTAATTTTTTCCACTGACAATAACAGAACCAAAAACAAGAAACACATAGAAACAAGATCCCATACAAAATTTTGGTGGGATTTAAATAAAGCAGTTGCAGCACAAAAAGTCTTAAAACCTTGACAAGCTGGAAGCTTTTGCATGAGAAGAATGGATAAAGATTCCATAAGATTGGTGTCAAAAGCTTGTTAGCACTTAACAAATCATTTAATAGACTTTATCAAGGGAAAAAGAGGTTTTACCAAGTACTAAGGCACATCACATTTGTCAAGATAACTTAGTGTTTTTTTTATTTAACCCTAAAATGATGTTGACTCATGTTCTCAATATTGCTGATATGTATCAAAATGTTCACTAAAACACTTGTTATATTTTCATTCAATTAAATCTATTTGAACAAATTTACAAATCATTACTTGTTTGATTTTATTTGCATTTGACCTACTGCCCCAACGTTTTTGGAATTAGGTTTGTACATCCATGCATACATAAATACATACATACGTACCTGAGACGTTCCTCCGGACAGCATAAAACTCATGGCTGCTTTAAACAGTTTCTCAGCCTACAGAGGATAACAAAAGCACAGAGGTCAGAGACCTGCTCCCTTCTAGAGGTCAAAGCTTTAGGCATCAGTGAATCTAAGCAAAGAAAAGGGACGAATCCTTCTTACTCACATTGTCCAGCTGACCTTGCACAAAGGCCAAGTTAGCCATCTGTAAAAAAATAAGAAAGTCTGGCACAACCTGGTACATAAAATACTTTGATTTATACTTTAGTGTTGCAGACATCATAAACTGAGGTTACCAGGCTGTAGGTGTAAATGATGGCATCATTGTTGTGACTCTGATGGGCGAGTCGTATTGCTTTATGTAAGAAGCCGTTTGCTGCATCAAGCTCCCCCTGCATCATGCTGTACTGTAAACAAACATCCAATTAAAAAGTGTAGCCTACTTTTCAATATGTCTCATTCTTTTTGAGAAATCAAATTTCAGAAGTGTGAAGGTACCATTGAGGTGGATTGGGATGCACCCATTAAGACACTGTCTATTTCAGAAAGACAATGCCAGGCCTGATTCTGCATGTACTACAACAACGTGACTTCACAGACACAGAGTTTCAGTGTTTCTGTTTTCGGTCTAGTTAGCAGGTTTATATAAAGACATGGGATGAGTAACTTGGGCAGTATGAGAAGAAATTGGCTGCCAGTGTGAAAGTAGGATCACAATGCAGGTAACCATGTAATATAAAATGTTTCACAGTTAAATATAAAAAAGGGGTTACATATGACTGGGTTTTTTAGTCACTTTCAGAGTACTATATTGTTGGCCGTTTACCTTTGCTTTTTTTAAAAGAAGAATAATTTCGTCCTCCGTCTTCTGCTCCTCAGTTCTCTCATCTGGACTGCTAAACAAGGAAAATGCTGCAGACAGAAATATTACATTTTGACTTTTAATATTTACTATAATCAATTTTAAAAATGATGACTGTGGTTTTCTCCCACTACTAAGATCAAACGGCTACGCTTAATTGTCCCCTAGGTGTCAATTAGTGAATGTAAAAGTGTATGTCATTGCCATAAACTGGCACCCTATGCAGGGCGTATTCCTGCCCAGTGTTTCCGGTTGGATCCAGACTTACTGCAACCTTGAACAGAATAAACATATGAGTGAAAACTAATTAAAGAATAAATAAATAATAATGACAAAAATTAAAGCATCCTAGAGCTAAAATAATTTGTAAAAAATAAAACGCATTTATTCACTAATTTTATCTTTGCTACCTTTGACAACTACTTAATACTCCATACAAATTTTACCACTGCTTCTTCAAGCTAATTAGATTTTCACTTGGCTACAGTGACAGCGGAATGGCACAGATCTGTAGTTTGCATCAGCAATAATAAGCTAAATGCAACAGTTACATCTGGCTTAAAAAACGAATAATAATAGCACCCAGGTGGCGCAGCGGGATACTCCATTAGCACACCAGTGCAGAGATTCTGAACTCCTCAGTCCGAAACTCGGCGTTGCCACCAGTCGGCTGGGCACCATTTAGCAAGCATAATTGGCTGCAGGGAGGGATGACCGGAATATGTGGGCGGGGTCTTCAAAAGCTGTGTAAGGACCCTGATTGGCAGATAGAGAGGCACCTGTGCAGAGTGCATGGGTGGAAAAGGGTTTCGCTAAGGGCTGTGTGCGGGTCGGAGGAGGCTTGAGCAGCAATATACCCTCCTCAACTGCAAAAAATCAAATAATAATAATACAGTGTTGGCACATTGTCTTCAGTAAGCAGTAATCATTATTGTAAAGTAAAGGGCCTTTTTTTCGCATATCCCAGAAGCCGGGGTCAAAGCACAGGGTCAGTCATAGTATGGCACCGATACGGTTATGGGCCTTGCTTAAGGTCTGCATGTCACATACAGGATTCAAACCCACAAACTTCTGATTGATAAAGCTCTACCACTTTGTGGTGGTGTGGCTTGAACGTGCGACTTTCTGATTACTAGTTCTGTACTCTGATCACTCCGATTACTAGTTCCAATACCACAGTCCCCCGATACATATAAACAAGGTGGAAATATTTTAAAAAGCTGTTAAACAGAACAATACCAATATAACCACTCTTTAATGCTCTGTTTAAAGTGATTATATAAAGATAATCTAAGACTTAAAAATCGAAACACAAATGCATTTTTAGACAATCCGAAATTACAGTAAAGCGGCACGGTGGCTAAGTGGGTAGCACTGTTTCACAGCAAGAAGGTCCTGGGTTCGATCCCCAGGTGGAGCAATCAGGGTCCTTTCTGTGTGGAGTTTGCATGTTCTCCCCGTGTCTGTGTGGGTTTCCTCCGGGTGCTCCGGTTTCCTCCCACAGTCCAAAAACATCAAGTTGGAGACACTGAATTGTCCAAGACTGTTCGATATAACCTTGTGGAATGATGAACCTTGTGTAATGAGTAACTACCGTTTCTGTCATGAATGTAACCACAGTGTAAAACATGACGTTAAAATCCTAATAAACAAACAAACAAACTAAACTGATATTATAAAACGGATAGTTCCGGTCCTAAAATCTGATTGGCTGAGCCGCGTTCGAAGCCGTTGTAAAATCCCCGATATACGCACACCTAGGACCACCTCACATCATTCCATATTAATACGCCACTGAAAAGAAAAAGTACAAACTTGGTTGAACACTATTTTAAGTCATGTACTATACATGGAAATGTCCAGATTAATATAAACAGTAATCCTGATCATTAAGCAGGTGTTTCGTCCAAGAAATCGTGTATTAGTGTTTGTGGAGGAATGTTTATTATTATGCGAATGTTATGTTCGCCCTCATGTTGCCTAGCAACACTGTTAACGGACTACCTGATTTCACGGAAGAATGCTTTTTTGTAAGTGTTTTTGTAAATAAAAACATTTATAAATTAAACATTGTTGTATTTTATTATATTTTATGTTGACCGCCGTTTTATAAAAGCAATAAGCCACTCGAGACCGTGCGTTACTGCTATGATTCTTAAAAAAAAATCGCATTATAAAACGGATAGTTCCGGTCCTAAAATCTGATTGGCTGAGCCGCGTTCGAAGCCGTTGTAAAATCCCCGATAAACGCACACCTATGACCACCTCACATCATTCCATATTAATACGCCACTGAAAAGAAAAAGCAACACTGTTAATCGAACTATTTTGCGTCGCGGAAGAATGCTTTATTGTAAGTTTATACACAATAAATACATTTATGAATTAAACATTGTTGTATTTATTATATTTTATGTTGACCGCCGTTTTATAAAAGCAATAAGCCACTCGAGACCGTACATTACTGTTATGATTTTAGCACGGGGAAAGAAGTTTTAGGCACTCCGCTTCGCGTCGTGCCAAAAACGTCATCCCCGTGCTAAAATCACAGTAATGATACGGCCTCTCGTGGCTTATTGCTTTAGTAACGCACGGTCTCTCGTGGCCTATCCGCTTGTTAAGTCGTGACGTGTCGACCTTATGAAACGTCACATCCGGGTCCAAGTTGGCTGAGACCCCTCGTATTTTCAATATACCACAGTGCTGTGTCCGAGTCGGAAAAAAACTACCCAACTGTCTTTCTACCGCTTTTCTTGCAATTAGATATCATGAAGTAATATTTTTGTTCATAATTTAATGTAAACTGTCAAATTGTATATTCATTACACGTGTTTCAAGCTGTTTTTAATTTACATGTAATATGTTCATATAATTTACATGTGATATCCTGGATTTTTGATTTTTATAAGCTATAAGCTATACTGATTAAAAGTAAAACCAAAGAGTCAGAAATGTCAGTTTTCATGTAATGAATTAAAAATATGACCGCTTACCTCTTGATGAGTTGACATGAAATTAAATAATGACATGAACTAGTGTACTGCACATCTTGTCTATATATATATATATATATATATATATATATATATATATATATATATATATAAAAGACCTTTTCTCGTCCAGATCGCTATTGAGAAGGACTAGAAGTTTATGACTCGTGTTTGTAAACCCAATTTCCAATGACAGCGACACAGAGTTCCATAAGTTTTCCACAAACATTATTTATTTTAACTTTCTTCTTAAATTGGCTTATCCATTAATCCAAGTTTCTTATAAAAACAAAATAAAAACTCAATATGTTCGCAATTGGCGTATAACAAACAAAACTACGGTAAAAAATCTATTGCTCCGCGTCCTCTTTCTTTCCGTATATTTTATATATATTTTCCGTATATAGAGCCAATACAATTCTGCCCTCTTAAGGGCTAACCAAAGAGGACTAATGAATAACAGCATACATTGATTACCAGGAAAAATTATCAATAGTTAAAATACCAAGTCTCCACTTCAACAGGAAAATATTTATGACAATAAACATAGAAAATTACAATTAGTGCAATATTGCTTTTACAATATATATAAAAAGGTTCAGAGGTTCAGCCTTATCTTATCTTATCATAGTTGTTTGCGTTTGGACCCGGAAATGGTCCGAACGTCACGTGTGACGTCAGACTTAACAAGCCCATTGCGTTAGTATAAAGCGCTGTGCTTTCTGTTGTTATGGTAACATTGACTGGAAGTCGCTTCACGCATGCGCTACCTTTCGCTTTGAATGACAAAATAATAATAATAATAATAATATTGACAACATGTAAATAAAAATTTCCACTTGACTGCTGAGTTTACTTAAACTATTTACTGTTCAATTAGGGTCTTTAAAAGGACTAATCGGATTGATGAATATCGTTGCAGGTAAACATGACCACTGATGTGTGGTATGGAGTCTGTGGCTGTGACCTTATCCTAACTTAGATCAGCTGTGTATAAGACAGGTGTGTGTATGAACAGAGACTCTGCAGATGTAATGAACTAAATGTTGCACTGACCCATGAGTGCGCAGAGTGCAGAGCGCCAGTGCTGAACTGCGGCTTCCTCTCCCTGACTGTACTCCGTCTTCCTGCTCCATTTCAACGACCTTCCTCCACTGAAGTCGCTCAGCGCCGGTAAGATTGATGTCGGACAGGATAACCGATGCGGTCTGTAAGCTTTGCTGTGAGATGAAGTGTGAATGCACAAACGTTTCGCTCCATCATTCAGTATCTTTCTCACACAAACTCTAAGTGTTAAAAGACGACAGCTGCTGGAGAGCGCCATGTCTGACTTCCATAACCACGTGACGTAGCTGTACAGTCACGTGATACAAGTGATAAACTGACGTCACGACGATTTCAACTAAATTGCTGAGATCATGTGATCCAAGCAGGGGTATCATTTATTTATCTATTTATTTATTTATTAGGATTTTAACGTCATGTTTTACACACTTTGGTTATAAGACTTTGTGTGTGTTATGAATAGAGGTGGGTTAACAGGCAGTAGTGTAATGCAACGAAGTAATAATACTTTGTTACAGTACTTAATTTTTTTTTGGGAGTATCTGTTACAGCGAGTTTTTACACTTTTGTCCACGTTTGTCCAATCCTGTGACATAAGATCTGTGACAGTACTGTATCGTGGTAAAGTGGTACTTTAAATTGGTACTTAAAAGTTTAGTTTAGTTTTTAACACGTCTGCCCTTTGGGCCATGTTCATGGCAGCAAAGGTCGTGAGCTGTCTTTTATTTACTCATTTCATTTGACTTAGAGAAGTTGTGTCTGTTGTCTATGTATGTTCATTTACATGTGTTGCTTCAGTAAGGAAAACGCACCAAATTCAGTTACCAAACAAAGATTAAATCCAAGTCTGGAGATGTGCAGGCTCAGTTTACAGCAGAGATTTTTTAATTAACACACAAACGTAGTTTTCATTTGGATGGAATCGACAGCTCGTCACTACAAACAGAAACCATGAAAATCTGAGTACTGGCAAAAAAAGTTTATTCATGTTTGTTCAGACAATTACATTATTGCAGAAACAGCATTAAATAAAAGATGAAAATAAAAGCTCTTTAAGAGCTTAAGTAAACATACTTAGTCATATCAGCTCGTCCTCTGTTGAACTGCTGTAAAATGAATGTACTTTGAAAATATGCTTAAGTGCACGCTCGTCTCAATGTGGTACTTTAACTAGTCAAGAATAAGCCAACGAAAAGCCAACAAAGCCAGACAGTAGATGACTTGGTAGTAGACGGTGCCTCAGCCGCATGCATGGCTTGCAGACTGTCGTGTGTGTGGTAACGATGCGAGTGATTCATCATATATGCTTGTCAATTTTGGCTTTCAGATGTTCTTTGTAAGCCAAGATGTCCCGATTCCACTTGGTGATGGTCTGATTTTCACAAACCCAGATCTCCTGAGCTACCTAATAATATAGAACAAAAAAAAAAGAATTAGCACTGAACGCTAAAAAATGTTAATGGCTGTTACTTCTCATACTTCATGCAAATTTTATATTTCATTTCAAACTGATAACATATCTACATTTGAAACAAAGCTGCCACTAATACTAGATGGCAAGAGGCTGAACACATTGCTGCTCACCACTATGTTAGTCGTTCACATGATGCGTGTCAAAATCGCTTTTCTCTGGCTGTACCACTGACCAACAAACAGTTTATTCACACAATGGTGGTCATTTGTACATGTGAGAAAGGAGAAGTGGGTCGAAAAACCTCACAAACAATTCGTCTCACTGACGATGCCTTCAAAAGGTCAGCGGCAAACTGGGTCAAAGTTCAAACCGATTAAACTTTGATGCTTAAAGCTGCACAGCACACAATGTTCAAGGTACTGCAGCGGTAAGGAAACAATGACACAGCCAGTGCAAAGGAGGATATAGGAATAGAAAATGTTGTGTTTTAGAATACACATGGCCTGAATCAGTACATCATAAGGCCTTTGGTCTCACAATAAACAGACCCACCAGCCACTTGCATGCTCATGCATTTTCATGTCTTCGAGTCTGATTAGACAGTGATGTGGCAACAAAAAGATTTGATCTGAGCGACTTGGCAGTGGCATGGTGCCAGAAAAATTGGTTGGTTTGTGTGTGAATCATCTGTTACACATTGGAAATGAGGAGAGATCCCAGCAAGTGTTAGTTTTCCAGTCGGAAACGCCTCAATGTATCTAAATAAAAAGGTATAGACTGTAGGACAGCTACAGGAACTTAACCACTTTATGCCACCGTTCACCATATGTGCACCCAAATTGGATATTCTTAATTTCCCCAATTGAGATTTGCCAATCTCTGCCTACTGCACGGCATATTTGCTGGCCGTTTAAAAGCTTGCAGATGCTCGGGACTAGCCCACATGCCATGATTGACATTGGATCTAGGAACGCAATCTTTTGCACCAACAGCAGCAGCCCAATCAACATTCACATAGACACAAAAGACAAATGTGTTTACTGCAATTCCAAAACATTAAAAATCCAGTAGTCTTGACCTGAATAGAAGAGAAACTTAAAATTACCTGCTGAATGAGTCGGAAATCGTGGCTGACCAGCATCGTCCCCCCTTCAAAGTCATTAATTGCATCAGCCAAAGCATCAATGGTCTCGATATCCAAGTGATTGGTCGGCTCATCCAGGAAGAGCATGTGAGGGGTCTGCCAGGCCAACCAGGCAAAGCAGACACGACATTTCTGACCATCTGAAAGGTTCCTGATGGGGCTCACCTGGAATTAAACACGCATTCCTGTAAGTGTAACCCTGCACACTCCTCAAGAGCAAAGTTTAAAGCTGCACAATAAGTAAAAACCAACCTGCTGCTTGCCCGTGAGGCCATAGCGGCCGATGATCTTCCTCATCTCTTCTTTCTCTTTGATCTCTGGGTAGCACTTCATCATGTACTCTAAAGGCGACAGGTCCAGTTCAAGCTGCTCGGTCAGATGCTGAAGGACAGAAAGAAAAACAGGTTAAGAGCCAGTCAGCTTCAAATCATGGCAGGTTGATTAGATCTAAAGACAAAAAAAACCATGATTTATTTAAACTGGTACCTAATAATGTAACCTTATCAAGAGCAAATGAATCAGCATTTCGTTAGTACCTGGTGGTATCTACCAATCTTGACATGGGAGTGCTTTCTGATCATTCCATCAGTGGGGAGGACCTGAAAAGACAAGATACAAAGAGCTCGTGAAGGGCTAAAACAAGCTTAGGTTGTACAACAGTCATGGCATGCATCTTTAGAACTGTACTGCTTTTTAGAACTTCGTTTTTTCACTTGGTATTATTTATTTGGATAGGTGTGAACACGGTCATTGCACTTAAATGAAAAGAAACCGAACCACAGGGGAAAACACTCAAAGTTCAACTCATCAACTGAGTCAGACCAGAGAAGCTGTAAAAACAGTTTAGACAACACACTTACCTCCCCAGTTAACAGCTTCAGGAGAGTCGATTTGCCGGCTCCGTTGGGCCCCACAAGGGCCACCCGGGTATCCAAGTCAATTCCAAACTCCAGGTTTTTGTAAATAATTGGCTAAAAACAAACAGATAAAATAGGGTTTTTTCAAAATAATTGTTATAAAGTTATATTTTTTAGATGACAGATTAAAGTTTATAAAGCAGGGAGCAGAAACCCTTTCATTAGGCAAATTTAGATAAACAGATTTTTATATTATTTATAATTATTATTAGTACAAAAAAACAATCCTGCTGGGTTTGCATACAAAATAACACTATGCTTGCCAAAAATTGCCCCCCAATTTCATTCATGCGCACATCCTTACCGAATCAGCTGAATATCTGAAGCTGACATTCTGAACCATGATGACTGGAGGAGGGATCTTTCCACAAGATGGAAAATAAAACGACAGCGTCTGAAAGGTAAACGGTAAACCAGAGCAAAGCTGTTAATACATGTAACTTGATTTAGCAGCTATAAATAATCAGTCCACTAAAGAAGCAGTCATTGCTCACCTTGTCATTCACAACACGTTCAGTCAATCCAGACGCCACCATCTTCTGCAGCGTTTTTTCTTTGCTCTGAGCCTGACGGGCCAGCTTGGCCGAGCCGTGACCAAACCGTGCTATGTAGTTCTATAGAAAGAAGAAAAAAAATGAGGTCAGACAAATTGTGGTCAACTTGACGGATGCAGTGTTCATTTCTTAAAGTCAAAATTATCAGCCGTTTAATACAAAGTTATTGTTTACCTTCATATGAGTGATCTGGTCTTGTTCCCAGTTGAAGCGTTTCATTTGGTTCTCCTCCAGTTCCTCTCTGGTTTTTATATACTGGTCATAGTTACCCTACAAAGACACAAAGAAGAGAATTCAATATCATCATTAAAAGTTAGAAACAGGAAATAAAATTTCATGTAAAATGTTTGCTAGAAAAACACCACCTGTGAACTAAAGACCAGCTTTTTGTAAATGTTTTAAGGGTCAGGAGTCTTCCAAGTGCAGCCTGTATGTTTACATATCAGCAGATATGTACATGAGAATCTGCATCAGCCCAAAATTACAGCAGCTGCTTAGGTCCACATGTTTTAAAAGACGAACCTGGACAGTGATTTTTGGCTGTAAACATTAATACAATTAAAATAAAAGTTTGCTTTTATCTCGCACATGTGGCTATTGTGGGCTTAAGTTTACTAGTCAAACCAGGGCATGATTACTGCCAGACCTCTCAGATCCAATCACTTATACAGAGCCAGTCTAGCAATGTAACACAGACCTGAATGTCTCAAAAAGCAGCATGATCCACATTCTAAATAGACACTACTATTCTGGAAAGGGTTACATAGACTTAAAACACTAAAAGACTATACTGAACCACAGTGAGAGCTACTCTCCACTAGTGACGGTTTCATTTAGGTTTGAATTAGCTGAGGGGAGTAAAGCTCAGTTCTTACCGTGTAATACTTCAGCTTACGCTGGTGTAAGTGCATGATGTTGGTGCACACACCATTGAGGAAGTCTTGAGAGTGTGATATCAAGACCAAAATTCGTTTGAATCTGTAGAATAAATAAAAGATTAAAATCCTACAAGTAAACTAGACAACAAGCAAAACCAAACATGAACATTCACTGGGTTGCACAAACAGATCAGCTAAACGCTTCGGTCTAGTTTTTGTCAAAGCCCCGACCGTACTGAGAAACAAACTGCTTGACGACGAGGCTACAATTCGGCCTTCTGTTTACATCATATCAGCAATGACAACCCATAGAAAACTTTAATGGAACTCCAAAAAACAAACATACTCTTTCAGTTCTTCCTCCAGCCACACGCAAGCATCAAGGTCCAGGTGGTTTGTGGGCTCATCCAAGAGAAGCATGAAAGGTTTGAGAAACAGCGCTCTGTGAATGAAAGGAACACTGGTGTTAATGTTTAGCTAAGACTTTGCACGCGCTGTACTGCAATGTAGACAAACGGCTGCGGAAATCAGATTTTCGCTTCGGACAGTTTTTGTCACTGCACAGCCGCACCGCAGGTCACTGCTTGGCGACTGTGCTATCATTCGGCCTTTTAGTTCATCATTTCTCCGCAGGATTAAAGTTTGATTCGCTGGGCGTTACTTTAAGTGCATATGAGCCAACACTTTAGAAAGCCATGGTCACACCAGAGTTTAGTCAAATGTTCTGCCCTGAGAATGAATTACGGCAACATAAAAACTCAATTGTCTCTTGTAAAATTTCTATAGATTTTGGAGTTCAGTTGTTTATACACTGATTTTTTGGAATACATGGCTTGCTGGGTATTTAATATATTTATTAGGATTTTAAGATCATGTTTTACACACTTTGATTACATTCATGACAGGACAGGTAGTTACTCGTTATACAAGATTTATCAGTTCAAGTCTTTAATGTCAAACAATTTTGTATCTCCAATTAACCTGACTGAATGTCTTTGGACTGTGGGAGGACACCGAAGTTCCCAGAGGAAACCCACGCGGACAGGGAGAGAACATGCAAACTCCACACAGAAAGGACCCGGACCGCTTCACCTGGGAATCGAACCCAGGACCTTCTTGTTGTGAAGCGACAGGTGCTGGTACACCCAACCAACCGAAGCTGGCCCCTTAGATTTTAATGTAAAATTGACAAGTAGGCGACTAATCTGTTGCACATCTACAAACTTTTGTAGGACTTAATATCATAAGAGTTCTAGAAACTTAAAATACATTTAAATTTCTAACAAAACCAGAATTCTTATGCCTTATTGCTATGGAGCGTGATGGTTTGGTGTACAACGCTCTGGACTTCCAGCTAAAGGCTTTCCAGTCTGCAGGCTAAAGCAAGACTATTAAACATTAACTTCTAACATTAGCTTCTACTAAATGGCAACATGCAAATACGACTGTGCTAACAATTCTGCTTAAAATTCCATTGTGTACAGGCATGTTTCTACATGCAAATGGCAAGTTTCTGGTGTGACCACAGCTCTACAGCTCCAGTGAGTGGTTTAAGCTGCATGGAAACTTACCTAGCGAGAGCAACACGCATTCTCCATCCACCACTGAAGTCTTTGAGCTTTTTCTGTTGCATGGCCTTGGTGAAGCCGAGACCGTGGAGGATACGACAGGCTCGCATCTCTGCTTTATCTGCGTCCAGCTCCTCAAGTCGTTCGTACAGCTCCATCAGCTTCTCACACTCAGCTAAATCACACATGTGAGAAGAAAAACAAGATGGATTCAAACCATTTGTCTGAAGACTGGGATTCAAGGCACGTAGAGCTTTTAAAAAGCATTTGTTCCTTAACTGAACACAAAACCCTTTTCACAAAGTTCTTAAAGGAGAATGTTCAGAAAGGTCTATACTGTTCCACACCTAGGAAAGGGAGCTACAACCGACAAAATAGCCCCTATGAAAATGTGGCAAGCACTGAATACATTTCAAAAAAGATGGAGTCAAAATATTTGGCGTTGCCTTACCGTCTTCATGAGCAAGTCTCTCTGCTTCTTTCTCGAGCTTAATTCTTTCGTCGTCGACCTCCATGACGCACTGAAGTGCTGTCTTCTCACTGGGAGCCATCTCACGTGTCAGGTGGTAGATGTCAATGTGCTCTGGGATGGGCACTTCTCTGTGGCCAATAGCCGAGAGCAACATGGATTTACCTGGATAATAAACAAATGGTTAGATGTTCAGCATGGAAAACTTAAAACTAAAAAAAGCTCACTAACATTTAACCAGGCTGAGACATTAACAACCACAATTCCATAACCCGGGGGTTTGAATATTTTACAGCTTGTTCACACATCAGCTACATCAACTGTGCACATAGATGAGCATTTTCTAGAGATGACTATGCTTGTGTTTCAATAAAACAGCAGCAAACTATTGGTTTGAACCAACATGCAAACTGGAAATAAAACCACCTGTTCATGCTATTTAAGGTTACGGTGGGTCAGGTTCACTGTCCAGGTTGCAAGTCCATCACAGGGCAAACACAGAGGAAAACTATCACCAATTAACCCAACTGGATGTCTTTGGAATGTAAGAGAAAACCAGAGCACCCAGGGTTTGTCAAAGCCAACCTTCCCTCCTTCAAAAACTGTGTGGCTGCCCGACCAGGTTGAGAGCTCTGCTGAAGCTCTGCAGTGATTCATACTTTATGTTCAGCACAAAACATACCTGTTCCATTGAGGCCAATGAGACCATAGCGGCGACCCGAATTCAGCTCCAGACAGGTATCGTTGAGCAACTCTTGCCCATGGAAGGTTAGGGAGAGACTGCTGATGTGCACATCTGTGCTGTTGGGGTGGGACGCCAGCACCCCTGTTACGGCACGTGCTTCTGTCTTTTTCAGCTCAAACTCATCGAGCTCTTTTGTTATCGCAGCAACACCTGGGGAAAAATTCAAAGCTGGTATTAATTTTAAGAAGGGCATCCTTCTACATTACATCCTTCTACATCAGTTTGAGTGTTTATAATAATTGATACACTAATAAATCTTTAGTTAGAACCGTAAATAGGGAATGGTGCATATTACGTTTAAAATAAATCTTTTGTTATTGCAACACCCACCATTTTCACCATTCACACCGTTCTCTTGCTCCTCGGGTTTCTCCCCCTCGTCGTTCAACTCATCTGCTTTCTTCGGCCGCTGACGGGCTTTGGCGGCCTCTTTCTTCTTTGCTGCCTTCTTCTTGGCTAAATCGGACGGCATTGTGACTGTGGACCCGGGTTACACTGATAAAAAGCCTGGAAGACAGGGCAAATAATGGAAGAGACTATTAAAAAGTCTCTTATAGGAGTGTCCAGCTCTTCCAAAAAACCCTGCATAGTTGTCCAATAAAACACAATATAGTAAAGGTTAATTAACAAATGTGATGGTACTTGTCTGTGACTAATGACTGGACACAAGACCACTTTACAATTATCACATGGGGTTTCCAAAATTTGTCTTGCAATTCTCAAGGTTGCAAATGTTTAGTCATTTGGGAACGTGTCCCCCAGTTCATTAATGTTTAACATGTACCATGTGAGGAAATTGGGTCCTCTGGCACTAAAAGCAGATTTTTTCTAGACAGAATTGTATGTTTGCAGTTCATAACAGGGACAGTGGAAGCCGGTGGACTATCAACTGAAAGGTTGAGCGTTTGAATCACAGCTCTGCCGTGCAGCCACTGTTGGGTCCTTGAGCAAGGCTCTTAACCCTGTCTGCTCCAGTGGTGCCGTACAATGGCTGACCCTGCACTCAGACCCCAAGCTGGGATATGCGAAGACAGAATTTCATTGTACTGAACATCTGTACATCCTTCTTCTTCTATAAGAGTGGCTATATGCCAATAGTGTTGCCCAAAATCACAACCCTAATCACTGCAGAAGTGAAACCAATACTGGTGGTAAAATCTAACACTCACATTTTATCTGCCGAAACACAAAAAACACGTTTACAACTAAAAAGTGGTGTCTACACAATACTTTAAACTAAACTAATCACCAGCTTGGGAGTGACTTATCTGTTAAGCAAGATTTAATAAAAAACTGGTAACTGACAAAATCTGCTTATATTTGGGGCCAGGGTTACTGATTTGCCCACCTTCGCTTATTTAATTAAGATTTTAATGTCATGTTTTACACACTTTGATTGCATTCATGACAGAACAGCTAGTTACTGGTTACACAAGATTCATCAGTTCACAAGTTTAAGGTCAAACACAGTCATGGACAATTTGGTATCTCCATTTCACCTCACTTGCACATCCTTGGACAGTGGGAGGAAACCGGAGCACCTGGAGGAAACCCACGCGGAAAAAACAAAACAAAACAGAGTCAGAGTTATGGTAGGCTAGTTTTTATATTGCATTGTTTTACCATAAAACTGCCAATGCTGGGGAAGCCAGTTATAACTGGTTTAATGATTCTGGTTGTATCAAGCAGAGAAAACTTGAGACATTTAGTTTATGAACCTAAATCTCCTTCCATGTTACAGACAGTGATGTCAGTAGTCCAGCTTCTCTGGTATTATAATGTGTTTTTGTTCAAAAGGTCCAGGTGCTGGCGTTTTTGTTTCAGGAACACTGACCTCGCCTCATGTGGTTTAACTACTACAGTCTGTCGCCATTTAGCCCTATAGCATGCGGCTCAGGACTCGAGAGTCAGAAAACTAGTAAAATGAAGACTGGAGTCCAGACTTACTGCTATTTTACAAGCCCTACATTTAAAAGATGATGTTTATCTGTTTAAAAAGAGATACACATGTTAAAAAGGCGCTAATATCGACAAATATAGAGCATTCCTTCCAAATGGCTCACGTTGTTCGCTTATGGGGCCTAGCAACCATGCTAGCGAAAGCTAACCACACCATTTTGCCGATAAACGTTTAGTTAAAATACTACTTTTATAATAATACAATACGTCTCCGTGTTAGTTTTTATTCAGTCACCTTACGACAAAAACAATAAACATTTAAATGTCTATAAATGAGCTGAGAATTAGAAATGCGCGATAACCATCCGGCCGCATTGTGTCCTCACTGAACCGGCTATTCAGGCCGCATCTCAAACAGCTACTCAATAGTCAATAAGCGCACTACGTAGTGTACAAGCTGTTGATTTAACGCCTAGCGCATCTAGTGCACCTATCTAGGGACGACAAGGCAATTTAGGACTCATCCCCGGCCTGCTTTGCTGATCCGGTAAGCGCCAAGTCTTCTTGATAAAGCTCATCACACGCTGTCAATTTCAAGCCATGTATTTTAAGAAAACGAACAAGTGAAGCTATCTTTATACAGATAAGTTAGGTGTAATAATGACTGTAAATGAAAAAAAACCAAGATGTTAATATGTTACCTCTTCTTGTGGTTGAACAGCCCGGCTGAAGCTAGCACGAGAGGAACGGGCTCATGGCTCGCAGCTAGACCGCGTCAGGCCAACGCGCGTGCTCAACACCGGCTCGCCAGCCAATCACCTTTTTTAGACACACAGACGCCCCGCCCACTGGAGGCTGGAAATGATTCTGATTGGTCAGGTGAGGCTGTGAAATAGACGCCCCGCCCACTTCGTGAGAGCTTCGCGTTCTTGTACGGGCTTGATGTAGTGACTGTTTTTTTCCACTATGTGATTAACAGAACATGCAGTAGGTGGGTTGGCTACTCTGAACTGGAAGAGGGTGTGTTCATACCATACCTGGTGTTTCCAGCTGGATGTGTAATAAATAAACATTTCTCAAGGAAATTGATACAAGTAAGGACGTTGGTAGCTAGGGTATCAAGCCAATCCACCGCCAAGTTGTCACTGTTGGGCCCCTGAGCTGTTAAGAATAGTGTCCTGCAAACCTACTGGGCAGTTGTAGCCTAGCAGTTAAGGTACTGGACTAATATCAAAAGGTCCCCCTGTCAGGTTGCTGCTGTTGGGCCCCTGAGCAAGGCCCTTAACCCTCAGTTGCTCAAATTGTATTCCATCATAATTGTAAATCGCTTTGGATAAAAGCTAAATGCTGTAAATGTGAATGTTGTAATCTTATTGGACAGTTGTAGCCTAACAGTTAAGGTACAGGACTAGTAATCAGAAGGTCGCTGGTTCAAGCCCCACCACTGCCAGGTTGCTGCTGTTGGGCCCTTGAGCAAGGCACTTAACCCTCAAATGCTCAGGCTGTATACTGAAACGGTACTGAAAGTCGTTTTGGACACAGGAAAATGTAAATGTAAGAGCAAGCATTTACACTAAGCTTCATTCTCTAATCATTAAAATATTTCTGTGTGGATCTGAACATATGTTTGGCTCTGTCCTGTATGAAGGTCTGACCACTACCACGTTTTAGCTTCTTCACAGAGACAGACTGAATTTCATTTAAAATCTTATGTTTTACGTGATCAGTAATGCCACATATATAACAAATAGAAATGTAATTACTCATAAGACATTGATAAAACAAATGCATTTATTTACACACCGATGTTTGCAGCACAAGAACACAAGTTGTTTTAATTATTAAAAATTTTACAGGACTTCCAGAATGTACAACTGTGTGACATTCTTTTTAGCAGATGCATGTCATATGATACACATCTTCCCAAATGCATGTGTACAAATTACTCCCCAATTACCCAAAATAAAAAAAGACTTGTATTTAAACTTTGGTAAGTGCTTTAAAAATTGCATCCTTATTGTGGTTTTAAGGCAACAAAGTTACAATGATGATTTATACATGCTAAGCTTTTCATTTGCTTTTTTCCCCCCTAAACACAGGGTTTCATGCAACATGCACAAGTGTGATCATAAAAAAACTTGACTAAATTAAGGCCAGAGTTAATCTTTGTAATTCCATGGGGGGAAACATGTAAAATCACTAATCAGAAGATAAACAGAACCAAGATATATTACAAAACAAATTAATGTTTCACTTATTTATACATTGTCTGTTTGTACCTCCGCTTTATCCTGGTCAGGGTCTTATTCATTGGGCGAAAGGCAGGAAACACCCTGTACAGGTAGCCATTCCAGGGGCACAAACATGTTTCTGATTAATCCAACTTGGATTAATACACAAGTATACTATAATGTGTCAGCAGACACATTTCACATTCTAATAAAACAGATGCTCTGCTATGGAAGTCATTCTGTTATGACCTAGAGATGACACAGTGCATCAGATACAAGCTAGATCACAAATAACGTGCACGTTAAACACATATTATTACATACAATATTCAACATACAGTACTCAGTACCAACATCAAGCTGCTGGCAAACCAAACAAATGTGGGAATTTACAGTACATGGCACTTTCCAAAATGTCCATTGGTTTAACTCTCAACAGGTATTAAGCTTTCAATAAAAATACATATTTAGTGTGTTTTTATGCAGCTTTTAAATGTTTGTTTACATATGGCTGTTAAGTGTGGCCTATGTTTTACACTAGATTGTACAATAAAAATTTTGGAAAGCCTGATGTTTAAAATACATTAATAATAATACATGTAAATACCAAACTAAATTGTACATACAGTGTATCACAAAAGTGAGTACACCCCTCACATTTCTGCAAATATTTCATTATATCTTTTCATGGGACAACACTATAGACATGAAACTTGGATATAACTTAGAGTAGTCAGTGTACAGCTTGTATAGCAGTGTAGATTTACTGTCTTCTGAAAATAACTCAACACACAGCCATTAATGTCTAAATAGCTGGCAACATAAGTGAGTACACCCCACAGTGAACATGTCCAAATTGTGCCCAAATGTGTCGTTGTCCCTCCCTGGTGTCATGTGTCAAGGTCCCAGGTGTAAATGGGGAGCAGGGCTGTTAAATTTGGTGTTTTGGGTACAATTCTCTCATACTGGCCACTGGATATTCAACATGGCACCTCATGGCAAAGAACTCTCTGAGGATGTGAGAAATAGAATTGTTGCTCTCCACAAAGATGGCCTGGGCTATAAGAAGATTGCTAACACCCTGAAACTGAGCTACAGCATGGTGGCCAAGGTCATACAGCGGTTTTCCAGGACAGGTTCCACTCGGAACAGGCTTCGCCAGGGTCGACCAAAGAAGTTGAGTCCACGTGTTCGGCGTCATATCCAGAGGTTAACTTTAAAAAATAGACACATGAGTGCTGCCAGCATTGCTGCAGAGGTTGAAGACGTGGGAGGTCAGCCTGTCAGTGCTCAGACCACACGCCGCACACTGCATCAACTCGGTCTGCATGGTCATCATCCCAAAAGGAAGCTGACGCACAAGAAAGCCCGCAAACAGTTTGCTGAAGACAAGCAGTCCAAGAACATGGATTACTGGAATGCCCTGTGGTCTGACGAGACCAAGATAAACTTGTTTGGCTCAGATGGTGTCCAGCATGTGTGGCGGCGCCCTGGTGAGAAGTACCAAGACAACTGTATCTTGCCTACAGTCAAGCATGGTGGTGGTAGCATCATGGTCTTGGGCTGCATGAGTGTTGCTGGCACTGGGGAGCTGCAGTTCATTGAGGGAAACATGAATTCCAACATGTACTGTGACATTCTGAAACAGAGCATGATCCCCTCCCTTCGAAAACTGGAAGCTGAAGGTAAAGGTGATGGACTAAACCCAATTGAGCACCTGTGGCGCATCCTCAAGTGGAAGGTGGAGGAGTTCAAGGTGTCTAACATCCACCAGCTCCGTGATGTCATCATGGAGGAGTGGAAGAGGATTCCAGTAGCAACCTGTGCAGCTCTGGTGAATTCCATGCCCAGGAGGGTTAAGGCAGTGCTGGATAATCATGGTGGTCACACAAAATATTGACACTTTGGGCACAATTTGGACATGTTCACTGTGGGGTGTACTCACTTATGTTGCAGCTATTTAGACATTAATGGCTGTGTGTTGAGTTATTTTCAGAAGACAGTAAATCTACACTGCTATACAAGTTGTACACTGACTACTCTAACTTATATCCAAGTTTTATATCTATAGTGTTGTCCCATGAAAAGATATAATAAAATATTTGCAGAAATGTGAGGGGTGTACTCACTTTTGTGATACACTGTACATATACAAACTGTCCTTTAAATAACACACAATCACCCTGCTGGATGTTCATTGCAAAATTAAAACTCCCCAGAGTAACTGGCAACTAAAAAGCTGGTAACTTCTGCTCCAAAGTGAAATGAGTTCAAGTGGTGCGCATGGCCAAGGCCTGTTCAAGTTCTTGTCTCCGTTGCTGGATCTGTATTAGGAATCAAACAGCAGAAGTTTATCATCTTTAACACCCAATAGCTGCCCTCAGAACAGTGTTTTTCACATTGAAGAACACATATTGTTAATTATTTAACATCATAATTAAAAAAAAAAAAAAAAAGCCTGCACTGTGATGCAGGTGGTTATCATTGTTATCAATGTAGTCTCATAAATTAAAAAGACCTTGATTAATCAGTAACAGACACAGTAATGTACATTTTCTGATCTACTATGGCTTTTCTATACTTACAAAAACAAGCAGTAATGTTCTGCACATTTATGATAATTATAAACAACCCTAAATGACAGGAAGAAACTTGTGATGACACAGGACACATGAACATGACAAATCTTTCACAGACAGTGGCCCTCGGTCTTTAGGACTCTGGAGCAGAACTGTTCCAGCCAGCTTTATCAAGCAAAGTAAACACCAACCACTTTATGACTATATTATAGTTTTTCCTATTTTTTTCAATGTTGACTGACCTTGCAGTAGAAGTATCGACTGACAGCTTCCTGAGACCAGGGTTGATTATAAAACTCTGCTCTTCTTTCCTCTTCTGGGTTTCCCACCACATCTGTCATAACCTGTATAAATGACCAGAACATAGTCACAACCAGCTTTATCAGACAAATATTTATTCATGAAGGTAAGAACACACACACATACACACAAAATATGGGATACTGTTTTTTTTAAACAGATGTATTTGTTTATTCTGCCTCAAGTTGTGTAAAACCTAAAGTAATGAATAAGTAAAAGCGTCATGCTTGGTTTGTATGTATGTTTATAATAGACATGCAGTTCCACGCTCGACCAGCAGATGTCACCAGACCAAGTGAATATAATGAATGACATCTGCTGGTAAAGCTATGAAATTGCTCGTTATATCTGGCAACAGGATTATTTCATTAATTGTCTAAACACCGCTTTATACTGGTCACGGTCGCGGTGGGTTTAATTCATTGGGCAAGGAAACACCCTGGACATGTTGCCAGCCCAACACAGGACAGACACACACACACACTTCTAACTTTCAAGCAATTTTAAACTTGCCATTATTTAAATGTAATTTCTATCATGCACTATGGAACCAAATTGGAATAAGCTTTGCTTGTTTTTTAGCATTCTTGTTTTTTAGCACACCTTAAGGTCTCTGTTTTGTGAACATATCCAGTCCCGAATGTAGCCCCTGGGATCCTTGGAGAAACTTAGCATGAAATCTCTCTGGATCTTCAGCTGGTTGATGGACTCGATGGTCTCATGTATCTAATAAACACCAAACATGTACAATAAAATGCAGCATAAATCAAGAGAACCAGAGAAACGTCGGTATAAACTGTGTATGACAGCAATACATCTTACAGTAAATCATTTAGAGAGTTGATTTGACATAGATCAAAGTTATTAATATTCAATACAAATAAATAAATGCAACTTTGTAAAGGTCAACCTTGTTGTCTAGTGACGCTATCTCTTGCTGATTGGCTGTCGAGAGCAGGAAGCCGTTCATTTGGGTCTTTAGAGGATCGTCCATCTCGACGTCTATGTCATAACAGGCCGTCTTTTTGTGATCGCTGGGGTCCACACTGCTAAACAAAGACAGGGTGTGAATTTAATGCAAATAACAAATCTAAAGTTCGCGAACAGAAGACAAGACAGGTTCCCATCCAAAGCAGTTTACTGACACAGATTTTACCTGATGATATGATTTATTACAATCGGGTCGGGTGGTAGAAGCAGGTTGGTGAGCCGCTGAGGAATCTCGCTGAACTTCAGACGTGGGCAGTCGAAGATCTGAGTACAGTAAAACCACATCAGCTAAGAGACACATGTGGTAATACAGTAATACACAGAGATTTAATATAATACCAAAAACCTGTTCTGTGTAAATTGTGTTTAACTGATTCCATCACCTGTTTTTTTTTCCAGTTCCAAGTCCCTACAGGCCCAGTCCTAGAATGTGTTGCCGACATTAATTTGACATACAGTCAAAAAATATGTATTAATTAGTATCTTCTACCAGCACCGTGGTAAAGTATGCTAGCCCACTACAGTTGAGATCTAGGAATCCAGGGTTAGGATCTCAGCTGTGCTTTCACCCCATGAGGTGTCTGCATGGACATCATTAGCCATTGGGGGGATGAAAAAGTCTACGACCCTTAAAACAGTGATATTTTTATGTGATGGTACAGAGTGTACTTTATAAAGGCCAATACCTGCTGGAAATACTTGTCACAATTGATGTATTCCTTTTCGTGTGAGTCTTGCAGCTTATTAGTCTTGACATACTGCCACAGGGCCTGAATGATGCAGGAGCGTGTCTGTGTGTGGATACCTAGCAGCCGGGCAAGCCGAGGATCCAGCTTAAACTGGGGAGGCTGTAGACGAGAAATAAAATAGACACATAAGACACTACCTAGAAGATCTGTGTATTACTGTAGCACCTGTGTATAATTCATATCAAAGTATTTTACTTTTAGTCACTGCATGCAAAATGAACCACAATGAAAACAGCTGCATTAGAACAAAGCTTGTAGGGTGACAATGACCGTCTATTTAGCATTAACAGTCGGGACATTTAAGTTAACGGCTCGACCATCGTTCCTGCAAAGATGGGATCACAATGTGCCAAAATAAATTAGCATAGAAACGGTTACAACAGATTTTAAAATAGGCCATTAGGAGTACCATTAAACAATTTTACTTACAACCATAACTTCTTTTATACCTACATTTACAAGTCATATAAGATCTGTTAATGTGTGCACCTAAAGTACTACTAGACGGACATACTAATGATTTTTATATAATAATGGGCTGCAAGTAATATTTCAAATATTACAAACATTTAACACTTTATTAATAGGTGGAAAAATGGTAAACAATTTAAATAATAGAATATTTTTGCTTGCTTTGGGTAAATTTTACTATTTTTATTTTCTAAAGGTTCTGCAGGAACACTGCTGTATACTGACATGCCAATAAAATAAAAAGGATAATCTAAAGCAGATGGAATGCCTTTAGAAGCTGGGGTCAGAGTGCAGGGTCAGCCACTGTATGGCGCCGAGAGGGTTGAGGGCCTTGCTCAAGGGTCCAACAGTGGCGGCATGGTAGAGCTGGGATTCAAACCCACAACCTTCCAGTTGGTAACCAACAGCTCTACCCACTAGATTACCATTGTCCCTATACAAAATCTACCCAACCTAAACAACCACACAGGTCTAGACCTTTTATTAAAATACTTGTTGACATTTAGTAACCTTTATTTTAAAAACATGAAAACAGCCGGACTCACCGTAACCCCAACTAGAATAGTGCGACGTTAAAACTAGATCAGAAATAAGCCTGTACCTGATAATCCAGCATGAGGAGCAAAGTGCACCGCACATTCACATCACCAGGTCTCTTAACCTGAAAGCCGTCTGTCTCTTGGGTCGTTCCAGTGCGATGCCACTGTATATACAAAATAAAAAGGTAAAGTACAGATGAAGAGTACAGATAAGAACTGATAAAACAATGAGCTAAATGGTACACTCTGTGTTATTAGGAGCTGTGGTACTGGTACTTTTCCAGCATCTAATGCAGAAAAGCCAACTGAATGCTGAGACCCTGCAGAACATTTTTACTGCCAACTGTGACTTAATGCAACCCTTAATGCAAGGCCCCCTATCAATACACTATATGGCCAAAAGTATGTATGTACTGTATATCTAACCCAACTAAACATCCCATTCCAAAACCATGAGTATTATATGAAGTTGTGCCCTTTTTGAAAGGCTACATTATATTGGAGTGTGTCTGTAGGAATCTGTGACCATTTAATCACAAGGTAATTTGTAAGGTTAATAAATGAGGTTGGATTAGATGCCTGCAATCAACAATTTATTCAATTAATGTGATAATTGAGGTTGAGGGTCAGAGTTCACAATTATGCTGGAAGTTGGCAACATATTATTTCTTTTATTTGATTGATTTTACATACCTGTGAGCAAAGCTCATTAATTAGGAATGTCCACATAATTTTGGCCATATGGTATATTATAATAATGGGAGAGTTGCTTTATGGTTTGGATTTACTTGTCCTTTAAGAGAAAATGGTCACTGTAAACCAATACAGTTATTCTGACATACTGTATCACCTAATACCCTCCAGACAGCACTGCTGAGATTTCAACCAGGATTCCAACCTGGACATGATCGTGTCTGCATGGACATGATTGGCTAATGTCCTGCTCTTAATGCCAGTCCCAAATCTGGATAAAAATAGAAGGGCTGCGTCAGGAAGGGCATCCAAAGTAAAAACTGCTCCAGGTCTGGTATGTGGACCAGATCTACTCTGACGACCCCTATATACGGATATACAGGAGCAGCCAAAAGGAAAAAAAGCTGTAATTAAAAAATCACTGGTCTTTCATTAAAATGCATAAGTGATGCTGCGTGTGTGGCTGAATTTAAACTCTGTTACTAAGGACCTTTATCTGCACTTGATATTCTAAAACACTGGCACATTGGTCAGTGGATTTCTGTCATTTCCTAGGAACGTCATGGTAATGACTCACTCCGTGTCCTGGATACTGGATGGGCTATCAAGGCCTCTCTAAACTGGTAAATCACTGTTTTATTGCACACCTCAGTCTGGAATGTGGTTTGTATAAAAACCTGCAGGCATCAAGGACAATTTGAAGTGCTTTGAATAAACGCACATTAAACCTCCAATGTGTGGTGCTGCCAGAGAGAAACGAGAAGACAAAAATTTGCCTTTAAAGGACAATGGTAGGAGAAGAGGTGAAGACTGTGTCAATCTGACTCATTTTTTAAGAATGCAAGGCTGCCAACGATTTGTCTCTTAACAATAAACTCTTGTGTAACTATTTAAACCTCGTTTTGTAAGGCAGTGGTAACCTAGTGATCACACAATACTTAAATTGTATACTGTCACAATTGTAAGACACTTTGATTAAAGGGTTTGCTAAATAATGTAAATGTAAAGTAAGTAAGTCCACTATATGGATACGTGTTTAGCTCATTTAGTCTCAATCATGCATTTTAAGATGTTTTTGCTTCAAGGAAGACAAGCAATAAGGCTCTTCTCTGTACTTGCACCCAAGTGGTGGAACGAGCTTCCCTTGTCTGTTTGAACATCTGAGTCTCTCGCTGTCTTCAAAACACGATTAAAAACCTTCATCACCTCTTTACTAACATGTACTTACTAATGCTCTTATTCATTTGTTGCATTTAAAAAAAACTATGGAAGCACTTTTGTAGGTCACTCTGGATAAGAGTGTCTGCTAAATGCCGAACATGTAAATGTAAATGTAAGGTGTTATATGGTATAGCAGGGTTTTTTAAACCCTGAATCAAGACCCTTAGGTGAGTCGAGAGCCAAAAAATTATAATAATAATAATTAAATAAATTATTAAATAAAATGAATTGAAAAATATTAAATTATAATAATAATAAATGCCCCCTTGTGGAGGCTTTATGTTACATCTTGTTTAACACAGTGGGACCAGATTGCACGCAAAAAGAGAGAGAGAGAGAGAGAGAGAGAGAGTAAGATGCATTGCTTGTGTTACCTGGGTCACGTAAAAAATCATGGAAAAAATGTGGGTTGCTTGAAAGACAAACCCTGCGCTGTAGTATATGTAAGATATTGCTATGGGAACCAGAATTGCTATGAATTTTGCATCACTGAGACAGTTTGCTCAACTTTTCATGCTTGTGCATTGATTTTTTATATTGGTGAGTTATTTCACCAATAATTTAGATGGTACAGGTGAAAAATGTAAATACAATAAAGTTATTTTAAAACAACATTAATTCTTGAATCTTTCACTATTTGCAAAAATGCAGACATGAGTGTTATAATGTTTAAAGTCTGGATGCATGCTTACCTCCACTAAGTGGTTATCAGGGCCATACAGGTCCTTATCCAGCTCAATAACCAAACTTTTAAAGAATGAAGAGAACTTCCTCTTTTGCTTTCCAGCCTTGAAAACAAAGAGATATCAAAAGTCAAATCCTTGTTCATACTAACAAACGTTACAATCAATTTCTTTTCCATGTTGTGAAGCACAGCATTAGTATTCTTAGCACATGTGGCCAAATCTGTTTTACAGATTTGTTTTACAAAACCACAGCAAGACTAAGCTGATAAATATTTTTGGAGAAAAGTCCTTAGGTCAAGAACTCGCCCTGGAGAACTCTCCAGTTGCACCACTAGATAAATCAAGAAACCCTAACAGTACTGCTGGATAACAGGATGTTGTTGATGGCTCATGCTACACACCTCAACCAGGTGAACCAGGCCCATCCTGCAAACCTAAACCAGGTGAACCAGGCCCATCCTGCAAACCTGAACCTTTCCATTACAAAAATCTGTCCATTTCTTATCACAGAAACTACTCACTCATTCTTTAACCCTTTAATGGCCTGCTTAACCATTTGTTTCAGCTTACTTTAAGTCTAAATACTTAAAACAAGCAGTATTGAAATAATGTTGTTTGGGCCATATCTACTTCTTGGTTGACATGTTAAATTTAAAAATATTGGTGGATGGTTTAATGAAAACAGCCTTTCTATCCTTTATGTCAACTTGAAGCTAGAAGCTGAAAAATCATCCATGAAAAATTGCATAACTGTTTGGTAGAGGCTCATTTAAAATACTGTGTGCACTAGTAAAAAAAAATTGTTTGTTTTTGGTTTGTCCCAAGAAACTAAGAAATGCAAAGAAATTCATTTTTAAACATTATTTTCTTGGTGAGACCATTAAAGGGTTAACAATATGTCATCTTAACTCTTAAGATTTTTGGAAAGGTCCTGGGATTACTTACATCTTCCAGCAGTTTGCCTTCTACTCGTAGCTCCCAGGATGCAATGCTGCCCTCAGAGTCCTCTGAATCAGGCTTAGCGGGGTTGAATGTGTTGGAGATGTACAAACGCAGCTTCCGCTTTTGCTGCTTATACAGATAAAAACATAGTCTGATATTTAATAGTGATATTTCTTTATATCTGTTTCTTTGAGCATATAACACTGTGTAGCTACAGAATATAAAGAGGAACATCAATTAATCAAGTTATACTGCTCCCATACTGGATGGCACAGCTGTTAAAATGGGTGTCACATGAACATGGGTCTTGGGGACTTGGTTTAGATCCTAGGGTTCCCTCAGTATTTCGGTTGTCTCTTACCTCCCAAAAACATGTAAACATGTAGCTGACTGGCTACTCTAATTTGTGTGTGTGTATCTGCCCTGTTATGGACTGGCAACCTGTCCGGGGTGTGACGCCAAATGTGATTCATGTTTTTCAATACGATGGCACTGCAATGCTGGGGAACACCAAGACGTATTCTAAATACATTCATATTTTATGCATTTTAAGAAACATTACCAAAAATGTTTATAATGGAGTATTTGTATTAATGACTGCTACGATTTCTGTACTCAAAATAAATACATTGAAGTGGGCTTAAACATCTCTGACACACTTCTTCCACCCTAATCAGTAAAATCGGTGGTTAAAATACCTTCATAGGTCTTTTAAGGACCTCTTGAATATCCACCCTCTTCCTCATAATGGTTTGGTCCAGTTTGCGCTCAAAAGCCAGTAGGTCCATGTACGCCTGCGACTCGGGCACCAGCTCCCGGATCTGATGACACAAGGTTACGCATGATTAAAGGGGTGTAGACAGCGTTTATTAATACCTCATCATGGGAAAAAAAAATCAATTTAACATTCAATATGACGTTCTTTGAAAATGGCACTTCCTTAATAATCTGCTATTAATTACCAATTTAACACTGATTACCAACTTCTTCACCTGCTGTTAGCTGAACCTAGAAGATACCGCCCTATCCTAACCAAGTTTATTTTTTGCAGAACAGAAAAATGTCCTTGTCTAGAACGCAGAAATAATAAGCCTTGTTATTCGACACAGTTCAGGTTTTTCATTGCATTGCATCATGCAGCATCACAAATAACCCAGAGACAGTAAAGCGTGACGCTGCTCCCAGGATACAAAACATACCTTCTAAATAAGAGCGGGACAGGAACTGTCTTTCTTCTAACAAATGTTAAAGATGTCTGTGTCTTACAGCTCGTCCTGTGCCCCAACTCTTAGAACAGTTACCACAATAAGAAATAAACTCTCGTACCACAGACACTTGGCACTACAGACACTAAGAAGTCTGCCCATGTTACTGAGCACATTCCTGCATTTGTCCCCACATTCCCTCCCTTAACCTGTCAGTACCCCTCTGAAAATAGGATCCAACAGATTTACCTTACAGAAAAAAACAACAACAAAAACACAGACGAACAGAAAGCAAGAAAAGCCACTGCGATGCACCTCACCCTCTGAGGGAGAATCTTGTCTGCCATTTTCCGTCTCTTGGCACTACGGAGGGGAGAAAGGGGACAGAAAGAAATAGGGAGAGAGGAGAGAGAGAAAATGCATGTTACTATGGTGACTGATAAAGAGTCCACAGGCCATCTGCTGAATTGCCGGGACCCATCCAGGCGTTGTTCCAGCTGTGAATGAGTGTGAGTGTGCGAGAATGAAATAACCAGACAGAGTTAGATGGACAGAGACACTTCGAGACCTTGGAGACAGATTGGAGAAGATGTTCGATCAAAAAGTACTATTTGGACATAAAAGGCATTCTGGGTGTTTGTCTCTTACCTAATATTAAGTCAGACTTATAAGGATGATTAAAACATGGGCTAGGACACTAGAGACACTAGCTAGCCAAGCAGTCTTAGTGACTAAAGCTTCGCTATTTTTCCCTCAAACCCCCCCTGCTGCAGACCTCCACTCCTGACCAAGGACTTACACATGGTTCTTTGACACGTGCAGTAGCTGACTGCTTTCTCTTCATTTGCACAAGGCGAGTTAATATGGAGATCCGAATCACGCACTGAGAGTCACGTAACAATCTCCAATATCCCTCATTTTTGTTTATTCATCAATCAGCCAGCAGAGGTCGTACTGGAAGCAGTTATAAAGAATTCCCTCCAGCATTCCCACCCTCCGACGAGCCAGTATAGACGCCCGGCCTGCCGGTAGCAGAGCTGAGATTTGAACTCGTGAACTCGAACTTTAAACCCACTGCATGTAAGAATGTAAATTTCTAAAGTGTATCATGCAGCGCACAGTTTTTAAGCACCATCAGCTGTATCTGCATCTGTACATTTAACACTTTCTGTACGCAGTGTGCAGGATGAATTCCAACTAAACAGGGCATGTTAGCACCTACATATCTGATAAAACCATTGCAGACAATTACTGAGAAAAACTTAAACAAAGTTTAACAATTATTTTAGCCTTCACACTGGTGATTCTAAAGAAGAAGTGCTGTTCTTTTTATGGATTACTCAGCTTTGCCCAAGTACACTAAACACTAAAGATAGAAGAAGATTTTGTACTTTTACATAAGTAAAAGAACATAACCAGCAGTACTGTCTTTGCAGAGCTGGACTGGATGTACTTTTTGCTAATGAAGCTTAGGTGTAATAATAGATCTACTAAAAGACAAAATGCCAAAGGTAATGTAGAGCGGTGAAAAAAGCTGATGAATTATTTTTAATATCCTTTAATATCCTTTCTTTCATTTCTTTAAGATCTGAGGGGTCATCAATCCACAACAGGGCTTGAATTATGTTGTTATATGTACATGCACACTCACACTCATTAAGAAGAATTCCAAGTTCTACTTTGATGGCAGCATGTACTAATTCTCATCGGCTGTATGATGAACTGTATAACTGACTGCATTAAACAGATTTTAAATTTAAAATCTAAGTCTTGGCCAAAATATTAGGATATAAGCATTTCCCCAGCATTTTGTTTGCAAGTACAAATGCAAGACAATGCTAGACAATTAAATAAAGACATTAAACAAAGGTTTAATTGTAAATAAAATATAGTTAATTTGTAGTTGTTTTTCCCTGGACCACATCTGTACTAAAGGCTGCAATTATACTGTAGTGCAGTTATACATATTTAATATACTGATATTGAAACTAATAATGCTTTCACATTTAAACCAGTGACGAACATCAGAGAATAATTGCAAATCATGATACAGCATGTGATACTTTATACTGTAAATTCTAACTAAGATTCTACAGATTGAAGCAATGCACAGATAATAAAGTAGCTAAATGTTTCAATTATGTGTTCTGTGTATCCTGTGTTTTATGTGTATTATGTTAAACTATGAAATATGTGAGTAAAATACAGTAAAGTGCTGTAACCATCAAAGCATCAGTGCTGGTTTTGGTCACTAGATGGTGCAGCAGCAGTAGTGGACACATAACAATAAAAAGTGTGGCATCGTAATCAAACTGAGACCTAACATATCATGACCTATCATACAGCTGAAAAGTTGTCAGTATTATTCAAAAATAAAATAGACCACTTGAGAATGAACTGCTGTATATGACATGCCAAAATTCAGATAGCAGATCTTACTCACCTTCTTGACCGGTTCTGGACTGCAGAGGCTTGCACAGGTGGAGTGGTATTTGGACGTTTGCGGTTTGGGTCCAGAGAGGGGTTAGGTATTCCTGCCCGAATTGCGGGTGTTCCTCCATATGGGGGTCCAGGGGGGCCCATAGGGGCACCTTGATGGGGCATTCGGGCACCTGAAGTCATGCCTGGACGCTGCAGAGACAAAAAGAAAAAATGAAAGAGGACAACTTATTTCAAAATGACATCCCTCACCTAGTAAAGCAGTCCACAAACAAAAGCAAAGCCGTTTTACCATAATGACTGATGGGTAGTCTAACAACTTGGTAGTACAGAGTGAAATACAGTATGTACTACACTATTCATTCATTCAGTCACTGTCTGTTTTACCACTGGTTTATCCTGGTCAGGTCGCAGTGGGTCTGATTTATTGGGCGAAAGGCAGGAAACACCCCACACAGTTGTATTTGTTTTAGTAAGGAAGTAAGTAAGTATCTTAATAAGCATACACAATTCTAGTTTTACAATAATAAGAAGAAATATTAAAACATTACAAATGATTAACGTAAGTACTTGGTTGCCAAGCAGTTTCTGGTAATTATAGGGGGATTATTATAGGGATTATTTAAAGTTTTTCTGTATGAATTACAAAGTAAATTGTTCTAAACAGGATGTTTTAGGCTATAGTTCCATTTATAGTCCTGGTGTGCACTAAAAAATGCATCAATGTCCAATAATTTTTTCAATATACAAAAGTATATTAAATAACAAAAAAGACAGAGTACTTGCTTTACCCTGCTATATCATTAATATATACATTCTAAACCATTATAAACATATTGTAGCGTCGCTCTAGGGGCCCGGCACAGGCTTTACCCAGAAAGCCTTGCGGCAGTGGTGTCTAAGCTCACCGTAGCCGTGTATCCCGTTGTTGGGAGTGGGGTGGCTGCGGTGAGGGTTGGGTAAGTAGCCTTTATGTTTGTCTGTTGTATGAATGTCTGTGTGTATGAATGAGTGTCTGTCCTAATCCACTGAGTGAACTGCCAAGGGCAGCTCACTCGCAGCCCCGACGCTCGCCTTCCTACTCGCCGGCGCCACAATATTAAGTCATTATAGACATGTCATCATTAAATCATTATGACAGTATTTAAATAATACAGGCCATTTAAAAAAGATAAAGTCATAATACAAAATACAGACACAAGTGCAGATGTAGATCCACACACATCACACATTTTCAAACTGTGCAGTTCTTCAGTTTCTAAGAACTTGAGCCTTCCAATAGGGAGCATTAATCTGGGCCTGGGCCTCGTTCACCTGTGCCTGTCATTTCTGAGGAGACAGCTGAAACAGGACTACAGCGGGATCAGACTACAGCTTTAGAAAAGTAAGAGAGTGGTTTACTACTAACGCTAGCAAACCACTGTTTTATTGTCTGAATTCAGTGGAATCTTTAATAAATAAACAAACTAATAAACAGACAAAACTAATAAACTAATTAAAATGATTTTTGTCTTATTTTAAAATTTTTTAAATAAATATAAAAGTGTATTCTTTTTTATTTTTATTTTAGGGTGAACTAGAACGGAGGATGTGAGCCAGGCCCTATCGTCCAACATCACTGTCTGACCTCACATACGTTCTGCTAGACGAATGAGCAGAAATTCCCCCAGACACTGCACACTGGTTCTGACTCAACCGTGAGGATGTTAAAAGAATTGTGAACTCTTCTGAAACTGGTGCCAAAGCTAACAGTGCACTCTGCAGCTTCACACTCTGAGGTGACCTTCCCGACCCATTCGACCCTTCCCAAAGTGGGCCGAGCCCCAGAGTATCCTGGACCAGTTCAATCCCCCTCTGTGGGAGTAGAGGATGCTGGGATGTGAACATGTGGACACAGTAGGGCTTAGAACGTGTCAGTGTCTCTCAAGGTCGAAGCAAAGGTTTGAGGCACACAGGAAGGTTGGAATGGGCATCAGCACTGGCATCAGACACCAAAGTACTGCTGGGCAAACGGCCGTAATGAAGCAAAACTTCATGGAGCCAACACATTTTTATTTTATTTGTGTTTAATGTAAAGAGGTTCAGGGAAAAACTGTTAGAATTTGCAGTCACAAGAAAATAAAAGGGGCGCTCAGGTGTTGCAACGGCCTAATATGCTAGCCCATCGCTGCAGGGTTCAAATCTCAGCGGTGCTATCGGCCAGCCGGGCGTCTACTGCACCTCCTTAAACTAGGTTATTATATTATTATACATAGTGGGCACAATGTTAATCTGATAATATTACAGTTCGGAGAATGTGGTGGGTAATTTTGTTTTGAAGGTGACTCATTAGGAAGAGAAGAATTATATTGGTCAACTTATGCTTCCTGGAGGCAGAGCTCAAAGCTTTTAGCACCAGTTGAAGCTATCTGTACCTAAACATAAGTATTTTAACATAAATGGATGGATAGATGGATAGAAATACTGTATAGAAATACTATACTAATAATAAACGTTTACATATTTTACTACTGATTATCTGATCAGGGTAGCAATGCAGTAACACACCCTGGACAGGAGGCCAATCCCCCTCAGACACAGCCAAACATGCCTCTATGTAGATGCCCAACTGGTCAATAGCACCTCATGGGATTCAAACCATAAATCCCAGTGATGGTGGACTAGCGTGATGTACTGCTGTGCCGAGAGCCTTACAAAGAAATATGAAAATACAGTAAAATAAACATAAATAAATAAAAATTTAATAAAATAAATTGGATTAGGAGGGTCTCTGTCTATTAAAATCCCATCTCCAGTGATTGGTTGGCTAAAAAATAAAACTAAACTGTAAATGTAGCAAAAAATGAAAACACTGGTGCCCAGGTGGCACAGCGGGATATTCCGTTTGCACACCAGCAGAGTTTCTGAACGATTCGAAACTCGGTGTTGCCACCGGTCGGTTGGGTGCCATCTAGCGGGCATAATTGGCAGTGCCTGCAGCAGATACTAATTGGCCACCATATCTGCAGGGTGAGGGCCGGACTATGTGTGGGTGGGTGGGTCTTCATACGCTGTGTAAGGACCCTGATTGGCAGAAGAGACGCCCATGCAGAATGCATGGGCAAGAAGAGGAGGGCTGTGCACGCGTCGAAAGAGACGTGTACAGCGACGTGCTCTCCTCGGATGCAATCTGGCATCTATCAGCAGCAGAAGACAAAAAAAAAATTGAGTGTGCTAAATCGGGAGGAAAATGGGGAGAAAATGCAAAGAAAAAAAAAATTAAAACACCCTTTTACTTTCTATTTAATATCTGGTAGCCATTCTGTTATTGTACACAAAATGCAAATGCACATTTACATTATCCAATAGAATTCAATTATGTTTCAATGACACCTGGTGAATCGCAACTGGAAACACATTGCATTAATTAAATTAACGTAATCTAATTAAGATTTGAGTCTAATAAGTCTGCGTTTTGCTGCCATATGAGTGTAAAACTGCAAAAAAAGATCCATTCAGTGTTGGCACAGGCAGACTGACCAAAATCTGCGAGTCTCAGTCTCAGTGGAAAAGTTTGTGCCTGAAGCAGACTAAACAGAGGAGGAGCGTCTGCTGTGCGAAACCAGAAACCTCTATGTGAAGCTCATTCCTTAGCCTTGGCTGAACTTTCACATGCAGTGATTGGCTTTTCTGATCCAGTGATATCTCTGATGACTGCTGTGAGAAAAGTGGAAAATGCCTGAAGTGATCATTTTACTTGGGTGCTTCTCAGCCAGAAGCAGACCTTCAATAGGAACAACCCAAAAATAGATGAAAATTGCATAATGTTATCTGAACTTGTCTACTCCTTTACAGCACAACACTAAACGGCAAGTCAATAAATGTAGTTTTTTATGTACAGATGAACATTAGCTTTATATATGCAGATGCATTGGTAACAATCGAGTTGGTCCTTTCCTTCTTTGGCCTGGAGAACAAGATGTCCATTATTTCCATCTTATAAGGTGGACTCATCAGACCACATGTTTCCACTTAGCCTTAGTCCATCTCAGCTGAGCTTAAGCCCCCCAAAAAAGGTGAATTTAAGGGGCACTTTTGGATGTTGTTGATGTATGGCTTCCACTATACACTGATCAGGCATAACATTATGACCACCTTTCTAATATTGTGTTGCCCTCCCTTTGCTGCCAAATCAGCCCTACAACTGCAATGCACTGTGTATTCTGACACCTTTCTATCAGAACCAGCATTAACTTTTTCAGCAGTCAAAGCAACAGAAGCTCGTCTGTTAGATCGGACCACACGGGCCAGCCTTCGCTCCGTACGTGCATCAATGAGCCTTGGCCACCCATGACCCTGTCGCCGGTTTACCACTGTTTCTTCCTTGGACCACTTTCGATAGATACTGACCACTGCAGACCGGGAACACCCCACAAGAGCTGCAGTTTTGGGATGCTCTGACCCAGTCGTCCAGCCATCACAATTTTTCCTGCTTCTAACATCAACGTTGAGGATAAAATGTTCACTTGCTGCCTAATATATCCCACCCACTAACAGGTGCCGTGATGAAGAGATAGTCAGCGTTATTCACGTCACCTGTCAGTGGTCATAATGTTATGCCTGTTCGGTGTATGTAAGCTTTTATTTGTAGATGTGGCAACTGTGTTCAGAGATGAGAGTTTTCAAAAGTATTCCTGAGCTAATGTGATTATGTTTATTACAGATAGATGTCGGTTTTGAAGCAATGCCACCTAAAACTGATGGGTCTACAGGCTCAGGCTATGCTCCACAAAGTGTTGAACCTCAACCCGTAGTTACTTAAGCAACTAGGACTTGATTGTTAATGCTCCTTTTATACCCAATAATGATATTGACACTTATTACCTGTTCACTTGTTTACCTGAACAAAATTCCAAAACAGGTATTTTTGATCATTCCACAAATGCCCCAGTGTTACGTTGGTCTTGTTCCAAATATTTTTGGAATGTGTTGCAGGCGTCAAGTTAAGAAGTGTGTATTGTACAAAAATCAATAAGGTTATTGAAGGTTAAAGGTAAAACCTTTTTGAACAGCTAATTAAATACCTGTAAAAGACACTTTACAAATCTGCTTTCATTTGCAGTGGTTTGTTTGATGAAGCATTGAAGTGATCTCCATCCATGGAGAGATGAGTATGGAGGAGATGTGTGTATTCCATCCCTCCAATACACTTCCAGAGACTTGTGGAACATACACAGTGTTCTCATGAGTTCTGATGACTCAATACCCTATTAAGCCACTTTATGTTGGTAAATACTTAATCAATGCAAATTAAACTGCAGTGAACAAACCAGTCAATTAGAACGAGCCCAAAAATTGGCATCATTAGGCGACAGTATTCTGTAATAGAGTCAGCGTGTATCTTTGCATACTTCTTTATAGCAAAATGCATATTTTACAAATATTAAATGACACAACAGGATGGCACATTTACATCCAGAAAGCATTTACGTGCTCATGCAGCATGCACACAGACACACAGGCTAGGCTTACTCACTCACCACTCCATGAACAAGAAACTCCAACAGTTTACTCTTGGTGGCTTTGCGAGCTCCGCCAGCCGAATCCTCTGTAGCCATTGTAAGCAGCCTCCTATTTTCTCCCCCCACCCCCATAAAATTTCTCTTTTGTTGTCTGTATTACTAGCTCCCTCTCCCTGTCCGCCCGCTTTCCCTCGTATTCCTTCCACATTACCTCTCCTCCAAAAGAGAGCGCACCCTCCCTTTCTCCGTCTTCCAAATGCACCCTCGCTCCCGTCTCTCTTTTCATAAAGCATTGCTAAAATGCAGCCTCCTGCTTCACTCTCTCTCTTTCCCTCCCTTCCTTTATCCCTTTTTTAATAAAGGTTCCTCTCTTACAGATTCAGGGTAGCATTAGACTGGGGGGTCTGACAAGGGGGCTTTTGCTGGCCAACTACTAAGTCTTATGCATATAGCTATAAAATTTCACTGATAAGTGAAGGTGTGAACTGCATACAAAAGCCTAAATCAATACGAGTCTATAGTCATAGCCTATAGTGACATCACAACCGTTCGACAAGATTGACTTTTGGCCAGTTCAGGCCAGTTGATAAAAAGGCCAAATACATATGACCTATAGTCTTCCATTAACCCTCTCCCTGTCCTTTACAGTCCTAATATTTATATTACTGACAACAAATCATGTAACAGCCTGTGAAATTCATACATTTTATGGCCTGGTACGGTTACATTAAGCTTTACATATGAACCATAACTCACAAAATTCAAAGCTCTAGCAAACTGCTAGACACCACAAATGTTTATGCACGCAGCAGAACAATCTAAGCTGACTGTGCAGAGTAAAACATGCACTCCAGAATTACAGAAAACATTAGCTAGTTTGTTCTGCAGATGATGAATATGCTGAAGAGTTGGAAGTCTGTACAATGACCAAGGCAGTGATGACTGTGGCTGATTCTTAAAAACTTGATTTATAAAAAAATATGAATAAAACCGGGCGATTGGATGGCACAGTGCTAACCCACCATTGCTAGGATTCAAGGAATTGAGTTTATCCACAACGTTGTGTAAAACATTACAGCATTCAGTATGTGGCAGTTCTGCGCATAGTCTGAGCTAGTTCCGAGCTAGCAAAAAGCTAAAATAATATCATTAACCATTCTATAAAACTGTAATTAACAGAAAAGCATCTTAGATCAGGAAACATGTTGACCCTTAAGGTGGATGTTTGTTTGTTTATTAGGATTCTAACGTCATGTTTTACACCCTGGTTACATTCATGACAGAACAGGTAGTTACTCATTACACGAGATTCATCAGTTCACAAGGTTAAATTGAACACAGTCTCAGACAATTCAGTATCTCCAATTCACCTCTTTGGACTGTGGGAGGAAACCGGAGCACCCGGAGTAAACCCACGCAGACACGGGGAGAACATGCAAACTCCACACAGAAAGGACCCGGACCGCCCAACCTGAGGATCAAACCCAGGACCCTGGACAGTTAAAGACTAGAATAAATGGATCGAATTGTATCTAATAAAAATCATTTGTATTTGTTTGCAAGTAGCCATAGTATTTATACTTATAGTTATACAGTAATTATACAGTTATAAAACACACACTGCTCCTTTAATGATTATTTTCCCATTTGCCCATTGACCCAGTTATGTTTCACAGCAAAACCAACATCGAATTTATAGAACCATGGGTCATACAGTTCTGGATCTAGTTTTTATAGCAGAAAATGGACACAATATTGTTGTATACTAGTAATAATGTTCTAAGGACGCCAATGTTATGACATCCTACACAGATTTTAAAACATGTTGGATTTTAAAGCTCTGCATTTAATGCAATGGCCACTGAGCACCAAAATGAACGTAATATAATGTCTTCTAGTAAAGTAAAGAAACCAACCAGAAAATCCCCCTTTATAGATCCCTCATAAAACCAACATTATAGATTAGCAATGTCCCATTAAATGATAGAGCAAAAGAAGTTGTGCTGAGGGAACCAATATATTACAAATACTTTTAAAGCTTTAGTGAAAAGCTCACTGAGAGCCATATGTTTTTATACATGTTTAACATATTAAAACCTTATATTGGTTATAAAATATACAGGTTGTATGCTAGCATACTGATAGCTAATTTAGTAACTATAAAAACACCTCAGACGTGACTGAATAAACACACTTGGCCACTCAAAATCAACAGCGCCACCATGTGGAGAAGCTTTACAAAAAAAAGACCATTTGTAGGACAAAGGGCCTTTTATTTGTCTAACATTTTTCTAAGATGTGCAGTTGTTTAGTAAGTTTCAGTCCTTAAAACTGAAGTTAAAACACCATTACAAAGACCCCAATTATACAGCGGAGCCAAAAGGCCTTTAAAAATTGGTAAATGGTACAGGTTAATGGGAATGATTCGAAATCAGGAATACAGCATGTTTGTAGCAGAACCCAACCTTGAAGCAGCACCCGTATTCAGATGTCTTGAAACCATACTGTATGTAGTGTTAGGTACAAAATACAAAATCAGTTACAAACTGAAACAAAATCATGTAGATTGTGTAGATTTGAAGTGAGTATTTTGTATTCAATCAAATCTTAGCACAACATTGCTAGACGAATCTTAAGTGATCTGTTTGCACAAGAGATTGAATTTGAGAGTCTACTGTGTACAAGATCTGCGATAGAAATGTGCAGTTCACTTATCTCAGCAGTGGTGGGCTAGCGTAATAGACTGCCGAGCCACCTGAGCGCCAGTTACGAGATGTATGGTCTACAAACCTACTGTATTGCCAAATGAATTATGTATTTACAATCGCTAATACAAATGTAGTTGACTTTGTTTGGTAAGAAGACAACAGTAGGTGTATTTTAACACACAGTGTAATCTTCTAAAATGTTTTTATTGATTTTGTCAATTTGTAGATTTTCGTAATATCTGTGAATCATTTATTAATTGTCACACCAGTTAGGGTTGTGATGACCCAGCACCACATGGAAACACATGGCGGCAATAAATTCTGGACAGGGTGCCAATACCTCTCACTCTCACCTATTTACCCACACTTAGCAATCCACCTACTGAATAACCAATCCACCTACTGTCAGATTTTAGAACTATTTGAGACACAAAAATAACATGTCAAATTTTTACTTGTAGATTATTAAACTAATCATAGCAATTTCACTGAACTGTTGAGCTATCATTTCCAATTACTGAAACGTTTACGCGACGTACAGTTAAGACAGAATACAATGCAACTGAGGGATAAGGGCCTTGCTCAAGGGTCCAACAGTGGTAACTGGCAGTGGCGGGGATTGATCCAGCAAGCTTTTGGTCACTAGCCCACTTTTTTACCACGATGGCCACTTGCTGTGTACAATATTTGTATGCAAGTTATATCTTAAATAATAAAAAAAAGTTTCTATGAATTTTTTTAATGCATTTTCTCCCCCTTTAGCGCGTCCAGTTGCCCTATTGCATCATGTTTCCTCTCTGCCTATGCCAATCCCTGCTCTGACCGAGGAGATCGAAGCTAACCCACGCCCCCTCCAACACGTGGGCAGAAAGCCGCATGCATCTTATCACCCACAGATTGACGAGTGTTGTGCCACCTAGCGTTGTGTACGGAGAGACACACCCTAAGAGCACTCCTTCCCCAGCACGCCAGCAGAGGTCGTAATTGCACCAGTCTGACAGAGAGAGAGAGACCCATATCCGGCTTAGTCCCGCCCACCTGAACAACCGGCCAATCGTTGTTCATGTGGCCGCCCAGCCGGCAAGGCAGAGCTGAAATTCGATAGGATGTATTCGAGATCCCAGTCTGGTTGCAGCGTGTGTTTTTAAAATTCTCTCACTCCAGGACAAATGCAAGGACTTTCAGAGTAAAAGTTCAAGACTTCTGTGTGTAAAACCATTGTACTACAGTACATGTAAACCCCCATTAGGACAATCACTGACTGTACCACTAAGTTTGCCACCCAAACTGGGTCAAAAAGTTTTGTGCCTTCTTGCTTTTCATAAATAAACAATGCCGATAGTTAAAGTGCGTCTATATAATTTCTTAATTGAAACACCAAAACTAAAATACAGATATTTATTATTTTACCAGGTGATGAGTGGGTTCTAAAATAGGAACATGAACTGTAGAAGCATCCTGACTGTGTTTAATATGATCCTGGGTTTAATAAACAGCAATACATAGGAACAGTAAGCGCGTCTGGCTGTTCAGCAGCAGCAGCTGGAGAGATAAAGGAAAAGAAACGCGTGTTGTAATGGATGCTGAGGATTTATCTGAACCTACCTTCCTCTCCATATCTGCAGGATAGTTGTGCACAGCACTTACAGACAAACTGTGGCTGCCTGCTCGCTTCTTCCTGCTGGATATAAAAGCAAGAACGGCGGGATGTCGGATGAATTGAGGCCCGCTGTAGATGGAGGAGAGCGCACACGGTGCGGCAGAACCTAATGATGTGTCGATACCGAACGAGTCGGTTCCCAACTGGCACTCACTAATGGAGTCGACTCAACCGAGTGCTCATTTGAAAGCGAGTCAAATCGACCAAACGTCTGTGCACCGAAAACAATATAGAGCATCAACCAATAAACTGTATTTTAATTGTGTTTAAGTCTAAACATGTTTAGTTTTCCCTCAAAGTAATTAAAATAGAAGCCTAAAATCTCTTATTTATTTATTATTCTGATTATTCATTAAGTGTGTAGACCCTCAATACTTTGTAGAAGCTACTTTGGTGACAGATACAGCTGTAACTCTTTTGGGATGTGTATCTCCAAGCTTTCAAGGATGTTCCTGTATTAGGACCATCCTGACAAGCACACCAACGTAATTTCTGGTTGCATCCCAAATTAGTTCGAATGTAATACATCTAGGGTTGCCAACTTTCAGAACTGGAAATAAGGAACACCCTGGGCTGGCGGGTTGACAGAAGGCATAGGGTGTGGGGTGGGATGGCGGTTAGGGTCGCACCTATAAAAAATATAACGGGTCCTACACGGTCATAGGAACATTATCAAAATGTTTTATTTAGGCTGTTTAACATTTATTATTTTCATTCTTTGTAATAATAAATCAGAACCATATTTTAGGCAAAACAACATGCATAAAGAACATCATGTAACGTTTTTTCTCAGTAGTGCAAACAACATTTTTACATAATCCATCTTCACACTGACATGTCCCGGTTCTGGACTGCGTTGCTTAGAAAAGGCAGTGAGAAAATCTGGGGGTGCAATGCCCACCCCAGCGCCACCATAGCGCCGGCCCTGCTTGTGTTACTTTAGTTTCGACCTAAGCCGGATTCGAACCTAGGGCGGAAAAATAAGCACGATGCTCTCTGCCCACTGAGCTACTCCAACAGCCGAGTAATGGTCAGGTTGTTATGCTGATATCCCTGCGCACACATGGCGTTACTATGACTAAAAGTGAATACTACTTAAAATAATAACCAAACGCTTTCCCACGATAGCAGTTTCCTTCTGTTGCATACATATCGGCCTGTCTCAGTCTAATCTGCAGCATTTCTCTCCCATTGATAAAAATACGGAACCTAGTTAATCCTCTAGTTAATTTCCCCAAGGGGATCATTAAAGTCTTATCCAAATTTTCTTTACTAGCATGTGGAGCGGCACGGTGGCTAAGTGGGTAGCACTGTCGCCTCACAGCAAGAAGGTCCTGGGTTCGATCCCCAGGTGGGGCGGTCCAGGTCCTTTCTGTGTGGAGTTTGCATGTTCTCCCCGTGTCCGTGTGGGTTTCCTCCGGGTGCTCCGGGTGCTCCGGTTTCTGCCCACAGTCCAAAGACATGCAAGTGAGGTGAATTGGAGACACTAAATTGTCCATGACTGTGTTTGATATAACCTTGTGAACTGATGAATCTTGTGTAATGAGTAACTACCGTTCCTGTCATGAATGTAACCAAAGTGTAAAACATGACGTTAAAATCCTAATAAACAAACTAGCAAGTGGTTTGAGACACAGCTCAGAATTCAGCTACTGTTGTAATGTAACACTCACACGACTCCCAATTTTAATAAGCTTCATCCTATTCACATCCCCACCCTAACCCTCCACTCATAATGCATTATGGGTATTTCCCAAAGTCAGCAGACTAGAGAATCTTTTTTTCCATTGCCACATGCCATTTAGCATCCAAGCAGATGTGATCCGCCATTTGTGCCCCTCTGCCGTCTGATTTGTGGAGTGCTGCATAGATGGTTGTCCATCCAACAGGTTCTCAATGAGAATCATCAAGATTCTCACTTTGGCAGCAAAGCAGACAGCTCCTTGGATTTCATGGCATCGTCGTGGGCTCTTATAGACACAGGTGTGCCGCCAAACTATGTCCTATCAACTCAAATTGAAACCAAATGGACTCCAAATGGATTGAGTTCTAAACACATCTCAGGTATATTTATAGCATTAAAACATGACACACCTGATACAACTCAAAGTACTGCAGCACGTTGATTAATTTGTAGTTTTTATGGTTTATTTTTATTATTACCTCAAAAAAATTTTTGACTTCATTATGGGTAATTAAATGTAAATTGATGAATGCAAAAAAAAAGTCAAGGGGTCTGAATAATTTCTGATTTACTTGTTCTAAGAATCCAGCTCCTAGACTTGATCGCAATAGAATCGTTTGGGAGACGAAAGAGTCGGCTCTTATTACTGAACCGAACACATGTATATGACTCACTGAAAAGAGTCGAGAGGTTTTCGTCACAAATAGAAAAGAGACGCGCACGCGCAACCGGTCCAGTGTCTTAGGGAACGTCGTGAAACTACAGTACAGTGTAGAAAACGAACAGTAACCCAATCTGCTGCTGTGCTGTATTCAGTCTGGAAAATATTTAAGTATTTTAAGTAATTATAGTAAATTAAGTATTTTCATTTCATAACTTTATACTTATTTACACTTTTCTATGTACATCTTGCTTTCTGCACAGTGGTTGCCATGTTGAAACAGCAAATAAGGACAAAGTATAACAGAATGCATTTGTATTCTATAGCATTACAGTTTCCCCTCACCGCACTAAAGGGTCTTGTCTAAAACACTACCTTCCTGAATACAAAAGTGGCTTTCCAGAAGGTCTTGTCTCTCTTGCCACTGATCAGGCCCATCTTCTTCCCCCAGACTGACAGATGATTTAACCAGAGTCCAATGCCGTGGTCTTTACATTACCCCAGCCTCTGCCTGGCACTGCGCCTGGCATTTTGTTTCTTCTTGGCAGCTGCTTGACCATGCAAACAAGATGCATGGAGCTTCTAGTAAACAGTTTTTGTGCAGATGGAGTTTCCAGTGGGTAGAGCTTTGGGCGATCAATCAAAAGATTGTCGGTTCAAATCCAGGCTATGCAGCAACTGTTGGGTCCATGAGCAAGACCCTTAACCCTGTCTGCTCCAGGGGAACTGCACTCTGACCCCAGCTTCCAAACAAGCTGGAATATTCGGAAAAATAATTTCATTGTACTGTACATCTGTATATGTATATATGACAAATAAAGGGATTATTATTATTACATTGGTCAAGGAAGGCTTATTTGATTTTCCAGGTCATCCCACTTTGTGCAGGCCACTGTAGTGAATTTAAACAAAGGTTTTTTTATGCCTTTATAGCGCTAGCTTTGTGCACAGAGGCAGTCATACTGGAACAGCAACTAAGCTGTTGCTGCAAAGTTGGATTTGCAACGTTGCAAAGTGACCTCATACACATTACAACAAGGGTTTTAAGTAAGTAATTTTCTGTTCCCGATTGTGAATCCTCAGCCCGTTGCACCATGGACAACCCCCAATCTGACCAAGTAGAGACTTGTGTCCAATCTGCAACCGCTTCTTATCACCAGTCAGTGTTGGGGAGGCACACGGAACAGTCCTGGCAATCGCAGCAGCAGTGCAACGGCCAGTTGTGTTTGTGTTGACCCCTGGCCAGGTCGGCAGCTCTGCTGAGAGTGGTGTGCTAGTTCTAAGACCACTGCGTCACCCAAGTGACCACCAATTATTTTTTTAATTAAAGTAGAAAATATTAACAAAATAGCACAAATCAACCTTTATAAATGACACCAGTCAGCAATAAATAAAAGAATGATTTAATAGATTATGTATTTGTTTCAAAAGCAATTTTTTAAACATCGTACTTCATAGTCCCAACACACAACAGCAGTGCTGTCTGCTCCACTCTGGAAAAGTGCGAGACAGACAGACTTCCATAATTCTGCCTGTAAGTTTAATCACACGACTATTTAAACCCTCTCGTGAGCAAGAATCAGCCACACACTGGCAGCCTGCAAAGTCAAAAAAAAAAAGAGAAATATTGAGATAGGCACCATGAGCAATTCTATTAAAAAAAAAAGGAAACAAAAAAATTAAATATATAGCACATTTTGTTCTGTGACAAAAGCATAAACGTGGTGCAGATGAGAAGGTCTACAGTGAAGAAAAAAATCCACAGAGAAAACTGTGAGATTACTCCCTTCAAACAACCCGAGCGTCCAGGGATCCCAGAAAAGCAACATACATAGATCGGTGCTGGTTTATACGACTGATAAAACTCTCCTAATTAACGACGGTACACCCCGAATGCCACAAAACTAAAGAAAATGGTAATGCCCACGAGGGAGGCAGTGGCAGGAGCGGTGAAGAACTGGCGGTACTGGAACTGAAAGTACCAGAGCACCGAAAGCATGAGAACGAACAGAGGCACCATCAGGCTGCCCACGTTCAGCGCCATGTGCACCTGGTCGGCGGCCCGTGCCCCGGCGGGAACGGCCCGAGTGGCGTGCTGCGAAATGTGGCAGTGCAGGACGCAGTTGTCGGCGAGGTTGAGGGAGGCCAGATTTTGGGTGTCGTCCTGGAGAAGCTGACCTTGGTAGATGAGACGCACCTGGTGCTCCTGGCCTGCGAAGTAGGTCCTGCACAAACATAAAAGGTGCTAAGAGTTATACAGAAATAGCTTCCACAAGAAAAAGAAACATTGTCTATTATTTTAATGGTAATTAAGATTCAAGCATTAAGCCGCTCAGGTGGCGCAGCGGTAAAAAGAAACGCGCTGCAACCAGGGCTGGATTCTGAGAACGTGGTATAGAATCCAGCCTTGCTTTACCGGTTCGAAGCTGAGTGGCTATATGAGCAACGATTGGCCGGTTGCTCATATGGGGGGTGGGACAAAGAACCGGATGTGGGTCTCTCTCTGTCAGAATGCGATTGCGTTCTCTGCCGGCTGATTGGAGGCGCTTACACAGAGATGGGAGAGGGTGCCCTTAGGGTGTGTCTCTCCGCATGCAACGCTAGGTGGCGTGTTTCGGAGGGGATATGGGTTAGCTTCAATCACCTCCGTCAGGGCAGGGTTCGGCATAGACAGAGAGGAAGCACGATGCAAATTGAACAATTGGATGCGCTAAAAGGGGAGAAAAAGGGGTCAAAATTAAAAAAAAAAAAAAAAAAGATTCAAGCATTAGAATTATGTGCATTACTGTGTGCTACGGTGGGGATGAGTACTTTTACCAAACCTATTTTATGAAATGTCAAACTACAAATGTCCAGCAGGTCCAATTGTAATTATTAAGGACCTTTCTAATTTATGGACCATGAAATGACCCTTTTCCCGTGTAATTTGCAATTTGCTATAAAATTTAAACTTTAAAGTTTGTGTTTAGTGATTTTTTTATTTGTGTAGTGTTCAAGTGCCTCATGTTTACTGGTTAATTTGCTCTATGAGGCAGTTCTAGCAATCCTACGGCAATTCAGTTAGCAATCGCTTAGTCAAAATGTCTAAGAAGTCAAAGTCTACATCAGATAAAAACACGACTCACGGGCGCCCAGATGGTGCAGCGGGATATTCCGCTAGCACACCAGCACCAAGATTCTGAACACCCCGGGCACAATTGACAGTGCCTGCAGCAGACACAAATTGGCCATTGTGCCTGCTGAGTGGGGAAATGACCGGACTAAGTAGGTGGGGTCTTCAAACGCTGTACAAGGACCCTGATTAGCAGATTAGCGTCTGTGCAGACGCACGGGCGTAGAGAAGAGGTCCGCTAGGACTACGCACACGTCAGAGGGCACGTGAGCAGCGGTATACCCTCCTTGAACGCAGTCAGGGATCCACAGCAGCAGAAGACAAATTGACTACGCTAAATCGGGAGAAAAAAAAAGGAGAAAATGTATAAATAAATAGAAAAGAAAAACATGATTCGGGTAACCGAGTTCGGAAAACTCCCAACCAATTCTGTGGACGCAGAGTGGGGGTCAAAACACGGATGAGACGGAGCCTCGCACCATCGCTGGATGTTCTAGGTTCACACTCAACCATTAAGGTAGCTGTGCTGTGTATTGTAGCTTCCATTTATTCTGTCATTCAATTTATGAGGGTAATTTAATAACTGCCGTGAAATCTGTGAAATCTGTGATTTTTGAAAGTAGGGGCCTAGTCATTAGACTTAGTGAACAACAATAGGAACAAAACGAGGGAAAATGTGCACCCTGGGTCTCCTGCAGCTGCCAGCGAACCATCTCCATCATTTTACCCATAACAAGAATAACTAGCATACAATAATCTGTAGGTCAGTTTAAAAAAACACGCATTACCTTTTAAGGTAACCTATGGTGTCCTCAGGATGGACATGTGCTATCCGTTCTGTGTCATTCAAGAACTTCAGCCGTAATACCATGTTCCTCTCCACGTTACTGGCAACGTCTTCTGAGCTGGCTGCCTGTGAGGCGTCTGAGGCACTGACTGGTGGCTGAGCGTCAAGTGAAGGACCTGGTACATTTCTGTGCCTCAGACCGCCCCCTTCCAGCAGACCTCCGTCTCCTCCTGCCCCCCCAGCACCGGCGACGGAGCCACGTGCCTCGGCTTCTCGCCTCGTTTCGGCCTCAGTCTTTCCATCTTCTCCTGAGCGGCGGGGTGGCGAGGCGAGGTCACCAGTGGGAAGAGGCTCCTGGCTCTCGGGCTCTGCAGAGGGAGTGGAGCCGGGACTGGGCGTCACGAGGTGCTCGGGTGGCTCGGCGGTGTGTGTCGAGGCCCAGGCCAGGACCAGGACAAGCATGAGGAACACCACTCCGAAAAGCAGGGTGACCTCGTCGCCCACGCCCTCAATTAGAGCCATCCTGGGCGGATGTGTCCTGGCTAAGGCAACTTCAAATTAGGCACCTAGAGCACAGAAACAAAAGACGTATGTAAAATCTATTTATTAGAAAAGAAATGCAAAGAAACCAGGACTAATTCTATCAATAGGTCTGTATTATTATATTCTGTGTCACTTTTTTTTAGAAAACAAGCATTTTTTTAATTGTTTACACACACCCTGTCTGTTATTTCTGGAGGATTTCTGGGGATTTTCCCCTTAAATTTGGTGGTCTTGTCCTTGTCCTGTTACATCACTGCATTCATGTTTCCATTAATGATGTGTAAAGTCCCAGTAGTATTATCGGAATCACTTGCTCAATCCTTTTTTCTCAAAACACATTATGTAGGGGTTCAAATTATGCCAGTTTTTATAACAGATAACCGGCAGCACGGTGGCTCAGAAGATAGCACTGTCGCCTCACAGCAAGAAGGTCCTGGGTTTGATCCCAGGCCGGGTGGTCCGGGTCCTTTCTGTGTGGAGTGTCTGCGTGGGTTTCCTCCCACAGTCCAAAGACGTTCAAGTGAGGTGAATTGGAAAAACAACATTGTCCATGACATGATTGTGTTTGACATTAAACTTGTGAACTGATGAATCTTGTGTAAACAGTAACTACCTGCAGTCTCATGAATGTAACCAAAGTGTGTAAAACATGACGTTAAAATCCTAATAAACTAATAAATAAATATGTCCTGTTACATCACTGCATTCATGTTTCCATTAATGGTGTGTAAAATCCCAGTAGTATTATTGGAATCACTTGCTCAATCCTTCATTTTTTTTTCAAAACACAATGTGTAGGGGTGCAAATTATGACAGTTTCTTTTAACAGATAACCATATTAACAAGCATTTGTGCTTTAATAAAGAAAAAGAGTGATGTAGTGAATATACTGTAGCAGTGATGTAAACAAAAACAAAAGGGGTTGAATACTTGTTTTAGACACTGTATCTGATACTCTGGGCTCTGTTCTAGTTGGAAATGTTCCTGAGGAATAAAATCAGATAACTTTTCTATTTTAAAGAGTGAATTTTGCTTTCTTTTTTCCTTCAAATGTCTTTCTGAATATATAATGAAACAGCCACCTCCTACTTACTCTCTATATTGTTAGCAAATGGTTAGATAACATTAGATCAGATCAGACTGGATCTCAGTGATCTGCAGGTTTATATATTAAAATAACATCACATATTAAAACCTGCTCCAGTGCTAACAAGTGCTTCACTGCTTCACTGCTTCTCTGCTTCTCAACAGCTGCTGCTTGATGTTAGCTCGCTGCTACAGCTCTGATTAACTGTATTATGGACACTGTAAGATATCATTAATATAAATGTATAAACGCTTGACATGTCGGTGCTAAAAGACTTACTGTAAACATATCAGAGCTCAGTACAGTTACACCATTTACTCCACTTTCAAGTTCCTGATCGAGCTTGTGGCAGATCGGCCGCACTAACAGACACTCATCACATCCGGTACAACAAACAGCCACCGAAATACATAATAAAAGTCCTAGCAACAATAGTACAGGTGGACAAAATAACAGAAACAACACATTCTAAAGAGGGTTGATTTAACAGAGACTAAACCCCAACTGCAAACACAACTGCTAACACCAGTGCATAAGGCGCTGATCAGCACTTATCAGTATATATCTACAGCTGAAGTTTAATTATGGCATTGTTACAACCCTTTATGGTTTTGTTACAACCGTGGGAGCCTTTATGGCATAATAAAACACATTTTATAGTTGTAACAACACACATACTTAAACTGACAAATTTATTTATTAGGATTTTAACGTCACGTTTTACACATTTTGGTTACATTCATGACAGAACGAGTAGTTACTCATTACACAAGATTCATCAGTCAAACACAGTCATTGACAATTTTGTATCTCCAGTTCACCTCATTTGCATGTCTTTGGACTGTGGGAGGAAATGATAGTTGCATAGTTTATGTAAGTGCGTAAGTTACATATTTTGCATAAATTACATATTTTGCATAAGTTACGTATTCTGTGTAAGTTACGCTCGTTGCATAGTTTACATAAAGTGAGTAAGTTACGTATTTTGCATAAGTTACGTATTTTGCATAAGTTACATATTTTGCGTAAGTGTCGTATTTTGCATAAGTCCCGCTATTTGCGTAGTTTACGTAAAGTGAGTAAGTTACGTATTTTGCATAAGTTACACTCGTTGCATAGTGTGCATAAAGTGCATAAGTTACGTATTTTGCATAAGTTACATATTTTGCGTAAGTGTCGCATTTTGCGTAAGTTATACTATTTGCGTAGTTTACGTAAAGTGCGTAAGTTACGTGTTTTGCATAAGTTGCATATTTTGCGTGTCGTATTTTGCATAAGTTACGCTATTTGCGTAGTTTACATAAAGTGCATAAGTTACGTATTTTGCGTAAATTACACTATTTGCGTAGTTTACGTAAAGTCAGTAAGTTACGTATTTTGCATAAGTTACACTCGTTGCATAGTGTACATAAAGTGCATAAGTTACATATTTTGCATAAGTTACACTATTTGCGTAGTTTACATAAAGTGCCTAAGTTACGTATTTTGAGTAAATTACACTATTTGCGTAGTTTACGTAAAGTCAGTAAGTTACGTATTTTGCATAAGTTACACTCGTTGCATAGTGTACATAAAGTGCCTAAGTTACATATTTTGCATAAGTTACATATTTGCGTAGTTTACATAAAGTGCCTAAGTTACGTATTTTGCGTAAATTACACTATTTGCGTAGTTTACGTAAAGTCAGTAAGTTACGTATTTTGCATAAGTTACACTCGTTGCAGTGTACATAAAGTGCCTAAGTTACGTATTTTGCGTAAATTACACTATTTGCGTAGTTTACGTAAAGTCAGTAAGTTACGTATTTTGCATAAATTACACTATTTGCGTAGTTTACGTGAAGTCAGTAAGTTACGTATTTTGCATAAGTTACACTCGTTGCATAGTGTACATAAAGTGCCTAAGTTACGTATTTTGCATAAGTTACATATTTTGCGTAAGTTTCGCATTTTGCGTATATCACGTAAATTGCGTACCCTACTATATACGCACTTTGCGTACATTACGTAAAGCGCGTAAGTTACGTAATATGCATATGTTGCGTAACGTGCGTGAGTTACGTGTCTAGATTATCAATATCGTTTGCACAGGGTTTAATGAAGCACAGAGCAATTAACATTCACTTGGAATAAAAGAAGAACCTTAAATTTACTTGGATCCAAGATAATCTCAGCAGAGATGTGAATATTTGCTTCTGGCAGCTTCAAAAGGGTCATCAAAGTACACGAAATAGTCAAGTTAAGTCAAGTCAACTTTATTTATATAGCGCTTTTTACAGCAGACATTGTCTCAAAGCAACTTTACAAAATCCAAAACCAACAGATACAAAAACCCCTGTTGAGCAAGCCGAGGGCGACTGTGGCAAGGAAAAACTCCCTGAAAATTACAGGAAGAAACCTTGAGAGGAACCAGACTCAGCAGGGCCCATCCTTCATGGGTGGTCTGGAGGATACTTTAAATAAATAGGATTTACACAAATCATACAAAACACAGAATTAAATGAACTGAAAGTTATAACTGGCAGTAAATAAATAAATAAATAAATAATAATAATAGAGTTATTATTCGGTCTAGTCTTCAATAAAGTCTGTAGTGAGTTCTTGTCATTCTTGGTGCAATTACTCCAGACCCGTCACATCCGGCAGGAGCAGCATCATTGTCACGGCAGTCTCGACTTCAATCCTTAACCTCGGCAGGTAAACAGGTTTCCATCAGAATGCCCTTGGGGTAAAACAACAGAGAATGTAGTTAATAATGTACAATGCTAGTTGAGTAAAACAGTTTGACAGAGAGTTTTTGACTCCGGCAGCCCTAATTATTACAGCATAACTAAAAGGGAGAGCGAGCAGGTAACAAGGTCATGAAAGCTTTCATAGGACATCAGCGCCCATCTCCCCACCGTCACCAAACCTGTGTGATCGGACAAGAGAGGCAGAACGACAGCAACCCAACATCCCTGATCACCACAAGTTTCTATGACCAAGAACCCCCAAGCTCTGCGCCTTTGTCTATACTAATGAAAAGCCTGAGAAAATAAATATATTTTCAGTCTAGACTTAAACATTGAGACTGTGTCCGAATCCCGAACAGAGGCAGGAAGATTATTCCAGAGTTGTGGAGCTTTGTAAGAAAATGCTCTTCCACCAGCCATGATCTTTTTAATTCTAGGAACTATAAGTAACCCTGCATCTTGTGAGCGAAGTGGACGCGCTGGGTTGTAGTGATTAATAAGTTCACTCAGATAATGTGGAGCCAGACCATGTAGCGCTTTATAGGTTAGTAAAAGTATTTTGTAATCAATGCGGAATTTAACTGGCAGCCAGTGTAGAGATGATAGAACAGGACTAATATGATCAAATTTTCTAGTTCTAGTTAGCACTCGAGCTGCTGCATTTTGAACTAACTGGAGTTTGTTTATGGATCTACCAGAGCATCCAGTTAGAAGAGCGTTACAATAATCTAACTGAGAAGTTATAAACGCATGGATCAGTTTTTCAGTGTCATTAACAGACAGTATATTTCTTATATTAGAAATATTACACAAATGAAAGAAAGCAACTCTAGTAATATTATTGACATGTGTATCAAAGGAGAGATCTGAATCTAGTGTGACACCAAAGTTTTTTACATCTGGTCTGGGAGTAACAGAGAAAGTGTTTAGGTTAAGCACCAGGTTAGACAACTCAACTTATCTCTTGCAGCTTTAGAGCCAACAAGTAAAACCTCAGTTTTATCTGAATTAAGTAAAAGAAAATTACACGACATCCAGTTTTTATGTCGTTTACACAATCTTCTATCTTACTGATTGTGTCAGTATCGTTTGGTTTGGCTTATATATACAGCTGTGTGTCATCTGCATAGCAGTGAAAATGTACATTACATTACGTAAAGCGCGTAAGTTACGTAATATGCATATGTTGCGTAACGTGCGTGAGTTACGTGTCTAGATTATCAATATCGTTTGCACAGGGTTTAATGAAGCACAGAGCAATTAACATTCACTTGGAATAAAAGAAGAACCTTAAATTTACTTGGATCCAAGATAATCTCAGCAGAGATGTGAATATTTGCTTCTGGCAGCTTCAAAAGGGTCATCAAAGTACACGAAATAGTCAAGTTAAGTCAAGTCAACTTTATTTATATAGCGCTTTTTACAGCAGACATTGTCTCAAAGCAACTTTACAAAATCCAAAACCAACAGATACAAAAACCCCTGTTGAGCAAGCCGAGGGCGACTGTGGCAAGGAAAAACTCCCTGAAAATTACAGGAAGAAACCTTGAGAGGAACCAGACTCAGCAGGGCCCATCCTTCATGGGTGGTCTGGAGGATACTTTAAATAAATAGGATTTACACAAATCATACAAAACACAGAATTAAATGAACTGAAAGTTATAACTGGCAGTAAATAAATAAATAAATAAATAATAATAATAGAGTTATTATTCGGTCTAGTCTTCAATAAAGTCTGTAGTGAGTTCTTGTCATTCTTGGTGCAATTACTCCAGACCCGTCACATCCGGCAGGAGCAGCATCATTGTCACGGCAGTCTCGACTTCAATCCTTAACCTCGGCAGGTAAACAGGTTTCCATCAGAATGCCCTTGGGGTAAAACAACAGAGAATGTAGTTAATAATGTACAATGCTAGTTGAGTAAAACAGTTTGACAGAGAGTTTTTGACTCCGGCAGCCCTAATTATTACAGCATAACTAAAAGGGAGAGCGAGCAGGTAACAAGGTCATGAAAGCTTTCATAGGACATCAGCGCCCATCTCCCCACCGTCACCAAACCTGTGTGATCGGACAAGAGAGGCAGAACGACAGCAACCCAACATCCCTGATCACCACAAGTTTCTATGACCAAGAACCCCCAAGCTCTGCGCCTTTGTCTATACTAATGAAAAGCCTGAGAAAATAAATATATTTTCAGTCTAGACTTAAACATTGAGACTGTGTCCGAATCCCGAACAGAGGCAGGAAGATTATTCCAGAGTTGTGGAGCTTTGTAAGAAAATGCTCTTCCACCAGCCATGATCTTTTTAATTCTAGGAACTATAAGTAACCCTGCATCTTGTGAGCGAAGTGGACGCGCTGGGTTGTAGTGATTAATAAGTTCACTCAGATAATGTGGAGCCAGACCATGTAGCGCTTTATAGGTTAGTAAAAGTATTTTGTAATCAATGCGGAATTTAACTGGCAGCCAGTGTAGAGATGATAGAACAGGACTAATATGATCAAATTTTCTAGTTCTAGTTAGCACTCGAGCTGCTGCATTTTGAACTAACTGGAGTTTGTTTATGGATCTACCAGAGCATCCAGTTAGAAGAGCGTTACAATAATCTAACTGAGAAGTTATAAACGCATGGATCAGTTTTTCAGTGTCATTAACAGATAGTATATTTCTTATATTAGAAATATTACACAAATGAAAGAAAGCAACTCTAGTAATATTATTGACATGTGTATCAAAGGAGAGATCTGAATCTAGTGTGACACCAAAGTTTTTTACATCTGGTCTGGGAGTAACAGAGAAAGTGTTTAGGTTAAGCACCAGGTTAGACAACTCAACTTATCTCTTGCAGCTTTAGAGCCAACAAGTAAAACCTCAGTTTTATCTGAATTAAGTAAAAGAAAATTACACGACATCCAATTTTTATGTCGTTTACACAATCTTCTATCTTACTGATTGTGTCAGTATCGTTTGGTTTGGCTTATATATACAGCTGTGTGTCATCTGCATAGCAGTGAAAATGTATGCCATGTTTATGAATAATTTCTCCTAGTGGAAGCATATAGAGTGTCAATAATAACGGTGCCAGTACCGACCCCTGTGGAACACCACACTTTACTTTTGTAGTTTCTGAGCATTTATTATTTACATAAACAAATTGAGTGTTCAGTCAAATATGATTTGAACCAAGAGAGTGCGAGTCCTTTAACACCTACTGTATTTTCTAACCTATCCAGTAAAATGTTATGATCGACCGTATCGAACGCTGCACTAAGATCTAATAGAACAAGAAAAGAGACACATCCATTATCAGAAGACATTAACAACTCGTTAACTACTCTAATTAATGCGGTTTCGGTACTATGGTTGGGTTCTAAATCTAGATTGAAATTTTTCATGAATACAATTTTCTTTCAAATAAGAGCATAACTGTTTGGAAACGACTTTTTCTAATATCTTAGAGACAAAAGGAAGGTTTGAAATTGGCCTATAATTAGATAAAACATGTGGATCAAGATTAGGTTTTTTAATCAGGGGTTTAATAAGAGCACTTTTAAACAATTTAGGTACATACCCAAAGCTAAGGGATGCATTGATTAATGTAAGCAGGGGCTCTACAATAGCTGGGAGTAAATCTTTAAGTAAACGAGTTGGAACAGGATCGAGTATACACGATGATGACAACGATGATTTAATCAACGCAGTTAGTTCATTTTGGGAGATTGGATTAAAGGAATTTAGTTGGATTACATTGTTACTATTATCATCACTATTATCACCAATGCTGCTAAGAGTGAGTTTATACTTAACATTGGCAGGTGACACACTCTAACTCTGAAGTCGTATTTTTTTATCTTATCATTAAAGTATTTTTAAAAATCATCGCTGGTACAGTCGGGTGGTATATTAGATTCAGTTTCATTTACGTTTTTAGGAATCTACGATTGTTCTTATTTTTCTCTATCAGAGACGAATAATATAAAGATTTCGCTTTTATAAGCGATTTTTCCACACAAAAATTCCACTTTATAATGATAGTACACCATCTGTAGATGTCACTCAGTTAATATCAATCAATTCTGATGTATCATTTCTAAATAAAGGCCTTTATATTGCCATATTTCTATTATTTTAACTCTAGACTGTTATTAAAAAGAAATGCTCAAGTTTCCACACAAAAATTCCACTTCATAATGATAGTACACCATCTGTAGTTTACACTCAGATAATATCAAGCAATTCTGATGTGTCATTTCTGATGTGTCATTTCTAAATAACGGCCTTTATATTTCCACATTTCAATTATTTTAACTCTAGACTGTTATTAAAAAAGAATTCTCTAGTTTCCACAGAATAATTCCACTTCATAATGATAGTACACTGTCTGTAGATGTCACTCAGTTAATATCAAGCATTTCTGATGTCAATTTTAAATAAAGGCCATTATATTGCCACATTTCTATTGTTTTCACTCTAGACTGTTATTAAAAGGAATTCTCTAGCTTCCACACAAAAATTCCACTTCATAATGATAATACACTATCTGTAGATGTCACTCAGTTAATATCAAGCAATTCTGATGTGTCATTTCTAAATAAAGGTCTTTATATTGTTATTTTTCTATCATTTTCAATCTAGACTGTTAATAAAAAGAATTCTTTAGTTTCCAAAGAATAATTCCACTTCATAATGATAGTACACCATCTGTAGTTTACACTCAGTTAATATCAAGCAATTCTGATGTATCATTTCTAAATAAAGGCTTTTATATTGTCTAATTTCCATTATTTTCAATGTAGACTGTTATTAAAAAGAATTCTCTAGTTTCCACACAATAATTCCACTTCATAATGATAGTACACCATCTGTAGATGTCACTCAGTTAATATCAAGCAATTCTGATATATCATTTCTAAATAAAGGCTTTTATATTGTCTAATTTAAATTATTTTAACTCGACTGTTATTAAAAAGAATTCTCTAGTTTCCACACAACAGTTCTAAAGTGAAACTAGAGAATTCTTTTTAATAATCGTCTATATTGAAAATAATTGAAATTTGACAAAATAAAGGTCTTTATTTAGAAATAACACAGAAATGCTTGATATTAACTGAGTGACATCTACAGTACAGATGGTGTACTATCATTATGAAGTGGAATTGTTTTGTGGAAACAAGAGAATCCCTTTTAATAACAGTCTAGATTTAAAATAATTGAAATTTGACATTATAAAGGCCTTAATTTAAAAATAACACATCAGAATTGCTTGATATTAACTGAGTGACATCTACAGATGATGTACTATCATTATGAAGTGAAAATGTTCTGTGGAAACTAAAGAATTCTTTTTTTATATCAATCTAGAGTGAAATTAATAGAAATGTGAAAATATGTAAAGCTTTTATTTAGAAATGACACATCAGAAATTCTTGATATTACCTGAGTGACATCTACAGATGGTGTATTATCATTATGAAGTGGAATTATTGTGTGGAAACTAAAGAAATCTTTTTAATAACAGTCTAAAGTTAAAATAATAGAAATGTGGCAATATAAAGACCACTATTTAGAAATGACACATCAGCATTGCTTGATATTTACTGAGTGTAAACTACAGGTGGTGTACTATCATTACGAAGTTGAATTGTTTTGTGAAAACAAGACAATTCCTGTTAATAACAGTCTAGAGTAAAAATAATTAAGGCATTTATTTAGAAATTATACATCAGAATTGCTTGATATTTACTGAGTGACATCTACAGATGGTGTACCGTCATAATGAAGTGGAATTATTGTGTGGAAACTAGAAAATTCCTTTTAATAACAATCTGTAGAATGAAATTAATAGAAATGTGAAAATATAAAAGGCTTTTATTTAGAAATGATACATCAGAAATGCTTGATATTAACTGAGTGACATCTACAGATGGTGTACTATCATTATGAAGTGGAATTGTTTTGTGGAAACTAGAGAATTCTTTTTAATAACAGTCTGAAGTTAAAATAAATGGAAATTTGACAATATAAAAGCCTTTATTTAAAAATGATACATCAGAATTGCTTGATATGAACTGAGTGACATCTACAGATGGTGTACTATCATTATGAAGTGGAATTGTTGTGTGGAAACTAGAGAATTCTTTTTAATAACAGACTAGAGTTAAAATAATTGGAAATTTGACAATATAAAAGCCTTTATTTAAAAATGATACATCAGAATTGCTTGATATGAACTGAGTGACATCTACAGATTGTGTACTATCATTATGAAGTGGAATTGTTTTGTGGAAACTAGAGAATTATTTTTAATAACAGTCAAGAGATAAAATATTTGAAATTTGACAATATAAAGGCCTTTATTTAAAAATGATACATCAGAATTGCTTGATATGAACTGAGTGACATCTACAGATTGTGTACTATCATTATGAAGTGGAATTGTTTTGTGGAAACTAGAGAATTATTTTTAATAACAGTCAAGAGATAAAATATTTGAAATTTGACAATATAAAAGCCTTTATTTTAAAAATGATACATCAGAATTGCTTGATATGAACTGAGTGACATCTACAGATGGTGTACTATTATTATGAAGTGTAATTGTTGTGTGGAAACTAGAGAATTCTTTTTAATAACAGACTAGAGTTAAAATAATTGGAAATTTGACAATATAAAAGCCTTTATTTAAAAATGATACATCAGAATTGCTTGATATTAACTGGGTGACATCTACAGATGGTGTACTATCATTATCAAGTGGAATTGTTTTGTGGAAACTAGAAAATTCTTTTTAATAACAATCTAGAGTTAAAATAATAGAAATTTGACAATATAAAAGCCTTTATTTTAAAAATGATACATCAGAATTGCTTGATATTAACTGAGTGACATCTACAGAGGGTGTACTATCATTATGAAGTGTAATTGTTGTGTGGAAACTAGAAAATTCTTTTTAAAATGAGTCCAGAGTTAAAATATTTGAAATTTGACAATATAAAGGCCTTTATTAAAAAATGACACATCAGAATTGCTTGATATAAACTGAGTGACATCTACAGAGGGTGTACTATCATTATGAAGTGGAATTGTTTTGTGGAAACTAGAGAATTTTTTTAAATATTAGTCTAGAATTAAAATAATTTGAAATTTGACAATATGAAGGCTTTTATTTAAAAATGATACATCAGAATTGCTTCATATTAACTGAGTGACATCTACAGATGGTGTACTATCATTATGAAGTGGAATTATTATGTGGAAACTAGAGAATTATTTTTAATAACAGTCTATAGTTAAAATAATGGAAATTTGACAATATAAAAGCTTTTATTTAAAAATGACAAATCAGAATTGCTTAATATTTACTAAGTAACATCTACAGATGGTGTACTATCATTATGAAGTGGAATTGTTTTGTGGAAACCAGAGAATTGTTTTTAATAACAGTCTAGATATAAAAATGTTGAAATTTGACAATATAAAGGCCGTTATTAAAAAAATTATACATCAGAATTGCTTGATATTAACTGAGTGACATCTACAGATGGTGTACTATCATTATGAAGTGGAATTGTTTTGTGGAAACTAGAGAATTCTTTTTAACAACAGTCTAGATTTAAAATAATGGAAATTCGACAATATTAAGGCCTTTATTTAAAATTGATACATCAGAATTACTTGATATTAACTGAGTGACATCTACAGATGGTTTACTATCATTATGAAGTGTAATTGTTGTGTGGAAACTAGAGAATTCTTTTTAATAACAGACTAGAGTTAAAATAATTGGAAATTTGACAATATAAAAGCCTTTATTTAAAAATGATACATCAGAATTGCTTGATATTAACTGGGTGACATCTACAGATGGTGTACTATTATTATGAAGTGTAATTGTTGTGTGGAAACTAGAGAATTCTTTTTAATAACAGACTAGAGTTAAAATAATTGGAAATTTGACAATATAAAAGCCTTTATTTAAAAATGATACATCAGAATTGCTTGATATTAACTGGGTGACATCTACAGATGGTGTACTATCATTATGAAGTGGAATTGTTTTGTGGAAACTAGAAAATTCTTTTTAATAACAGTCAAGAGTTAAAATAATGGAAATTTGACAATATAAAAGCCTTTATTTAAAAATAATACATCAGAATTGCTTGATATTACCTGAGTGAAATCTACAGATGGTGTACTATCATTATCAAGTGGAATTGTTCTGTGGAAACTAGAGAATTCTTTTTATAACAGTCTAGAGTTAAAATATTTGAAATTTGAAAATATAAAGGCCTTTATTTAAAAATGATACATCAGAATTGCTTGATATTAACTGGGTGACATCTAGAGATTGTGTACTATTATTATGAAGTTAAATTATTGTGTGGAAACTAGAGAATTCTTTTTAATTACAGTGTAGAATTAAAATAATGGAAATTTGACAATATAAAGGCCTTTATTTAAAAAACTGTTATATTTTTATATTTTTTTAGATGATATATTGATATTTTTAACTGATATATTTATTTATGTTTTAACTGATATATTCATATTTTAAGTGATATATTTATATATATTTGTAACCGATATATTTATATATTTTAACTGATATATTTAAATATTTTTAACTGATATATTTTTAACCGATGTGGTCACGTTCACGTCGTCAGTGACTTTTTTTTTATTAGTTTTACTAGACGCTATTACCGTAATGTTTAGTATACGCACATCCTTAGAAACATCGTGGGGGCTGATCTGACTGAGCATTTCGAAGTGGAAGCTGGCTTGACCGCAGTTAAAACGATGTGGTTGCTGTATATTATTGGATAGGGACACTTCATATATTAGTAGGGAGTGATCAGAAATTAAGTCATTCTGTGGTACAATTACCAGGTTGTCTATGTTCATACCATAAGTAAGTATTAAATCTAAGGTATGTTTACAGCGGTGAGTTGGTCCTGTTACATTTTGGGTGATGCCTAAAGATTCTAAAATGGAGTTCAACGCAGTTTTGAGTGGATTACATTTATCCTCATAATGAATATTAAAGTCACCAACAATTAAAGCTTTCTTAGTTGATAAGACTAATTTAGAAAGAAAATCGGCAAATTCGTGAAGAAATTCTGAGTAAGGACCAGGTGGTCGATAAACAGTAACCAGCTTAAACATACTAACATAACATAGTTAGTTTTATCAGATGAACATTTATTGGTTATGTCAGAGATAAGAACTTCAAACGAGTTTGTTATGGGAGATGATTTTACAGTAAGACCTTTATGTCTTTGTCATAAATTGTGGCTATTCCTCCACCACGACCACTAAGACGTGGCTTATGTTCATAACTGTAACCCGGAGGAGATGCTTCATTTAAACCCAGATACTCATCAGGTCTAGCCCAGGTCTCAGTTAAACAAAGTGCACTAAGACTATTATCTGTAATCATTTCATTTACAATTACTGTTTTGCATGCAAGTGATCTGATATTTAGAAGTCCTAACTTTAGTTTAGCCTTACTAGTGTTTTCATGTTCATTTAGATTAATTTTAATTAAGTTATTATGACATACTAAAATCACAGAATGACATTAGATGTCACAGATTCGATTTGTAAGGAAAAACAGACCCGAAAGGTTTGTGGTTTGCAAAATACTGGCGTCAATGGTGTTATGCAGGGTGTTTATTTATTTATTTATTTAATTCTGTTCTTTTAAAAGATTACAAATCTGACCCGACTGCTGCCTGATCGGCAAGAAGTTTTCTCTTAGTTCATTCTACTGATTAAGCACAGAATATTGCATTAATAATCAATAATGAAAATGAAGGTTTTTACAATGTTCTGCTTGAGAAAGAACGTGTTACAGTGAGATATTTGGACTTTTTTGCTAAAGCATGCAAATGTCTCACACCATGTAACACACACACACACCAAGGTATTTATGGAAACAATACAGGTTTCATATTTGAAACAGATATTGTATATTGCATAAGTGTTATTTTATTATAATAAATTATTATAACAAATATTTATCATATTGTAGAATGATTTCATTATTATTATTTTATGTTTTATTATTCATATTCGCTCATTTTAAATTGATGTATGCAAGACTTTCCAAAAAAGTAAAAAAAAGGATTTAAGACTAGGAACATTGCCTGGGCATAAAATGAACTCTAGAATGAATCTTGTTATTGGGTAGACCTGGATTGACAGCTCTGTGGTTTATTTAGAGCCTTTGAGATGAATTTTGTATTCTCCTTATTCTCGATGGCTGTGCACTTTATGGCTAAAAGCATGTGTACTTTAAATCAGTTAATATTGAAAGTTTTGCAGTGCCATTAACAGAGAAAAATATTCAAAAGTGGTACACAGTCACCATCTTACTTCACAGTAAAACACAAAGAACAGCAGTCAAAACATAGTAAACTGGAAAAAATAAACACAGTCACATTGTTTTTAATTTTTAATAATAATCTGATATACATTTTTATGTATAAACATATTCCCAGATTTCCCCGCTTACGACCCAACACAGACACACCGTCATTCGGAGCAACACCTGCCATAATAAATAATTTATTCTCCCATACAACAGCGAAGCAAACGCACACAGTCAAAGTGCCATGATGAGAACCAGATCACAGAAAACTATCTATGTAGTAATACCATTAAAACATTTCTCCAAAATGTGCACTAAACTATTATAAAACAAAAACCTTTTGCTGATAAGACCTGTAGTATTTTACCTAAACTGTCCGTCTCTTAGAAAAAGTTCCACCCAGTAAGTCATGCTCATCTTTCAATTACAGTTTTGAAATAAGGGACACTGCATAAGTTATGCATAAGTGTTAAACAGCAATATGACAACATAAGGGAATGGATTATTCATCCATCATTCTAAGTACTATTTTTTAGTACACAGTGCATCGCTTTGCGTTCCTTTAAGTGATAAAATAGACCAACAAACTCTGAGAAAATAAAATATATATCGCTCTTCTTTAAGGATTCGTCTCCTCTGTACATTCATTGTCATTCTGACAGACTCTTTATTAGTGAATTTATTCAGGTCAGCCCAATGATATATAATCACTGTATTGTAATCCTGTACAGTTCTTATTTTGGTTCCTCCAAGAACCTTTACTGATGTGCTACAATAAACTAAATCATCTTTTCCATCATAAATGTTTAAATGTATTTATTGTTCATTGTTAAGGGCTTTTGTGGCATAAAAAGAATCAACTGGACTGGTTATTTAGGAATCAAATGGTTCTTCAATGGTTCTACTCTCAACAAAACTGTTCTCACATCTGTACTTTAAGAGAGACTAACAAAAATGTTTACCATAAAAGCCACCTTTCATCCTAAACAACCACAACAAAGCAGATTCCAAGTGTCCATCCTGTACCTGCCCCCTAACTGGTTTCAAAAACTAAAGAGAGACAGATTACCAACAACGGAGATAAAAACACAAGGATCTTAGTGAGCGTGACAGTATTTTAAATGCGTAACATAGTATTACGTATGTCCTGTTAGCAAATCAAGAACTGAAAACTTTGAGACACCAAATCTGGACAAAATACAAAACAAAATCTGATTAAAGACGGATTACGTAGGTTTTTGGAATTCAGCTACGCCTCTGGCCCAAAATGGATTGCAAGCACCTGCAGAAATAAGGTGATACGGTTTATAATAGTTTTCTAACTGCTTTGCCTTCATACTGGTTGAAATGATTGTTGAGTCAAAATTTTTTTTTGACTTTGTTTTGATAATCAATGACATGATCAATAAGCATGTGTAAAAATTGTTGTTGGCTTGTAAGGCCAATTCACAACAGCACTATGACACTAGTTTTAAGCAGTTATATTAGGACTTTAATAAGGTGAATTTTTTACCTTTAACCTTTAACAGCAACTACCTGGTTATTACCTCAGCAGCAGAAAGGTACAGCAGGTTCTGGCTGTGTGATAATTCAGTGATATCAGTATTCCAATCAATTTTACATTTTGTCCAGAGGTGCTTTTTTTTTTAGCTAAGAACCGAGACACCCACCCACTGACTTGTGGGTCAGTGTCACCACAACCTGCCCTAAAACATAGGACTGTTTCTTCATACACACTTTCTCATACACACTCAAACACACACAATCATGGGTCTTCCATTCTGCAAAACGATAAAGCCTGATGAACGTGTAGGTTGCACATGCTCGCAGTCGTGCCCACTTAGACTGCTCTGATTTTCCACTGTCATAAAGGAACCTCCAGAAGCTTCTTGTGCAGATACTGCTTCACTTCCTCTATCCCGTTCAGCTTTTCCAATTCCAGGTACGGCAACTGATGAAGAGAAATGGTAATATTAGCGGTGTGAGAGGAAAATGATCATTTACAATAGAAGTATCAATATGTAATCAATTACTACTTAGAACATGTAGATATGTTTAGGGCATGATTGCCAGTAGTCTTATTCCAATATTCCAAGAATACTGCTACAATAGAATGTTACTGGATGGGTACATGGTCCAAAACCCAGTTCTAGCTGGTTTAGACCAGTTCCTCCGTCTGGCTAAGAAATCTCTGTTAACTGTGGAATCTTCCACTGTCCTAAGAAGTCACTGATGGGAGTATGTAAGGGTGCTTATTATTTTCTGTGGGATCGCATTCACAGAGTCTCTAACACAGTGTAAGACTCTGTGGGTGTGATCCTTCTCTGCAGACAAGATTAAAACTCTTTTCTACTCACAATCCAGTCTTTGAGGTATTACATGATGGGTTTTTCCACCACAATTTGGCACCCAAACGAGGGGCAGCATATTTTACATGAATATTTTTATTGTACAGTTTCAGCTGCCTTATAAAATTATTATTTCTTGATGTGCCAGTATGTATGAGACAAGGGAAAAAACATGGCTGAAATCTATGCCAGACTAAGCATAATCAGACATGGGAAACAAATGATATTGCAATCTGTTTTTCCAAACTCACATAAAATTAGTGCACTAAACGTAATTTATGCACTGCTTGCAGTCTAGTAGCTAGCAGATAAACCATACGTAGTTCAAACTAGAATTTACATTTTCTAATATTGCCATTAGTTGTAGCCTAGTGGTTAAAGTACTGGACTAGTAAGCATAGGGTTGCTGGTTCAAACCCTGCCAGTGCAGATTCCCTTGAGTATGGCCATTAAACCCTTAATTGCTTAGACTGTATACTGTAAGTCGCTTTGGATAAATGCATCTGCAAGAATAAATGAATTAAATGAAAAATTCATAAACATTTTACATAATCGCAGATGGACTGTTGTATGCCATCAAAACGGCTGTGGACACCAAACAAAACACAATTAACTCCCATTTTTTCCAATACTTCGCTTAGCTATTCTGCGTCATTGTGCAAATCAACACACTTGAAACTGGCGTGGCCAAAACACCCTGCGATGGATTGGCGCCCTGTCCGGAATATTCCTGCCATGTACCCAGTGTTTCCCGAAGGAACAAGACTCGACACGACACAACCCTGACCAAGATAAAGCAGTTGATGAAAATGAAATAGAAACAAAACAAATTAGTGTATTTTTACCCATCAGTCTACATACAATTACCCATAATGCTAAGGAAAACATGTTAAACATTAGATTGCTGTGCCACCCAAGCACAAAATGACATTTATTATTAAGTAAAAAGTGACTGAAGCAGAGTCACCACAGATTGGACACAGATTGTCGTAGGGGGTGTGTGGTGATCCAGCTCTCCAGGATCAGATCGTAGATTCATGATCGGGAATTGGAAATGACTAAATTGGTTGATAAAGGCAAAATGATAATGATAAAAACTTAGCAAATGGCTTACCTGCAGAATAACGTAGCCTAGCAGCTGCAAGTGGCGGTCTCTCATAGCCCGGGAGCCCACCAGAACATCAGAGTTGTGGCAGTAGTGCCACTTATCGTTCACTGACATGATCACCCTGCAGATAAAATAAAAACACACTAGTAAAACACTCGCCACACAATTCTGAGTCAGAACATTTGTTCTGTCATGCCAAATCACCAGCTACATCGTCTTCTGCCTCCGTGTTTAAAGACACTTCTGTTTGACTGACCTTTTGATGTTCTCTGTGTTCCTCTGCATCTCGGGGGGTTTTGCTGAGTGAAGCTGGATTGGCGCAGCAGTCACTGCATCGCTTTCTCCTGCTTCATAAGTCACCCCTTCATAAAACGGTGCTATATCGCCATCTGGTCTCAAATTTGTCCCCACTGGGATGGAGGCACCTGCCTCGTCCTCCAAAATCTTGCCAATAGAAAACTGGAAAAGTGAGTCCTGGGGTGCGGTCGCTCCATGAACAGCCGACCCAGCCTGAGCCAGACACTCTGATGGGCTGCTCAGTGTGGAGCTGTCCTGGCTCTCCAGCGAGTGCTCCTTGGCCAGGCTGGCGTAGTAGTCCGAGCTCGGATAGTAGGGACTGTAGTCCAGTGGCACCGCACCGTTGGTGCCCGCTCTCTGCAAGTGTTGTGGCATGAAGGTGGAATCCACTTCAGGCTGCTTGTCCACCCCCTCCTCCAGGGGTTGAGAGAAGGGCGAGAACTTCTGAAAGTCAGAGGTCAGAGCCGTGACAGAGCTGGAACCTTCCGCTAATTTAGGATTCACGAGTGTGCACGATGGAGAGTCTGTTGTTAACGAGACCGCGGCTGAGCCGGCTCTGATTGGGAGAACGCGGCCTACGTGGTCTATCCACAGCAGAAAGTCTGGGGAAGAATGGAAAGTGCAAAAAGTGAAACTGGATTTCTGTGTTAATTACCCATAAGCTGTGGGCTGATTTTCAAATAGATCGGTGAGATCAGTTTTGCCAAGGTTACACTGCAGTCACATTGTACACCACAAAATAGCGTTTGTGGTGGCGGTGCCATTGTTTCCATTGTTTCCTAAATTGAGCACCACGCACTGAGCACATTTACCTCTTTGATGCTCGGTTTTTACTGCTCATCGCTAAGCACCAAGTTCAATCTGATTACACTCTCACCAGTTTGACACTGACTTTTCCAAAGCTTCACCTATATTGTTTGTTTATTAGGGTTTTAACGTCATGTTTTACACTTTTGGTTACATTCATGACAGAAACGGTAGTTACTCATTACACAAGGTTAATCAGTTCACACTGTTATAGCGAACACAATCTTGGACAATTTTGTATCTCTAATTCACCTCACTTGCATGTCTTTGGACTGTGGGAGGAAACAGGAGCACCTGGAGTAAACCCACGCAGACACGGGGAGAACATGCAAACTCCACACAGAAAGGACCTGGACCACCCCACCTGGGGATCGAACCCAGGACCTTCTTGCTGTGAGGCGACAGTGCTACCCACCAAGCTTCACCTGTGACGCAAATTGTTAATATGACAGACAGAAATGAAGCCCAGACATGGCAGAGAGAAACTGATTCTCACTGTTTCACTCAACCTTAAATCTAGCATGGCGGCATTGAGAGTAGAAAACTTACTTCATCATGGAATCACTTGTCTTGGCTTTCGAGTTCTTTAATATCATTTCATTCACCGTTAAATTAAACCACTTCATTCTTTAGCTTCGTGAAAAGGCTCTGCTATGACCTGAAAGGGGCTGTTCATGCGTTAAAATCTCATAACGGTCTTAACTTTCTTCTCAAAGTTGTGCAGAAACCATATTTTTCTTCATACAGAATGTCCTTGTTTATTATTATGACTATATATTATAGACACTATTATATATTAGTGTGATGAATACAAAAAAAACACAAATGTTTGTTAACCGAATCTCTAACACAGAGAAACACTTTCTCTTTACCTGTGTAATATCCAGGAGGTAAAACTTCATCCTGTTTGTAACCGTGTTCTCCAACCAACTGCCGAAGGGCCTCGGCAACCAGACCTTTGTAACTGCGACACAAAATACAAAACCACAAATGGGGCCACAAAAAGTGAGCAGCAAGGTACAAGCAGAACTTTCAAGCAGTCTCTGTCTATGTTTCCATCATAATCCCTTTTAGAGCTACGTGGCACAGCTAGTTTAATGAGAGCCACAAAAAATATGGTTTCTGATGACCAGGGTTAAATCCTGGCTGTGAATAATTTTGTACCCAGGTTTGGTACCTACCTCTCACTAACATAAAGATAGTGAATTGGCTATTGTTTGTTTGTTTATTAGAATTTTTATGTCATGTTTTACACATTTTGGTTACATTCATGACAGAACAGGTAGTTACTCATTACACAAGATTCATCAGTTCACAAGTTTAATATCAAACACAGTCACTGACAATTTTGTATCTCCAATTTACCTCACTTGCATGTCTTTGTACTGTGGGAGGAAACCAGAGCACCCGGAGGAAACCCACGCAGACACGGGGAGAACATGCAAACTCCACACAGAAAGGACCTGGCCCGCATCACCTGGGGATCTAAACCAGGACCTTCTTGCTGTAAGGCGACAGTGCCGCCGTGCCGCCCAATTGGCTATTGTAAGCAAGTGAGTAAATATATGAGAGTGTTCACATTCCCTTTCCTGTATAATCATGTTTTGTTTGATGAACTGAACTCACTGGAGATAAACCAGCCCACAGATGCATTTGCTGTGGTAAAATCTGGCACTGACCTGTATTTACGGTTCACTTCGTCAGCAGTGAGTGCATGGTCGAACATGAGCACTTTGTGTGAATCCTGCAGTCGAGGCCCTGTGTAGTCTCTGTGCTCGAGCTCCACCGCAGCGTCCAGCAGGGACAAATACCGGCGTACAATCAGAGCGTACGGACTGTCTGCACAGCACACAGCAGAAAATACAATCAGTAAGAGAATTAGTGATTAAAAAGTTATGTTAGTTAAACAGGCTGGCTTTAAAAGTAAGTTAAGACTATTAATATCAGAAATGATGCAGTCGAGATTCCCACATTTGGGAAATTCAAAGGGGTCAACACAACCGGAGTGCAATGGCTGAGCATCAGCCTGGGTGAACCACCTTCTTGATCATAGTCTCGCCCGTGCCAGGTAAGTATCTGTCTGTCTGTCTGTCTGTCTGTCTGTCCATCTGTCTGTCTGTCTATCTATCCGTCTGTCTGTCTGTCTATTTGTGGCAGTTGTAGCCAAGTGGTTAAGGTACTGGACTAGTAAGCAGAAGGTTGCCGGTTCAAACCCCACCACTGCCAGGTTGCCACTGTTGAGCCCTTGGGCAAGGCCTTTAACCCTGAATTGCTTAGACTGTATAATGTTAGTTGCATTGGACAAAAGCGTCTGCTCAATGCAAAAAATTTAAATGTTCTGTCTGTCTATCTATTATACTAATACTAGGGCGGCACGGTGGCTAAGTGGGTAGCACTGTTGTCTCACAGCAAGAAGGTCCTGGGTTCGATCCCCAGGTGAGGTGGTCCGGGTCCTTTCTGTGTGGAGTTTGCATGTTCTCCCCGTGTCCGCGTGGGTTTTCCTCCGGGTGCTCCGGTTTCCTCCCACAGTCCAAAGACGTGCAAGTGAGGTAAATCGGAGACACTAAATTGTCCAAGACTGTGTTTGATATAACCTTGTGAAATGATGGACCTTGTGTAATGAGTAACTACCGTTCCTGTCATGAATGTAACCAAATGTGTAAAACATGATGTTAAAATCCTATAAACAAACAAACACTAATACTTCGCTTGAAAGTGCAGTGTTTTGAAAGGCAACAGACTCACTGGTGACGTTGCTGATGAAGGAGGGAGAGAAGACGCGGTGAAGAACCAGGACAGGGAAATGGCCCAGCTGGAAGAGAGACATGAGGATGTTGACCGTAGCCAGAGGTGAGCTGAGAGCCTTCATCTCCAGCACCATTTCCAGCTTGGAGAAAAACTGTGCCTCATTTGCCGGTCGATAACTCATGCGACTGAAAGGAAAAACAAGCTTCTGGATCACCTGGGGGAAAAAAAGTTATTCAGGATTATTTAAACATATCTGTAATTAAACATGACGTAACAAATGCCTGATAAATGCCTGATAAATATTGTATTTAGATTAATATAAGCTATAAAATGTGAATGGTCCACACCTTGCTGTCTAAGTACTCGCCCTTCTTAACCAAGAATTCAGCGATGGTGTCGAGTAGTTGAGTCTCTCTGAGACGATGACGGGCGATATACTTGGCAATAAGGGCCATGGTGTAGGGGGTGATGCTGTCGACCTTTTTAGGTAGCTCTTCTAATAGATTATAAGAAAATATAAAACAATTATAAATAATTTACACACACATACATATATGTAATAAAATAACAGTCACAAGTGTATTACACACAGATTCACCAAAAAGCAAATTATTTTAAAGCATTTGTTTTTTAATAATTGCAGATTTTTTACACAATAAAGGAGAAAAATGAAGGGGGGGGGGGGGGGGGGGTGTTAAAGTAATATTAATATTTAAATTAATTGTACTGAAATATGCCACACGTTACTTTATTACTCTGGTGACATCTGGTGGTAAAACTGTGGAATGGCAATCCCTTCACTCTGCCCTCATGACACAACCCTCCTTAAGAGCGACCTGAGAAGCGCATCTTTTAATATTTAGGCTGTCTGGCCATCCCCAACCCTCAAACATAGCCAATTATGTCTGTGAAGACACCTGACCGGTCGATAGCACTGCTAAGATTCAGATTTTGGTTTGTTAGTGGTAGTGGAATTGTGTATTTTACCGCTGCGCCATGGGCGGCACGGTGGCTAACTGGGTAGCACTGTCGCCTCACAGCAAGGAGGTCCTGGGTTCGATTCCCAGGTGATTGTTAAAGCTCTAACTAAATAAAAAATGAGTATAAACAAAACCTGCAAACAATTCCCTCCCAATAATAAGCTGCATTTGACATGCGCACAATTTAAACAGCACAAAACAAACACAACACACCTGCCAGGCTGCTTATAAACTTCTCCTGCCTGTTCTGATAGAAGAGATGTGAGCTGAAGATAAGCTCAAGACTCTTGTTGCTGGCCTCGCGGGCACAGGCCGCCAGCATTTCATCCAGCAGGGTCATCTCGTGGTCTCTCACACAGCTGACGCTGGCCAGCGTGTGCTTTACCAGGCGCAGGATCTTTCGGTTGACCATCAGCTGTTCGGCAGAGGCGCCGTCGGCAGCCTGCAGCGTGCGCCACTTGGTGCGGTAGTACGAGAGCAGCAGGAAGAGCGTCTGCGGGTGCCGCTCGCGCTCGATGTTCTTCTCCAGGCCTGAAAGGCAAGACTCGATGAGCGGATGCTGGCTGGACGGGTGCAGCTTCATGCAGCTGCTGAACACCATGGAGATGTCCTTCTGGTTGAACTGGGACAGACGTCCCTGCGACTCCTCCTCCAGCACCTGCACAATCCGAGAGTCGCTGGGCAGCCCTAGAGGGACACAAGGCTACGGTCAGACAGGATGCAGCTTTATATGTAGAACATAAACTCGACTATAAAAATCACATCAAGAGAATGAGGGCGCTTATATGGAACTGATTCCCTCTTTGATGCAGGAACAGAGTTACTCTTGGTGAAGATTTTTCACTACATGTTGGTTCATTCACTTCTAATGTTATTTATTTATTTATTAGGATTTTAACGTCATGATTTACAGACTTTGGCTAAATTCATGACAGGACAGGTAGTTACTGGTTACACAAGATTCATCAGTTCAAGTTCCATGTCAAACAGTCATGGACAATTTTGTATCTCCAATTCATCTCACTTGCACGTCCAGAGCTCCCGGAGGAAAACCCACACAGACACGGTGAGAACTCCACCTAGGAATCGAACCAAGGACCTTCTTGCTGTGCTGCGACAGTGCTACCCACCGAGCCACTGTGCCGACCTCACTTCTATTGAGCCATAAGACCATTAGAGAAGTTGGCTGGTCTATATACGTCCAGCATTTTAAATTGATCTTAAAGATGCTGGACAGAGTTTAGATCTATCTATCTATCTATCTATCTATCTATCTATCTATCTATCTATCTATCTATCTATCTATCTATCTATCTATCTATCTATCTATCTATCTATCTATCTATCTATCTATCTATCCCGTTTTTACTCTTGTGAGTTATATTCACGTCAGGAAAGGTTTATGTGAGTGCTTTGTATCCGTTACGTAGTCTATGATATTATATGTATATTCCTAATTTAGTAATTGTAATGAAGTTCAAAAGTTTTTCCAAGGTTAAAAATGTCTTTCATTGTTCCAGCTATGGATAATTTTTGTCTTTCCCTTTAATACTTAGGGCACTCAGTTAGTATGTGTTTAATTGTAATGGGTAATTGGCAAGATTCCATCAAAACACCCACAGACTTTTTAGTAAGCACTATGGAAGACAACTCTAAACTTTTTCTGGCATCCGGCAAACCCAGAATAGTCCAATAGGCAGCAACATTTTCTATAATGCATTAATCTGTGCTTGTTTTGATATTTGCACTAATTCTATGCCATTGTAATGTGTGACTTTCTCTCCAGGGTCAATAATGCCTGCTAGCCAGCCATCATCAGTGCTGAGTCCAATAACAGTATGACAGTGTGCTTTGCCCCACTTTACCCGATGCCTAGAATAGTGCATAATGATTTTAGGATTGTGTGGACGCTTGGTTTTAGAAACCCAATCCATGAATCATCCTACATTTCCTTAGCATTGTTAACATAGCAAGTGAGCACACCACATGCTTTTGTTTGTGTAGTTAGCTTTACAGCTGAGCTGTTGTTGCTCTTAGACATTACAGCAGCACTCGCCAACGACTGAGGCAGATTTAGCAAAACAGATCTTAAAAGGTTTAATAATCTCATGTTTATTAGTACGTCCCTTCCTACTGCTCACATCTGTCTGTAAAGAATTCATTACTGTATGCTCGATTTAAGGCTTGTTAACAACTAATGTGGCTAAACTCAATAAATCCACTAGATAGAAATAATGTCTACATACATTTGGTCATATAGTATATCAAAATAACCCATTTAAACTAAGCTAAAAATAAAAATAAAACCCACAAAGACTTCCACATTGTGTCTTACCAAGAGCAGCCACTGCATAAAGGCAGTTCACAATGCTGAAGTTGTCAAACTTAGAGCAGTCGTTAACGATGGCCTCGCAAAGCATCTGGAAGTCTGGTAGATCCACAATCTGTCTGGTAGTACCGTCTCTCAAGCCCCCAACAGAGGGAGAACCTTCTCCAGTAACCCCGCTGCTCCCTCCTCCACTTCCAACCCCTCCAGCCTGCTGGAGTGCCAGGAGCTGGCCGATCTTCTGCAGTGCAATGGGGTAGTGGTTGTGCGAGATCTTGCCTGGGTTCTGAGTGACCCAGCGGAGCACCTCGTCCACGCTGCGTGAGCGGTCGATGAGTCGCTTCATGGTGAAGAAGGTGTCATAGCTCATCTTTTCATGAATGAAGTTCCAGGTCTTCTTTTTGCTGTGGTGCATGTGGGCATGGGGCTGGTAATAAGGCGGGGGAAGCTGAGGGGCTGGCGGGTGTGTATGGTAGTGCTGTTGAGGCTGGTAGTAAGGTCGGTGAGCATCCATGCGGCTCTGGTAGAGCGTGTGAGGAAAGCTCTGGGGTGGCGGGATGTGAGGATGGTGCGGGGGAAGGGGGTGGTGGTGGTGGTTCTCCAGCATGGCCTGCCCTGAGCCCATCAGGCCAACGCGGCGACCGGGCTTACCTCCTCCACCACTGTAAAGACGTGTGGCGTACATGCTAGAAAGAGATCCTGGAGCCAGTAGGCTGGTAGGCTGGGCAGGCAAAGAAAATCTCCCGCAGGTTAAAAGTCCAAGGCGAGAGAGCAGTGCCAGCATGGTATATGAGGTGGTTCAACACTGAGGTTTAAAACTATACACCTGTAAACAGAAAGAGCCATTATTGCAGCATTACAGTCATACACAAATGTCTACAATTAAAAGTAATTACCCTGTTTCCTAGGCTGTATTTATCTAATGGATATCACTTTTATTGGGTGCAAGTCAGGAATCCCCTGGACAGGGCACATGTCTGTGCAGACCCCCAGCTGGCTAATAGCATCGCTGACATTTAATCCCAGATCTCAGCAATAACGAGATCAGCCAGTATAACAGTATAACCACTAAACCATCCAACTGTTGTATTATTATGTATTATTATTTAAGTGTAATATAGTCATGATTTTTACACAATGTGTTTATTTATTTATATTTGGGCAGCACAGTGGCACAGCAGGTAGTGGTAATGCTAAAAGGCACTAATGTCATGAGGACAAGGACTGTATGTGAGAAGTTTGGAATGGTCATACTGTAAGTAACAACTGTAAGTATGACAGGGGTAGTCTAGTGAGTAGAGCTGTGGGTTACCAGCTAAAAGGTTGGGGGTTCGCAAGGCCCTTAACTCTTTCAGCTCCAGGCTGCCCCTGCATTCTTCCCAAGACGTAAATAAATATGTAAATAAAGAATTTCATTGTACTGTATATGTGTATATGTATATATGACAAATAAAGACGTTCAATCTGCCCTATATTATCTTCAAATACATCTAATGACAGGGCGGCATGGTGGCTAGGTTGGTAGCACTATCTTTTCTCCCTGTGTCTGCGTGGGTGTTGACCCACAGTCCAAAGTCATGCAGTCAGGCTACCTGGAGATACAAAACTGCCATAGGTATGAGTGTAAGTCTAAGTGTGTGTGTGTGTTTCCCCTGTGATTGACTGGTGACCTGTCTGGGATGTTTCCTGCCATTCACCCAGTGACTCGCACTGGATACAGTGGTGGTAAAACAATCAATGACTGATTGGTTGTTTGACATCTAATACCAGCTACGACAGGAAGCCACCACAAGCAGCTCTCAGCAGGCTGTTACTTACATTACTTACATGTTACTGAAATTCATGTGCATTTGTGTAAGTATTTATTTATTGATTAGGATTTTAACGTCATTTTATTTTTTACACACTTTGGTTACAATCATGATTCATGAATTTTGTATCTCCAGTTCACCTCACTTGCACGGCTTTGGACTGTGGGAGGAAACCGGAGCTCCCGGAGGAAACCCACGCAGACACGGGGAGAACATGCAAACTCCACACAGAAAGGACCCGGACCGCTCCACCTGGAGATCAAACCCAGGACCTTCTTGCTGTGAGGCGACAGTGCTACCCACTGAGCTGTGTACTGTACTGTACATGTGTATATGTATGTATGTATGTATGACAAATAAAGACATTCCATCTGCCCTAGATCAGCCTTAAAAACATCTAATGCCAGGGCGGCATGGTGGCTCGGTTGATAGCACAGTGCTCTCTCCCTGTATCTGCGTGACTTTGGGAGAACATGCAAACTCCACAGAGAAAAGACCCAGACTGTTCCACCTGGAGATCAAACCTAGGACCTTTTTGCTTTTGTTTGTTTGTTTATTTTTTATTTTTTTTTTTACCCCTTTTTCTCCCCTTTTAGCGCATCCAATTGTTCAATTAGCATCGTGCTTCCTCTCTGTCTATGCCGAACCCTGCCCCGATGGAGGTGATTGAAGCTAACCCGTATCCCCTCCGAAACACGAGCAGCAGCCAGATGCATCTTTGCCACCCACACATTGACGAGTTTGGCGCCACCTAGCGTTGCATGCGGAGAGACACACCCTAAGGGCACCCTCTCCCATCTCTGTGTAAGCGCCTCCAATCAGCCGGCAGAGAGCGCAATCGCATTCTGACAGAGAGAGACCCACATCCGGTTCTTTGTCCCACCCCCCACATGAGCAACCGGCCAATCGTTGCTCATATAGCCACTCAGCTTCGAACCGGTAAAGCAAGGCTGGATTCGATACCACGTTCTCAGAATCCAGCCCTGGTTGCAGCGCGTTTCTTTTTACCGCTGCGCCACCTGAGCGGCTCGTTTATTAGGATTTTAACGTCATGTTTTACACCTTGGTTACACCCATGACAGGAACGGTAGTTACTCATTACACAAGGTTCATCACTTCTCAAGGTTATATCAAACACAGTCTTGGATGATTTAGTGTCTCCAATTCACCTCGCTTGCATGTCTTTGGACTGTGGGAGGAAACCGGAGCTCCCGGAGGAAACCCACACGGACACGGGGAGAACATGCAAACTCCACACAGAAAGGACCCGGACCGCCCCACCTGGGGATCGAACCCAGGACCTTCTTGCTGTGAGGTAACAGTGCTACCCACCTATCCTGTCGCCCCATTTGTGTAAGAGCTAAGAAGAAACACATGAATGGACCCTGTGATGTGGTTTATTATATTTACATTCTGTTTGTATTTGTGTTCTTTTACTTACATGTTTGGTTTAAAGCTATACAGAGGGGTGTAGACTGAGCCTGAAACCATCCGTATCATGTGAAGACATGAGTAAAACACCACAAGCAGGCTTCGGGGTGCAAAAGGCACGTCCTGCATAAACTGTAATGAAGTGAAGTCCTTTAAGTCGGAATCCCCATGCAGCCAAGGAGCTAAAAATAGCAGCTTGTGTAGCAGCAGGCTAACTGAAGTGAGCAGCTGTACACACAGTTTCGGGTGGATATCAGCGCTGTGGAGAGGCTGGGTTAAAATGACAGTTATACAGGATTAATGGAGGAAAGTCTGTCTGTGTTAGACTGGAGTTGGATCTGACTGACAGGTGAACGGAGCGCTGTTAGTGCTGCAGAACCGCAGCCGGCCTGTTTACCGCTACCGGCTCATCAGCAGCACCCAGGTGTAGCATAAACACACACACACACACACACACTCACACTCTCTCTCTCTCAGCGCTTCTACACTCACTTCAGCTCTAACTAAAGCAGCACCGCACACATGTGCACTGTGAGAAAATGACACCGTAAAATCGTGTCCGCCAAGGTCCAGAAACTTCAACCCCGCTGTCTCCTTGCAGTTTGGCAGCAGCCGTCCGCCGCCCCGGTCTCCGCCATGTTCCCGGAAGTCAACACTGGGAAAACGGAAACACGTCCTGGTCACGTGGCTGTGTTCGACCTGCTGTATACGGAACCAGTACGTACTAAGTGTTGCTTAACTTAATAATAAAGACATCCCAAGTTGCAAAAACTTATTTCAGGGAGGTACTCCCGCACCCGGACCTCGACCTCGACCCCGACCCCCCAAGCCCAAAAAAACAAACAAACAAAGTTAAAAAACCTCTCGCACACACCAAAGGATATGGGTGATAACAGAACTTTTAGGAGCTGCTAATTGAGCTACTAAGCTAACTGTTCGCGTCACAAACACATTAATGTGTACTACATAGTGCACTAGATAGTGTGAAAGATAATAGATTTATGTTCCCTACATAGTGCACTAGATAGTGTGAAAGATAATAGATTTATGTTCCCTACATAGTGCACTAGATTGTATATTAGAAAATAATTTATGTTCCTTACTTAGTGCACTAGCTGGTGTGCTAGATAATAGACTTATGCTTCTTAAATAATGACTTAGATAGCGTATTAGTTAACGGATTTAGGTTCCCTACATAGTGCACTAAATTGTATATAAGATAACGGATTTATGTTCCCTACATAGTGCACTAAATTGTATATCAGGTAACGGATTTGTGTTCAATACATAGTGCACTAAATTGTATACATAAATTGAATTTATGTTTCTTACTTAGTGCACTAGGTAGTGTACTAGATAACAGACTTATGTTTCTTACATGATGCTTTAGGTAGCGTATTAGTTAACGGATTTAGGTTCCCTACATAGTGCACTAGATAGTATTTTTAGATATAAATGTATGTTCCCTACATAGTGTACTAGATAGTGAATTAGACAATTGGTTTATATTCCCTACATAGTGCACTAGATAGTATTTTAGATATAAATTTATGTTCCCTACATAGTGCACTAAATTGTATATCAGATAATAGATTTATGTTCCCTACTTAGTGCACTGGATAGTGTACTAGATAATAGATTTATGTTCCCTACATAGTGCACTAGATTGTATATCAGATCATGGAAATATGTTCCCTACATAGTGCACTAGATAGTGTATTAAATAACGCATTAATGTTTACTACATAGTGCACTAGATAATGTATTAGAAAACGCATTCATGTTTACTACATAGTGCACTAGATAGTGTATTAAATAACGCATTCATGTTTACTACATAGTGCACTAGATAGTGTATTAGATAATGCATTTATGTTCACTACATAGTGCACTAGAAATTATAACTAGATGGTGATTTGTGTTCCTTACATAGTGCACTAGATAGTGTATTACATAACTAATTATGTTCCCTACATAGTGCACTAGATTGTATATCAGATAACGGATTTATGTTCCCTACTTAGTGCACTAGACAGTATATTAGACAATTGATTTATGTTCCCTACACAGTGCACTAGACTGTATATCAGATAACGGAGTTAACACGCGATCGGGGAATAAAGTCTGTGTCGCCTGCATGCGTGTGTGTGTGTGTGCGCTCTTGGTTGCTTGTTTTAGATTCCGGGAGATTTTATCTGACTTGCGGGCATCAGGGAGCCGCTATGTATATGCGGGAGACTCCCGGAACTAATAATAATATTAGCTTAATATTAGTTAAATACTTAAATATTTAAATAATTAACTTTTTTAATAAAGTTAAAAATACTAAAAAAATGGCCATCTTTTATTTCTTTTATAAATTCAGATTTAAAAATATATTTACAAACAATTAATTCCTTAAGCCCCTCATTAAATAAAAAATTATGTAAATTGGTAACTGTTTTAAAACACTTTAAATTTATAGAAGAATAGCATTTTCTAAGGAGATTTTCATTTATTCACTCATTTATCTTTTATTGACTTTCATTTTATATGATATACTATTGGTACAAGTTTTATTTTAGATGATTGTAATAACTCTGGCTTTGTTTTTTTATGTTTATACTTTTTATCTCTCTGTTGTTGTTCAACATACCTTATCTATTGTTAAAATTAGTCAGAAGACATAATTTTGATAATGTGTTCTTATATGTTATATCTATGTTTATGTAATATTGTTGATTTAAAATCTAAATAAATAAAAAAAAACATAGTGTTGTACCAGTATACCAGAAGAAGAAGAACACCTTTATTTGTCATATATACATATACAGGTGTACAGTACAACGAAATTCTTTCTTCACATATCCCAGCTTGTTTGGAAGTTGGGGTCAGAGTGCAGGGTCAGCCATCTTACGACACCCCTGGAGCAGACAGGGTTAAGGGCCAAACTCTCAACCTTTCAGTTGATAGCCCAAAGCTACTCTGGGAATTACTATAGACTGTACTAACATACAAATCTAAACTATATACTGTATCAGTAAATATTGTACCAGTATAAAACTTGGTATATTGACAGATACTCAAAAAAAAAATACTTAAGCACTGTAACAAGGTATTGTTATTAGTAATTTACTCTAAATTGTACTAGTATACTGCATACCACACTGGAACTTACTCTATGCTCTGTCAGTATACTGCACCATACTCAATATTGTACAAGTACATACGTACTACAAATTGTACTGTATACTGCATTAAATGAATAAGAATAAGAATAGATAGATGAATGAATACAGACTTGACCAGGTTGAGATTGTATACTCGTATCATGCAAATGAACTTTAATTCCTGGCAACACAAACATCAGTAATACAAGAGTAAAACACAGACGTTGTGATTTTTGTAATGCTGAGGCTTTTTACACCTGCTGCACAACATAATTAATGACAAAAAATTCAGAAAAGTAAAGAAAAGTAACAGAACAGTCATTTAACAATGTAATTATTTCAATAAATCATACAGCTCTACATAAATGTAACAGTTTTTTGATTGAAAATAATTCAATATTTATATTTATGTATGTTATTACTCAATCTACTTATATTACCATGTATGTATACACACATTATTTAAATGCATTAAATCCCTTATATGTTGATCAGACGATTTAATTTAATTTGAATTGTGTTATTATGCACTTTTAAACACCTAAAATTCAGACACAACCAAGACACCCAAACTCCTTCTCCTTCCCCTTCTCACTGTTTTCGGATATCCGAAACATACTGTTTGCTCCACGAAGGATTTCTTCTGGAAGACACTTTTCTCTCTCAGCTGGCTTTGCCTGAAATAAAAACATTTTTCTCATTAATAAGCAGTAAGAACATCCAGTAACAAATACAGATTCTGTTTATAGTCTGAGACCTGTGTACATTACTGCTGTAAAGTTGGTGTAATATCCAGTGTTCATTTGACATTTAACAAATCTGTTTCATTTCCAAAGGTATGTGGTATTTCCAAAGGTATAACCAAGTGTAACGGTTTGTGGGCTAGACGGACAGGAGGGGCGGACACAAACGCGGAGATGTGGAATAGAAACTATATTTAATAATAATAAAGACAAGACAGGGTAAACTGACAGAACAGGACTGAACAGGACTAACGGACAGGCGAAACAAAGACTAAACCGGCTAAACAGGCTAAACAGACTAAACAGGCTAACGGACAGGCTAAACAGGCTAACGGGGCTAAACAGGCTAACGGACAGGCTAAACAGGCTAACGGGGCTAAACAGGCTAACGGGGCAAACAAACAGGCTAAACAGGCTAACGGGGCTAAACAGGCTAACGGGGCAAACAAACAGGCTAAACAGACTAAACAGGTTAACGGACAGGCTAAACAGGCTAACGGGGCTAAACAGGCTAACGGACAGGCTAAACAGGCTAACGGGGCTAAACAGGCTAACGGGGCAAACAAACAGGCTAAACAGGCTAACGGGGCTAAACAGGCTAACGGGGCAAACAAACAGGCTAAACAGACTAAACAGGTTAACGGACAGGCTAAACAGGCTAACGGGGCTAAACAGGCTAACGGACAGGCTAAACTGACGAAACAGGTCAAACAGAGCAGACAGAGCAAACAGGGCAAACAGGGCAAACAGAGCAAACAGACAGAGTGACCAGGAGCAAACAGACAGAGTGACCACGAGCAAACAGACAGAGTGACCACGAGCAAACAGACAGAGTGACCACGAGCAAACAGACAGAGTGACCACGAGCAAACAGACAGAGTTACTCTGAAATAATCTCCAACCAGCCTTTCCCTGAGCCTCTCCTAAATAGTAGCAGCTGGGGCTAATTAGCCCCAGCTAACCAATCAGGAGAGGGAGGCTGGTTGGAGACTGGGGAGAGAAGGGCGTGGCACACTGGAGCACAGGATCACCCTGAGGCTCCAAGCGTGACAGTAGGCCCCTCCCCGAAGGCACGACTCCTGGCGTGCCCAATACAAAAACCAACAACAAAAAGGAGGTCCTGGACCCTGAGGGGCAAATTTGAAGTTATTTAATATGCCTTGCGGTAGGCATGATAGGAGACCAGAAGCGCTGTCGGGGAGCGCCGACGAGAGTTCAAAAGCGCCGTCGGGGGGCGCCATCGTTGGAACAGAAGTACCATCGGAGGGCGCCAACACGGAAACAGGAGCGCCATCTGGGGGCGTCATCTCGGAAACAGGAGCGCCATCTGGGAGTGCCAACGAGGAAACAGAAGCACCTTCGAAGGACACCAACTCTGGAACAGGAGCGCCATCAGGGGGCGCCAACTCAGGAACAGGAGTGCCGTCGGAGGACACCAACTCAGGAACAGAAGTGCCGTCGGAGGACACCAACTCAGGAACAGAAGTGCCGTCGGAGGACACCAACTCAGGAACAGAAGTGCCGTCGGAGGACACCAACTCAGGAACAGAAGTGCCGTCGGAGGACACCAACTCAGGAACAGAAGTGCCGTCGGAGGACACCAACTCAGGAACAGAAGTGCCGTCGGAGGACACCAACTCAGGAACAGAAGTGCCATCGGAGGACACCAACTCAGGAACAGAAGTGCCGTCGGAGGACACCAACTCAGGAACAGAAGTGCCGTCGGAGGACACCAACTCAGGAACAGAAGTGCCGTCGGAGGACACCAACTCAGGAACAGAAGTGCCGTCGGAGGACACCAACTCAGGAACAGAAGTGCCGTCGGAGGACACCAACTCAGGAACAGGAGCGTCGCCGAGGGACGCCCATTCGGGAACAGGAGTGCCATCAGGGGGCACCAACTCGGGAACAGGAGCGGCATCGGGCTGCGCCAACTCGGGAACAGGAGCGCCATCGGGATGCGCCAACTCGGGAACAGGAGCGCCATCGGGATGCGCCAACTCAGGAACAGGAGCCAGCTGCGTGGAGCCTGGCGAAGAGGTTTCGGGAGTCAGCTGCGGTGAGCCTGGCGAAGAGGCTTCGGGAGTCAGCTGCGGTGAGCCTGGCGAAGAGGCTTCGGGAGTCAGCTGCGGTGAGCCTGGCGAAGAGGCTTCGGGAGTCAGCTGCGGTGAGCCTGGCGAAGAGGCTTCGGGAGTCAGCTGCGGTGAGCCTGGCGAAGAGGCTTCGGGCGTCAGCTGCGATGAGCCTGGCGAAGAGGCTTCGGGAGTCAGCTGCGGTGAGCCTGGCGAAGAGGCTTCGGGAGTCAGCTGAGAGGACCCTTGAGAAGAGGCGTCCGGAGTCAGCTGCGTGGACCCTTGAGAGGAGGCGTCCGGAGTCAGCTGCGTTGACCCTTGAGGAGAGGCGTCAAGAGTCAGCTGCAAAAACACTGGAGCAACGTCATTCAGCTGCGTGGACCCTGGAGAGGCGTCCGAAGTCAGCTGCGAAAACACTGGAGAAACGTCATTCAGCTGCGAGGACCCTGGAGAGGCGTCCGAAGTCAGCTGCGAAAACACTATTGAAACATCACTCAGCTGTGAGGACCCTGGAGAGGCGTCCGAAGTCAGCTGCGAAAATCCTTGAGAAACTCCTTGATACAGCTGTGAGAACCCCGGAGAGGTGTCCAAAGTCACTTGCGAAAACACTGGAGAAACATCATTCAGCTGCGAGGACCCTGGAGAGGCGTCCGAAGTCACTTGCGAAAATCCTTGAGAAACTCCTTGAAACAGCTGTGAGGACCCTGAAGAGGCGTCCGAAGTCACTAGCGAAAACACTGGAGAAACGTCATTCAGCTGCGAGGACCCTGGAGAGGCGTCCAAAGTCAGCTGCGAAAACACTAGAGAGGCGTCCAAAGTCAGCTGCTTGGACCCTGGATATGCGTCAGAAGCCAGCTGTTTGGACCCTGGAGAAACTGGACTCAGCTGCGAAAACACTGGAGAGGCATCCGAAATCAGCTGCATGGACCCTGGAGAGGCGTCAAAAGTCAGCTGTTTGGACCCTGGAGAAACTGGACTCAGCTGAACCTGAGTACACGGGACTGGAGCCGGCGAACCAACAGAAGGACCCCCGGAGCCCTTGGGGTCGAAACCGGAAACAGGACCTAAATAATTTTGGCTGGCTCCTAACCAGAACTTGGGACGGTCACGAGCAATAGGAGCAGGCACTGACACCCGGACCACATCTGCAGTGGGCACTGGGGAAAATTGAGGTTCCCCAGCAGGCACTGGATGCCGGGCATTAGCTACAGTGGGCGCTTTGCTGCGTGGAGCGTCACCAATGTGTACAGGAGGTTGGGAAAACCTCCCTACACCAAACCCGTAAGGGTTTCTACCAGAAAATTTGACTCTCATGAGGCCCTCAAACTCCTTAACCGTGTTCAGCACAACTCCCCTGTCAGACCAAAGCTGCTTAGCCCACTCACGAGCAGCACCCCTCAGTCTAGACATCATGAACAGAACCTTGTCTGTTTCAGCTGGCTGGGGGTCCAGAAGGTTCTGCAGGTAGAGCTGGCTCTGAAGAAGGAAGCCTCCGACAAATGAGTCGCTTCCATCATATGGAGCTGGCCTACTAAGCGGGAAGGTCTGAGGGAAGCCCATGGAGTCAAAATCAGGGAACACCTGAACAAATGACATCTCGCTGTGTCCTATGTTATGTGGGAGATTATTCTGTAACGGTTTGTGGGCTAGACGGACAGGAGGGGCGGACACAAACGCGGAGATGTGGAATAGAAACTATATTTAATAATAATAAAGACAAGACAGGGTAAACTGACAGAACAGGACTGAACAGGACTAACGGACAGGCGAAACAAAGACTAAACCGGCTAAACAGACTAAACAGGCTAACGGACAGGCTAAACAGGCTAACGGGGCTAAACAGGCTAACGGACAGGCTAAACAGGCTAACGGGGCTAAACAGGCTAACGGGGCAAACAAACAGGCTAAACAGGCTAACGGGGCTAAACAGGCTAACGGGGCAAACAAACAGGCTAAACAGACTAAACAGGTTAACGGACAGGCTAAACAGGCTAACGGGGCTAAACAGGCTAACGGACAGGCTAAACAGGCTAACGGGGCTAAACAGGCTAACGGGGCAAACAAACAGGCTAAACAGGCTAACGGGGCTAAACAGGCTAACGGGGCAAACAAACAGGCTAAACAGACTAAACAGGTTAACGGACAGGCTAAACAGGCTAACGGGGCTAAACAGGCTAACGGACAGGCTAAACTGACGAAACAGGTCAAACAGAGCAGACAGAGCAAACAGGGCAAACAGGGCAAACAGAGCAAACAGACAGAGTGACCAGGAGCAAACAGACAGAGTGACCACGAGCAAACAGACAGAGTGACCACGAGCAAACAGACAGAGTGACCACGAGCAAACAGACAGAGTGACCACGAGCAAACAGACAGAGTTACTCTGAAATAATCTCCAACCAGCCTTTCCCTGAGCCTCTCCTAAATAGTAGCAGCTGGGGCTAATTAGCCCCAGCTAACCAATCAGGAGAGGGAGGCTGGTTGGAGACTGGGGAGAGAAGGGCGTGGCACACTGGAGCACAGGATCACCCTGAGGCTCCAAGCGTGACACCAAGACTATGTTATATGTTCCATTCCTTGCTTCAAGCAAGATGTAATGTGTTTGAGTTCAGGGCTTTTCTCTGAAGTTCCTTTAAACCAAACTCACCAAACTCACCAAACAATGAGTACAGTCATGCTGGATCTGAAAATGGCCTTCCTCAAGGACCTATTGTCTAAAACACTTGAACTTAATCATTACAAGGGGTGTCCACATACTTCTCGCCAAACTGAGTATTTTACTAGAATTTTAAGATATATTTATAATATTTATAGTACCTAAATATCTAAAAGATAACATAATGTCTTAAGTCTTTGGACAGGTAAAGAAGTAGACATACTACACAAGTTTTATTAAATTCCAAGATTTTCATGGATAAAGGAGCAAACAAAAAAACACTACAAGCTCCCACTGCTGCTGCATTAGGGACTGAAAGTTATTGTTTTGAATGTAGGAGTTCACTAAACATTGTACAAGTGATCCATATACATCTATCAGTGGTGTATAAAGTACCGGAAGGCCATACTTGAGTAAAAGTACAAGTATCTTACCAGAAATTTACTTTGATAGAAGTAAAAGTCACCTTTTAGAATATTACTTGAGTAAAAGTATAAAAGTATCTGATGCTTAATGTACTTAAGTACCAAAAGTAATTTGATATTAAATGTACTTAAGTATTAAAAGTAGAAGTAAAAGTAAATGCTGTTAGTATAAATGGAAGCGGTCATTTTAAATATAAAGATTGTTCTTTTAAGCCTGTAAACCACCTTAACAATTAATCTGTTTTCTTCCTTTCATCTGAACATGATTTGTGCCAATTCATGATCATAATCAACTGTTGACATCACCTGTTTGAAATCATGACATTATTTAGTTTTTTTTTTTTTTTTTACTTATTACGAGCCCTAAATGTTCCTGTTCCAACATTTTTAGAATGTGAGTCGATGTAAATGTAAGATGCATCTATTTTATTTGCATTTTCTATACTGTCCCATTTTTTTATTTGGGTAATATATTTTAATAACAAAAAAATAATTTTGGCCTAATTGATCTAAAGCAAAACTCAAGAGAGTTTAACAAAACGTGTGGCACAGATCCCTTAATGATCTGTTCAACCATTATTTTAAATAAAAATATTTGAGTAAAATAAGCTGTATTTAAATCATTTTTTTTGGGCTGTATCTACTCACTGAATGGCATGTGTTAAACTAAAAAAATATTGGTATTCTCACTTTAAGAAAACACCATTTCTAACTTGAAGCCAACAGCTGAAAATCATTAATAATAAGTTGGATCAGTGAAGTTCTTGGTGAGATCATTAAAGGGTTAAAGATGTGCTGCATGTTCCTCAGCACCATGAATCTCTCCTCTACTGGTCACAGAAGTTATCTGAGGAAATATCTGTCTGTAGGTGAGTTTTTAAAAATAATGGACGTCTTCATGAGTTTTGCAGTCAATGAATTCCAAACAAATGTAATGATTTATGAAACGTTTTATTTGTGGTTCGAATGTACTCGGTAAAAATGGTAGATATCTGAACAATGTTAATGCTAATAATATTAAAAAACGCTGATTCTGCAGCTTTACTTTGTTATTCATTGTTAACTTACATCAGTGTGTTGGACGGGGAGCTTCTGAAATGTCCATATTTGCGTGTCTTTGGGTGAACGACGCACTTTTAGAAAACTCCGATAGCTTTTAGAGAACGTTTGCACATGCGCATTAATGTGTTTAACCACCGTCTAATTTACAAGCGCAGATTCACCAAACCAGCGTGCAGTCCGTCACACATCTCACATCATTTACCTTCATTCTGTAGTAACGAGTAACGAATTTACATACAGCGAATATAACGAAGTAAAAGTACACAATTTATTTAGAAAATATAGTGGAGTAAAAGTGAAAGTTGCCGAAAATGTTTATACTCCAGTAAAGTACAAGTTCTTCAAAAAACTACTTAAGTACTGTAACGAAGTATTATTACTATACACCACTGACATCTATAATGTTTACCATGTGATTTAATATTATTAAACCACTTTGAAACATGTTAATGTCCTTCACCCACTACAAGGCTTGATTTAAAATATGCATTTAATTTATTTTATACTAAAATTGTTTAAGAAATAAATGTATCTACATATTTAAATGTGTATCAAATAAATCCAATATTAAAACTGAACATTGTCTAATAAAAAAAAAATTAAATATTAAAGTGAATTTATGAAGTGCATTAAAACGATGTATTATAAACAGACAGCTTACCTTCTTGACATCTCTTAGAAATGCACAGTCAACAAGTTCACCATCGTTTGTCTTACACACAACGCAGTTAAAAAAAGGCTGTGTAGAAGGTATAAGACTGCATTATGATTCTTAAATAAGCTTAAGTTAAGATACGTTCACAATAAAATACAATGTGATAATGAAAATGAAGTAATTATTACCAATAAAAATATACACACCATTTTTAATGGCTCACACTCCTTTCGATGGCCATGATTAACAGGTTCCTTTTTGCATTTTGTGCTTTTCAGAATAATATTTACATAATAGTTCCCTGAAATCTGTGAAACAGAAAATAGACAAAAGGTAGAAGTACAGAAAATGCTTAGTGGTATAACCTGAACAAAGAATGACATTAAGCTTTGTTTTTAATTTTGTTAGTGTTAGTGGGTATAGAAAGTGGAAACTCATAAATATTAATGTCCATGGTTGTAAAGTATGTAGGTGTTGGAAAAATAATCAGCCAAAACATTTAGCTGCTGGAAAAGTGAACAGAACTTACTCTCAGAGGCTCCTGAATTAGAAGAAAGTTAGCATGATTTGCATCAAGGTCACCAGTGTTGACTTTTTCCAGCGCTTTATCAACATGTATTTTGTATTTGCTGTCCAAGCTTTCATATGGCTGTTGTGCCTCAGTAGAAACCAGCAGAACCAGTGCCACAAGCAGCAATCCTTTCAGAAGAACATTCATACTTGCTGCACAAGGGAAAAAACGTTTCTAGATCACTTCTTATCTTCCAGTCTAATATAAACGAGGTGCTCTGGCTGTATGGACTCTCCCAGACTTAGTCTCAGTGTTTCATTGTGAGTGATAACAGCTGTGGATTCTGTCAACATTTATAAAACCAAAAGTCAAAGCCTTCTGTGTCTTTCACTCAAAATGACCCTTTGTGGTTATCAGCAAATACAAAAGCTGTGCCAACCAAAAACAGTCAAAGTCTATTTAGTGGTTTTCAAAGTGAGGTGTGTTTATCACTACCAGTACCAGATGACCCAGGAATATTTGCTTCATGTGTTAAAAACAAATGTAAAAAAATTACAATTTGTGTTAATGCTTCTTGACATTTACATGTCTTTTTCCCAGAAAGTTAGCCTTTAAAACTTTTGTATTTTAATAACGTGTGTTAAGTGTTTACTAAACAATTCCTGTAGCTAATGCAGAAACCGCCACCCACCTTCAACAAACACATTCATTAAAAAGCAGGAGAATGACTAACTGAGTAGCATCTGATGTTAATCTGGACACAAAGAGCACGGAATCATGGATTCCTGGACCTGGACAGGATTTTAACAGGTTAATTGTATAGTTTTTTTAACACCAACAAAAGCGGCAATATTAGGGACAATTATCCAAATAAAAGTTCTTTTAACAATAAAGAAGGATTTTATAATGGCACTTTCAGGACAAAAAGTAGGATAGGTCAAAAGTCCAGATTTAGTTGGCCTTATTTCAAGGACAAAACCTGGTCATGTTAGTTTTAGGATACAAGTGAAAATAAAAGTAGGCAAAAGATAAATGTCTAATCCATGTGTTTTATATCTCCACCCACCAACTACATTTTCTCTCTCTAAATGTAATCACTGCCAGAACACACTCACTGAGTCTTACACAACAGCCACTGCTATGGTAGGGTCAGTGCTGACCTGAAACAACAGCCACTGCAGCTGCCAAATGCCAAACAGACATCTAAACATATATAAACAAATCTTCAAAACAAAAAAATAGTACAGAATTTTAACAGGTTAATTGTAGTATTTTTTTTTAACACCAACAGTGACTAATCTTACAAAAGCTGCAATATTAGGGACAATTACTGTACCAGTATACTGCATACCACACTGGAAATTACTCTATACTGTACTAGTATACTGCACATAATAATAATAATAATAAGGTGAACTTATATAGCACCTTTCTTAAACCCAAGGTCGCTTTACATTATAGGTAACAAAACACACCGGAAAATAAACCGGAGATGAGCACAACGCAGAAATTGAACAGAAAATAATCAAACACACAAAATTGAACAGAAAGTTAATAGACAATCACACAATATTGAACAGAAAATAAAACAATCACACAGAAATAGCAGAAGAAGAAGTGAGAAAGTACTAAGAGAAAAAGGTTTGTCTTTAGGAGTGAGAAAGTACTAGGAGTACTAAGAGAAAAGGTGAGTCTTGAGGAGAATTTTAAATTCAGAGAGAGAGGAAGTGGAACGTAAAGAGGAAGGAAGAGAGTTCCAGAGTGAGGGGGCAGCAACACTAAAGGAATGACCGCCCATGGTACTGAGCCTGTGCCTAGGAACAACCAAGTGACCAGCATCCGATGACCTTAAATTCCTAGATGGAGTCTGAAACCTGAGAAGGTCCCTCAAGTAAGCCGGACCTGACCCATGCAGTGCCTTAAAAGTGAGAAGCAATCTTTTTTATTGAATACGCTTATTAATGGGCAGCCAGTGGAGCTGCTCAAGGACAGGAGTGATGTGATCATATTTTTTGGTGTGAGTGAGGATCCTAGCAGCAGAGTTTTGAACAATTTGCAGATGGCGAAGTGACCTGGAAGGAAGCCCGTAAAGCAGAGAGTTACAATAGTCCAGCCGAGAGGTCACAAAAGCATGAACCAGAGTCTCCGCTGCCCTAGAGGACAGTAAAGGGCGGATACGCGCAATATTACGTAGATGGTAGAAGGCCGACTTGGATATTGATTTTATGTGAGGTTCGAAAGACAGAGTAGAGTCAAATATGACACCAAGATTGCGTACTGTAACAGCAGGTTTGATATTGATATCATTTATGGGAAGGACCAAATCAGTGAGAGAGAAAACAACAGATTTTTTGCCAGTCACCATCAACTCTGTTTTGTGTGCATTTAGTAACAGAAAATTTGCTCTAAGCCATGAGTTCAGCTCAGTGAGACACCTAGTTAGGGGAGTGGGAGGAAAATTATCAGAGGGTTTAAAGCTGAGATAAACCTGAGTATCATCAGCGTAACAATGAAAGTTCAAACCATAATCTCGAAAAATATTGCCAAGAGGGAGAATGTAGATGATAAATAGGAGCGGTCCAAGGACGGAACCCTGAGGTACACCTTGTGTGGTAGAGACCGTGTCCGATACATGACTTCCAATACAGATGAAGTGTTGCCTATCAGTAAGATAAGATTTAAACCAGCACAATACAGTCCCTGAGAGACCAATCTCAGAGAGCCTGGTTAGGAGACGGTTGTGGTTAACCGTATCAAAGGCAGCAGTAAGGTCCAGAAGTAGTAGAATTGAAGCAGAACCAGTGTCGGCAGAGAGAAGAAGGTAATTCAGAACACACAAAAGAGTAGTCTCAGTACTATGGTTGGAACGAAAACCAGACTGGAATCTTTCAAAAAGTTCGTTAGAGTTTAGATAGTCAAGAAGCTGGGAGGCAACGACTTTTTCTAGAACTTTGGAAATAAAGGGAAGATTAGAAATCGGCCTGAAGTTACTCAGAACGGATCTACAAGGGCCTTTTTTTTTGATGATTGGGCTTACTGCAGCAGTTTTTAATGTAGCCGGAACACAGCCAGAGGAGAGTGAGAGATTGACTAGGTGTGAGATAGGTTCAGACAGATCAGAAACACAGCGCTGGAGAAGATAGGTGGGAGCAGGGTCAAGATATGAAGATGAAGACTTGGAATTTGTAACAATTTTAACAATGTTAGCTGAGTCAATTAGAGAAAAGGTAGAGAATGAAAATGCTGGGGAAAAAGATGAGAGGAATTCAGGATGGGCAGCAGGGGAATTTAGCAATTCCTGATAAATAGTTGACACCTTGTCATCGAAAAAACTCAGGAATGCATTACATAAATCAGTTGAAGCAGCCAGAGAATCAGACGTCGGGCGCAGGAGCTTATTTACAACTGAGAAAAGAAGTTTGGGATTCTGACCAGCTTTTAGAAGTACATCTGCATAATAAGCAGAGCGAGCACTATTTAGAGCAACCTTGTATTTAGACTGGTGATCAGTATAAGCCAAAAGGTGAACTTGCAACCCAGAGTTCTTATATAGACACTCGAAACGTCTACCAGCAGTTTTTAGAACACGGAGTGTGGGAGTAAACCAGGGAGCCCTGTGGGTAGAGGGCACAGATCTGGTTTTAACCGGTGCCAAGGTGTCAAGACAAGCAGCAAGGGTCTGATTATAAAATGAAACAGCCTCATTAACAGAGTGCATAGAGTTAATTAGAGCAAAGTTGGAAGTATTTAAAAGGGCAGACAGAGCGAGAGGATCAACAGCTTTTACATTACGATAGGTAAGTACAGTTTTAGGGCGACATTCGATAGCAGGTAGAGACAGAGAAGCATAAATTAGTAAATTATCAGATACGCCTGTACAATGGCCAGTCACATTATTGATAATCCCACTCGTCGAACAAATTATGTGAGTTGGAAAATCCACATGCTGTGTGAGATCAAAACAACTCAGAAGAGATAGGAATTCAGCAGCAGAAGAGGATCCAGAATCAAGGTGAATATTGAAATAACCAAGCACAATAAGCGAGGAAGAAAGAGGACTGACGGAGGCCAAAACCTCCCCAAATTCCAACAGGAAAGCAGGGATTGAACTCTTGGGAGGGCGGTAAATGAGCATGAAGATAGTTGGGTTACATCCAAGAGCCTTGAGCACCATAAGTTCAAAGGAGGAGGCCTCCTGTAGATTACACATACACAGTTCTATTCCCTCTTTGAAAAATACTGCAAGACCCCCACCCCTGCCAGTTTTCCTAGGTGAGGCTAGGTATTTAAAATCCGGAGGAACAGCAGCATTTAGGTGAAAAAACTCGCCAGGCACTTGCCAAGTTTCAGTTAGAAAAAATAGGTCCAGATGATATTGACCAATGAGGTCATTGAGAAGTGTAGCTTTGTCAGTAAGTGATCTGCAGTTCAGCAAAGCTAGATTCCACGGACGATGAGACGTGGGTATATGGGACTGATGTAGAGTGGTAGCACGAGGAATCTCTCGTAGCACAGTGTGATCCACTCCACGATACGACCTTCCAGAGCGACTCCTAAACCCACGATCAGTAATTTGCGTGACTGGAAAACTAACACTAGACACATGAGGTGGTGAAGGAGATCTGTGTTTACGGCCGCGATGTATAAAGCGAGGTCTCCTAGCAATACCAATAGAGCGGCATAAGTTGTAAACAGAGGCATCAAGCAGGTAGAACGAATGTAAACATCGGAGATCCGTAGTAGAGTAGCTATATCTCGGGTTAGCTCCACGAGTGCTAAATAACCCATCAGACGCAGAAACAAATTCCAGAGATCCAAAAATGTAGGCAGCAAAAAGTAGAACTCCAATAAACCGCATAGCCGCCTTAGAACACCGTGACGCCAAAATTGCATGAAAACTACGTTAGCCAAAACAGAACCGAACACCGTCCAAACAGTCAATCAGAAACACTCGTAACTGTTGAAAATTTATAGCAAACAGCAAAAATGAATGAAGAGACATTCACTCATCTTGTCGCGCTTATGAGTCGTTCATGTAAGCGGGCTCGCAGCCAAGCAAACGGCAGCCGGTACTAAGAAGAATGTTAGTAGCTTGGAGTTTGCTAAAAACACGCAAAACGGCAGCAGCGGACCGTAAGTAAGCAGACAGGTTGGAAATCCAAAGACCAGTAGAAAAAACGGCTTAATTACAAAGTTCAAAAAGAGAAAAGTAAGTCCAAAAAAGCCCAGAAAGTCCGGCAAGACGCGGCAGCAAATATCGCGCACAGCGTAACTCTCAACCGGACACGAGGCTGAAGTTAGTTACTTATAAGGAAATTATTAAGGAAATCACGGACCCCCTGCTAGACCCCCTGCAATTTGCCTATCGGGCCAACCGGTCGGTGGACGATGCAGTGAACATGGGTCTCCACTTCATCCTCCAACACCTTGATCACCCGGGAACTTATGCAAGAATTCTGTTCCTGGACTTCAGCTCAGCCTTCAACACAATTATTCCAGGACAATTACACAGCAAACTGGCTGAACTTAGCGTACCAGCCTCCACCTGCCAGTGGATAACTGACTTTCTTACTGGCAGAAAACAGCAGGTGAGGCTGGGAAAGTGTACTTCAGGGACCCGAACCATCAGCACAGGTGCCCCACAGGGTTGTGTACTCTCCCCACTGCTCTTCTCGCTGTACACAAATGACTGTACCTCCATGGACTCCTCTGTTAAAATCCTGAAGTTTGCAGATGACACTACAGTCATTGGTCTCATCAGTGCCAGTGATGAGTCTGCTTATAGACGGGTGGTTGATCAGGTTGTCCTCTGGAGCAGTCAGAACAATCTGGAGCTGAACACAGCAAAAACAGTGGAGATGACCGTGGACTTCAGGAGGAGCCCCCCAACCCTGCCAGCACTCACCATCCTAGACAGGACTGTGATGGCTGTGGAGTCCTACAAGTTCCTGGGCACAACGATCTCCAAGGACCTGAAGTGGGACAGCAACATCAACTCCATCATCAAGAGGGCTCAACAGAGGATGTACTTTCTGTACCAGCTGAGGAAGTTCAACCTACCACAAGAGCTGATGGTGCAGTTCTACACAGCCATCATAGAGTCCATCGTCACCACATCCATCACAGTGTGGGGCAGCGCTGTCACAAAACATGACACCAAGAGACTGCAGCGCATCATCAAGTCTGCAGAGAGGACCATCGGTGTAAAGCTGCCCACACTGCTGGACCTGCATGCCTCCAGAACCAGGAAGCGTGCAGAGAAAATCATCACTGACCCGTCTCACCCTGGCCATCACCTGTTTCGGTGCCTTCCATCAGGCCGACGCTTCAGCCACATGAAGACCCGAACGACCAGGCTACAGAGAAGCTTTTATCCAAACTCCATTACGCTCATGAACAATTGAACACTACTGTACTGTTAATACTCGGGACACTTGCACATCAAAAACTACCTATTTCATTTATGTAATGGCATACACAGGATTTTCACCTTTACTTCCATTTCATATTTATATATTTTTATATTTTCTATAGTTTTTATATTGCACAAAACTGCACCTTTTTAAAATTACAATGTAAATTGCACATGCTAAATGTTTACAATGTTTTCTATGTTTACAGGTATGAATGTGTGTGTTAGAGAGAGAGAGTGAGCTGTGTGAATAAGATTGTCTTTACTGTATTTTTTCGTGCACTGCTAGCATCTGTGTAACCAAAAACAAATTCCTTGTATGTGTGAGCATACTTGGCCAATAAAGCCCGATTCTGATTCTGATTCTGATTCTGATTCTGATTCTTCGCGGCTTCCGATTCGTTTGGTTACTTATTCGCAGCTTCATATTTAGCGGCTGATGTTGGTTCCTTATTCACAAAGGGAGCGTTCGCCATGGATATTTGCTGCACACTTTATATTTTACCGACATAAATCAACTAAATGAAGACGTGAACATAATTTATTTTGGCTGATTCTCATCGTGATGTTGTCAATGTAAAAATGTGATTCAAATATAATTAAAATATTTAGTTTGTAAAATATTTTTTCAATTCATTCTTTCAGGCTGCATTTCCACTGTAAGGAAAACCTATTTTTATTCAGAAGCATACTGGTGGCATAATTCAAGTTGGGCCAGACAAATAACAAATCCATCATACAGAACTGGTCCCTCTCTGTAAGAAAAAGTTGATTTTAGCCTGGCCCAAGTTCATTTTATACCTAAAATCTATAGGCAACATGGCACACTCAGCAATGGTGCACATGAAAATTCATTCAAAGGGGCAATTTCAGAAGCATACTGGTGGCATAATTCAAGTCGGGCCAGACAAATAACAAATCCATTATACAGAACTGGTCCCTCTCTGTAAGAAAAAGTTGATTTTAGACTGGCCCAAGTTCTCCTTCATCTCACTCAAAGGGGTGTTACCAACCATAGTTGTCATGACAACCTGTGACCTTTGTGACCTGACTTGAACAGTTCTGAACTAATGTAAGAGACTTAATAGACTTAAATTTAAACCATAGACATGCTTTAAATTAACATATAAGAACATCACTATACATAATACATAAAACATAAACAAGTTTCATTCACTGAAAATCAGTACAATCATTTAATAGTAATACTATTCTAATAATTTTACTTACTAAAAAAATATAGTGTCTGAACAATGTCCAAATCAAACAACATGCAGTAGATGTTGTGACACATACCTGTTTACAAATTTTTATACAACAATGAACAATCAGTATATTCTGTTCTATAAAGTCTACAGTACTGTTTAAAATACAAATTTGTGCTGACATTATCTGAAATGTATGAATTAACATGAATTTTGTACGTTAAGTAATGTACATTGTGTTATTTTAAATGTGTTTTAAATGCATTTTGAAAGTTGCATGGATTAAAGTAAGAATATTTTTAAGGAAATTCTGTATTTTTGCGCGTTTTTGTTGAAGTGCTTTAAGCATTTGCAGTGCTTTAAATTAACAATTTGATATCTTGCAACAATTGTGTCTGTGTGGATTAAATAGTAGTATTGTGTAAGATATAATTAAAATAAGTATAATTTACAGTTTCTAAAATTTGAATTAAATAATAAGAATTTAACAAATAATTACAGTACTGTACAGTTAACCTAAGTTTTTACTGTGATGTTACTGTAAAATGCAATTACAGTAAGATCAAGTTACTGAAAAAGTAAAATACAGTTATGATACTGTAAATGTGAACTACAGTAACTTACTGGCAACACTGTTTGAAATGTCTAAAAGTGCACAAGACTTTAAATTTTGCTTCCTTCTGCCAGTATGTCACCGTGTGCTGTGTGTTTACACTCTGTTGCCCTCGTTGCCACGCCCCGTTGTTAGCGCTCTTCACTTTACCTGTGTGTCCAAATAGGCCTACTCCTCTATCCTGTGTTTTCTTTTGCTACTTACTGTGGTGGTTTCCGTTTGTGTTTGTTTGTACTGGTTATTGTTGTGGTCTACATTTGTGCCTATTTTTAAATTACTGCTAGTCAGTGTTCACTAGTCCGTGTTTGTTCGTGGTTCTGCTCAATAAAAGCTGTTTAACGCATATGCGACTTGCGTTCGTCACATGAACAAGTAGGCTGTATAGTGAAGGGCCCCCAGGAGACAGTGGCAAAGATTGCAACTTCTTAATATGATTGCCATGTTCTCTCAAGTAATACAATTTAAAAATTGCTTACAGGGAGAGAATTCTTCTTTTTGGTTAACTTGGTTGTCTAATTTGTTTTCTCTTTGAATCAATTTTCATGTGCACCATTGCTGAGTGTGCCATGTTGGCAGTTAGATTTTAGGTATAAAATGAACTTGGGCCAGGCTAAAATCAACTTTTTCTTACAAAGAGGGACCAGTTCTGTGCAATGGATGGTTATTTGTCTGGCCCGACTTGAATTATGCCACCAGTATGCTTCTGAATAAAAATAGGTTTTCCTTACAGTGGAAATGCAGCCTGAAAGAATGAATTGAAAAAATATTTTACAAACTAAATATTTTAATTATATTTGAATCACATTTTTACATTGACAACATCACGATGAGAATCAGCCAAAAAAATTATGTTCACGTCTTCATTTAGTTGATTTATGTCGGTAAAATATAAAATGTGCAGCAAATATCCATGGCGAACGCTCCCTTTGTGAATAAGGAACCAACATCAGCCGCTAAATATGAAGCTGCGAATAAGTAACCAAACGAATCGGAAGCCGCGAATAAGTAACTAACTTCAGCCTCGTCAACCCACGACACCGTTCATACTCTATACAGTATCAGTACATACTTACATATCAGTACATACTTAATATTTTACCAGTATACTGCATACCACACTAAAATTTACTCTATACTGTGCCAGTTCATACATACTACAAATTGTACTGTATACTGCACTGAATGAATTAAATGGAGATTAATGAATGAATAAAGACTTGACCAGGTTGAGATTGTAAACATGTTTTATGCAAATTAACTTTAATTCCTGGTAACACAAACATCAGTAATAGAAGAGTAAAATACAGACGTTGTGATTTTTGTAATGCTGAGGCTTTTTACACCTGCTGTACAACATAATGACAGAAAATAAGTCAAAAACAGAACAGTCATTTAACAATATAAAATAAAATAATTTCAGTAAATCATACAGCTCTACATAAATGTAACTGATTTTTGGTTGAACAATAATTTAATATTTATATTCATGTATGTTATTACTTAATCTACTTTATAAGCAAATTATTTAAATGCATTGAACCCCGTATATGATGATCAGTAGTTTTTTTTATTGTATTATCTTCCACGTTTAAACACCTAAAATATAATCAGGTCACGTTCTTGTTCTCTTTCTGAAAGACACTTTTCTCTCTCAGCTGGCTTTGCCTGAAATAAAAACATTTTTCTCATTAATAAGCAGTAAGAACATCCAGTAACAAATACAGATTCTGTTTATAGTCTGAGACCTGTGTACATTACTGCTGTAAAGTTGGTGTAATATCCAGTGCTCATTTGACATTTAAATCAATAAAACAAATGTGTTTTATTTCCAATGTGGACACCTAACTAAGACCATGTTGCATGTTCCATTCCTTGCTTCAAACTAGATGTAATGTGTTTGAGTTCAGGGATTTTCTTTGAAGTTCCTTTAAACCAAACTCGCCAAACAATGAGTACAGTCATGCTGGATCTGAAAATGGCCTTCCTCAAGGATCTATTGGATAAAACACTTGAACTTAATCATTACAAGGGGTGTCCACATACTTTTCACCAAACAGAGTATTTTACTAGAATTTTAAGATATATTTATAATATTTATAGTACCTAAATATCTAAAAGATAACATAATGTCTTAAGTCTTTGAACAGATTCCAAGGTTCCAGGTTTCATGGATGAAGGAGCAAACAAAACTACACAAACAAAGCTCCCACTGCTGCTGCATTCTTCTTAACATTTACATGTCTTTTTCCCATAAAAGTTAGCCTTTAAAATTGTGTATTTTAATAACGTGTGTTAAGTGTTTACTTAAAAATCCCTATAGGTAATGCAGAAACCTCCACCCACCTTCAATAGACACACCTATTAAAAAGCAGTAGAAAAGCAGGAGAATGGCTTGAGTAGCAGCACCTGGACAAATGTTACTGAACATTCCAGAACTATTAGCATTAATAGGGAGTTTACCCAATCACAAGACTTCAACAACAACATGCTTCTTACAGGTTGATGTAAACTTCAACTGTACTTATTCATGTAGTAGCTATTCAGCTCATCACTCATGTGGCAGTATGTTATTTATTAGACAATTAATAAAATATTTGACCATGGCTTCCTGGACCAGGACAGGATTTTAACAGGTTAACTGTAGTTACTGTACTTTTTTTCCCTTTTCTCCCACTTTAGCGCATCCAATTTCTGCCCGTCAATCATCCTCTCACTAATGCTGGTCTCTGCTCCTGATTAGGGAGGACAAGGCTGCTCCACGCCCCCTCCGACACATGCACAGCAATCGAACATCTTATCACCTACACTTGACGAGTGCAGTGCAGTACAGCGCTGTGTACGGAGAGTCACACCCTCTACTGCACTCCTTCCCCATCTCCGTGCAGGCGCCACCAACCAGCCAGCAGAGGTCGTAATCGCACTAGTCTGAGAGAGAGTCCCCATCCGGCTTAGTCCCGCCCCTTATCTCAACAACAGGCCAATCGTTGTTCATGTGGCCGCTAAGAAACAATGTATTCGAGATCTCAGCTCTGGTGAACAGGGTGTGTTTTTACCGCTGCGCCACCTGAGCGGCCTTATTGTAGTATTTTTTAACACCAACAGTGACTAATCTCACAAAAGCAGCAATATTAGGGACAATTACTGTACCAGTATACTGCATACTACACTGGAAATTACTCTATACTGTACTAGTATATCGTGCATACTGCACTATACTCTATACAGTATCAGTACATACTTAATATTGTACCAGTATACTGCACACCACACTAAAATTTACTCTATACTGTGCCAGTTCATACATACTACAAATTGTGCTGTGTACTGCATTGAATGAATGAAATTAAGATAAATGAATAAATAAAGACTTGACCAGGTTAAGATTGTATCATGCAAATGAACTTTAATTCCTGGCACAAACATCAGTAATAGAAGAGTAAAATACAGACGTTGTGAGTTTTGTAATGCTGAGGCTTTTTATACCTGCTGCACAACATAATTAATGACAGAAAATAAGTAAGAAAAGTAACAAAACAGTCATTTAACAATTTAATTATTTCAGTAAATCATACAGCTCTACATAAATGTAACTGTTTTTCGATTAAACAATAATTAAATATTTATATTTATGTATGTTAATACTCAATATACTTATATAAGCAAATTATTTAAATGCATTAAATCCCATATATGATGATCAGTAGGATTTTTTTATTGTATTATCTTGCACGTTTAAACACCTAAAATTGAGAACTACCCCGGCCAAATTTTTCTTCTCTTTCTGAAAGACACTTTTCTCTCTCAGCTGGCTTTGCCTGAAATAAAAACATTTTTCTCATTAATAAGCAGTAAGAACATCCAGTAACAAATACAGATTCTGTTTATAGTCTGAGACCTGTGTACATTACTGCTGTAAAGTTGGTGTTATATTCAATGTTAATTTGACATTTAACAAATGTGTTTTATGTCCAAAGGTATGTGGACACCTAACCAAGACTATGTTATATGTTCCATTCCTTGCTTCAAGCAAGATGTAATGTGTTTGAGTTCAGGGCTTTTCTCTGAAGTTCCTTTAAACCAAACTCGCCAAACAATGAGTACAGTCATGCTGGATCTGAAAAGGGCCTTCCTCAATGACCTATTGGCTAAAACACTTGAACTTAATCATTACAAGGGGTGTCCACATACTTCTCACCAAACAGAGAATTTTACTAGAATTTTAAGATATATTTATAATATTTATAGAACCTAAATATCTAAAAGATAACATAGTGCCTTAAGTCTTTGGACAGATAAAGAAGTAGACATACTACACAAGTTTTATTAAATTCCAAGATTTTCATGGATAAAGGACAAACAAAACAACACTACACGCTCCCACTGCTGCTGCATTAGGGACTGAAAGTTATCGTTATGAATGTAGGAGTTCACTAAACATTGTACAAGTGATCCATATACATCTATAATGTTTACTATGTGATTTAATAATATTAAACCACTTTGAAACATGTTAATGTCCTTCACCCACTACAAGGCTTGATTTAAAATATGCATTTAATATATTTTATACTAAAATTGTTTAAGAAATAAGTTTATCTACATATTCAAATGTGTATCAAATAAATCCAATATTAAAACTGAACATTGTCTAATCAAAAAAATATATTATTAAATATTATTATTAAAGTGAATTTATGAAGAGCATTAAAAAGATGTATTATAAACAGACAGCTTACCTTCAGGACATCTCTTAATAATGCACAGTCAACAAGTTCATCGTTTGTCTTACACACAACGCAGTCAAAAAAATGCTGTGTAGAAGGTATGAGACTGCATTATGATTCTTAAATAAGCTTAAGTTAAGATATGTTCACAATAAAATACAATGTGATAATAGTTTAATGAAAATGAAGTAATTATTACCAATAAAAATATACACACCCTGTTTACTGGCTCACACTCCTTTCGATGGCCATGATTACCACGTTCCTTTTTGCATTATGTGCTTCTCAGAATAATATTTACATAATAGTTCCCTGAAATCTGTGAAACAAAAAATTGACAAAAGGTAGAAGTACAGAAATTTAATATTAATGTTTATGGTTTTAAAGTTTGTAGGAGTTGGAAAAATAATCAGCCAAAACATTTAGCTGCTCAAAAAAGTGAACATAACTTACCTTTAGAGGCTCATGAATTAGAAGAAAGTTAGCATGATTTACATCAAGGTCACCAGTGTTGACTTTTTTCAGCGCTTTATCAATATGTATTTTGTATTTGCTGTCCAAGCTTTCATATGGCTGTTGTGCCCCAGTAGAAACCAGCAGAACCAGCGCCACAAGCAGCAATCCTTTCAGAAGAACATTCATACTTGCTGCACAAGGGAAAAAACGTTTCTAGATCACTTCTTTTCTTCCAGTCTAATATAAACGAGGTGCTCTGGCTGTATGGACTCTCCCAGACTTAGTCTCAGTGTTTCATTGTGAGTGATAACAGCTGTGGATTCTGTCAACATTCATAAAACCAAAAGTCAAAGCCTTCTGTGTCTTTCACCCAAAACAACCTTTGTGGTTATCAGCAAAAACAAAAGCTGTGCCAACCAAAAACAGTCAAAGTCTATTTAGTGGTTTTCAAAGTGGGGTGTGTTTATCACTACCAGTACCAGATGACCCAGGAATGTTTGCTTCATGTGTTAAAAACAAATGTAAAAAAATTACAATTTGTGTTAATGCTTCTTGACATTTACATGTCTTTCTCCCATAAAAGTTAGGCTTTAAAACTTTGTATTTTAATAACGTGTGTTAAGTGTTTACTAAACAATTCCTGTAGCTAATGCAGAAACCGCCACCAACCTTCAACAGACACACCTATTAAAAAGCAGGAGAATGACTAACTGAGGAGCATCTGATGTTAATCTGGACACAAAGAGCATGGAATCATGGATTCCTGGACCTGGACAGGATTTTAACAGGTTAATTGTATAGTTTTTTTAACACCAACAATATTAGGGACAATTATTTAAATACAAGTTCTTTTAACAATAAAGAAGGATTTTATAATGGCACTTTCAGGACAAAAAGTAGGATAGGTCAAAAGTCCAGATTTAGTTGGCCTTATTTCAAAGACAAAACCTGGTCATGTTAGTTTTAGGATACAAGCGAAAATAAAAGTAGGCAAAAGATAAATGTCTAATCCATGTGTTTTATATCTCCACCCACCAACTACATTTTCTCTCTCTAAATGTAATCACTGCCAGAACACACTCACTGAGTCTTACACAACAGCCACTGCTATGGTAGGGTCAGTGCTGACCTGAAACAACAGCCACTGCAGCTGCCAAATGCCAAACAGACATCTAAACATATATAAACAAATCTTCAAAACAAAAAAATAGGACAGGATTTCAACAGGTTTATTGTAGTATTTTTTAACACCAACAGTGACTAATCTTACAAAAGCTGCAATATTAGGGACAATTACTGTAATTACTGACAGAAAATAAGTCAGAAAAGTAACAGAACAGTCATTTAACAATGTAATAATTTCAATCATACAGCTCTACATAAATGTAACTGTTTTTTGATTGAACAATAATTTAATATTTATATTCATGCATGCTGATACTCAATATACTTTATGAGCAAATTATTTAAATGCGTTAAATCCCTTATATGATGATCAGTAGTTTTTTTTTATTGTATTATCTTGCACGTTTTAACACCTAAAATAAATTCTGGGCACCTTCTTGTTCTTTTTTTGAAAGACACTTTTCTCTCTCAGCTGGCTTTGCCTGAAATAAAATTTTTTTTCTCATTAATAAGCAGTAAGAACATCCAGTAACAAATACAGATTCTGTTTATAGTCTGAGACCTGTGCACATTACTGCTGTAAAGTTGGTGTTATATTCAATGTTCTTTTGACATTTGTCAAATCTGTTTTATTTCCAAAGGTATGTGGACACCTAACCAAGACCATGTTGCATGTTCCATTCCTTGCTTCAAGCAAGATGTAATGTGTTTGAGTTCAGGGCTTTTCTCTGAAGTTCCTTTAAACCAAACTCGCCAAACAATGAGTACAGTCATGCTGGATCTGAAAAGGTCCTTCTTTAGAACCTAATGGCTAAAACTCTTAAACTCAATCATTACAAGGGGTGTCCACATACTTTTCGCCAAACAGAGTATTTTACTAGAGTTTTAAGATATATTTATTATATTTATAGCACTTAAATATCTAAAAGATAACATAATAACATAACTTAAGTCTTTGGACAGATAAAGAAGTAGACATACTAGAAGAAGAACAAAATAGAAGATATAATTTATTTGTCATATATACATATACAGGTGTACAGTACAATGAAATTATTTCTTCGCATATCCCAGTTTGTTTGGTAGCTGGGGTCAGAGCGCAGGGTCAGCCATCGTACGGCGCCCCTGGAGCAGACAGGGTTAAGGGTCTTGCTCAAGGACCCAACAGTGGCTGCATAGCAGAGCCTGGATTTGAACCACCAATATCACAAAAGTTTTATCAAATTCCAAGATTTTCATGAATAAAGGACAAACAAAAAAACACTACAAGCTCCCACTGCTGCTGCATTAGGGACTGAAAGTTATCGTTTTGATTGTAGGAGTTCACTAAACATTGTACAAGTGATCCATATACATCTATAATGTTTACCATGTGATTTAATAATATTAAACCGCTTTTAAACATGTAAATGTCCTTCATCTACTACAAGGCTTGATTTAAAATATGGATTTAATATATTTTATACTAAAATTGTTTAAGAAATAAATGTATCTACATATTCAAATTTGTATCAAATAAAACCAATAATAAAAATGAACATTGTCTAATAAAAAACAAATATTAAATATTAAAGTGAGTTTATGAAGAGCATTAAAAAGATGTATTATAAACAGACAGCTTACCTTCAGGACATCTCTTAGTGTTGCACAGTGAACAAGTTCACCATCGTTTGTCTTACACACAACGCAGTCAAAAAAATGCTGTGTAGAAGGTATCAGACTGCATTATGATTCTTAAATAAGCTTAAGTTAAGATACGTTCACAATAAAATACAATGTGATAATAGTTTAATGAAAATGAAGTAATTATCACCAATAAAAATATACACACCCTGTTTACTGGCTCACACTCCTTTCGATGGCCATGATTACCACGTTCCTTTTTGCATTTTGTGCTTCTCAGAATAATATTTACAATATAATAGTTGTCCGAAATCTGTGAAACAGAAAATAGACAAAAGGTAGAAGTACAGAAATTGCTTAGTGGTATAACCTGAACAAAGAATGACATTAAGCTTTGTTAATATTAATGTCCATGGTTTTGAAGTATGTAGGTGTTGGAAAAATAATCAGCCAAAACATTTAGCTGTTAGAAAAGTGAACAGAACTTACTCTCAGAGGCTCCTGAATTAGATGAAAGTTAGCATGATTTACACCAAGGTTTCCAGTGTTGACTTTTTCCAGCGCTTTATCAACATGTATTTTGTATTTGCTGTCCCAGCTTTCATATGGCTGCTGTGCCTCAGTAGAAACCAGCAGAACCAGCGCCACAAGCAGCAATCCTTTCAGAAGAACATTCATACTTGCTGCACAAGTGAAAAACGTTTCTAGATCACTTCTTATCTTCCAATCTAATATAAACGTGGTGCTCTGGCTGTATGGACTCTCCCAGACTTAGTCTTTCATTGTTAGTGATAACAGAAAACCAAAAGTCAAAACCTTCTGTGTCTTTCACCCAAAACGACCCTTTGTGGTTATCAGCAAATACAAAAGCTGTGCCAACCAAAACAGTCAAAGTCTATTTAGTGGTTTTCTAAGTGTGGTGTGTTTATCACTACCAGTACCAGATGACCCAGGAATATTTGCTTCATGTGTTAAAAACAAATGTAAAAAAATACAATTTGTGTTAATGCTTCTTGATATTTACATGTCTTTCTCCCAGAAAGTTCGGCTTTAAAACTTTCTATTTTAATAGCGTGTGTGTTACGTGTTAAACAATTCCTGTAGGTAATGTAGAAACCACCGCCCACCTTCAACAGACACACCTATTAAAAAGCAGGAGAATGGCTAACCGAGTAGCATCTGATGTTAATCTGGACACAAAGAGCACTGCTAGTGTTAACAAGCTCGGGAAAAAGATCAGCAACAACTCAGTTACACCTGAACAAATATTATTGAACAATCCAGAACTATTAGCATTAATAGGGAGTTCATCTCATCACAAGACTTCAACAACAACATGCTTCTAACAGGTTGATGTAAACTTCAACTGTACATCAGCTTATCACTCATGTGGCAGTATGTTATTTATTTATTTAGGATTTTAACAGGTTAATTGTAGCATTTTTTAACACCAACAGTGACTAATCTTACAAAAGCTGCAATATTAGGGACAATTATCCAAATAAAAGTTATTTTAACAATAAAGAAGGATTTTATAATGGCACTTTCAGGACAAATAGTAGGATAGATCAAAAGTCCAGATTTCGTTGGCCTTATTTCAAGGACAAAACCTGGTCATGTTAGTTTTAGGATACAAGTGAAAAAAGTAAGCAAAAAATGTCTAATCCACGTCTTTTATAAATCCCCCAACCAACTACATTTTCTCTCTCTGAATGTGATCACTGCCAGATCACACTTACCGAGTCTTACACAACAGCCACTGCTATGGTAGGGTCAGTGCTGACCTGAAACAACAGCCACTGCAGCTGATGTAATGCCAGGACCTTCTTACTGTGAGCAACAGTGCCACCCAAGGAATTCTTTAAAATTATAATTTAGTGACTGTTTGCTTTGTGGAGGCACATAAAGCATTAAACACTTTGTATATTTTAGTCATATGGCACTTCGGTTTGCATGACATTTGCACCTCGTCCCAGACTTGTTTGAATGTTGTTACATTTATGATATTAACGACAGAAATCAGGTGTTTAATGCTAGTTTTATTAGTCTAGTTTTGTCTATATGTATTCAGTCTTATGTTATATTAAGGACATTAATGATTATTTCTATTATCATGTGTGAGTTTATTTTAATGCATTGGGCATGTGTAGTCTTGGTCTTTCTCTGTTGTACCTTGGGTGTTCATTCAAGATGTTTTATAGTGATTGGTATGTGACAGTCTTCACAAAGTCTGGGCTCTTCTCTTAGCATTAGGTGTTTGTGTGTCAATCGAGAATGGCCTATTCTACATCTAGCATACATAACTTGGTCTGTATGCTTTCCATAATGTATTTTGGGGCACCAAGCCAACCCCAGTGAAGTTAAAGGCTAATGCTAACCACACACTCCTTCTTGTAATACATTTTAGGTAATGAAATCAAAGACCTAATGTGGAAATGTCAGAACTCACCTGCAAAATGACAAAAAAAAGAGACACAATTGTATTTGAAGAATTTATTGATCCGGGCTGTTAAACCAAATGCTTACGAATGTTTTGAAAAGTAACTCGGGGCAAAACAAAACAAAAAATGCAATCTAATCAAAACTCTAGTTGGGAAGGGAAGGAACAAAACCAATACAGGAACATATCTTCAGATAACAGTCCTTCACAGTACGCAACAATGATAGAAAAAAATATTCATGAGCTTTCGCTTGACTACGTCCCCAAAAGGCGTCAATTAATAATATTAATATCAACATCAATAAAAAATACTTACAAGTTAAAAATTGAGGCTTGCACCACTGGGAATAGTGGTGAGCAGCTGAATCTGTACTTGTGTATGAAATAAACCGAATACCGGGTAACGTGAGGAGAAGATGGATTTGTCAGTCTATGCCGAGAGGTCACTGTTGTCGAAGCGCTCCTGATCGTAAACTTCAGCTATGACCTTTCGACCTCCGAACCAGCGCTTGTTTAGAGCCTGAATGGCTTTGTTCATCTCGGAAACAGCAGAAAATTCCACAAAGATCTTAACTATGACCTCGGCGTCCTCCTCTTCACCCTGCTTCTCCTGGTAAATGATCACTCTGTTGACGGCACCGAACTTGCCACATTCTTCAGTCACCTCACCTTCCAGGTCGTCGTCTATGTCCTCCGGGCCGACCATGTTCCTCAGCACCATAACCGTTGACTGTGGGAGAAGAGGAAACCTTTGTGAGTGGAACAAGACTACCACAGAAACGATAATGTCAGGAACAACAGCACCTTGCATGTAAAGAATCTAAATTCATTTCATTTTCATGCTTTACCACCATCCTGGTCAGGGATGCGTGGGTCAGGCTTCCCATGAACCACTGGGCACAACACTGGGCACAGGAACACCCTGGACAGGATGCCAACTTCCCCCTAACACATAGCTAATTATGTATGTACACTATATTGCCAAAAGTATTCGCTCGTCTGCCTTCACATGCATATGAACTTGAGTGACGTCCCATTCTTAATCCATTAGTCACCGCTCCAATTCATCTCAAAGGTGTTCTATTGGGCTGAGGTCAGGGCTTTTCTGCAGGCCAGTCAGACTCTTCTGATGTCTTTATGGACCTTGCTTTGTGCACTGGTGCGCAGTCATGTTGGAACAGGAAGGGGTCATCCCCAAACTGTTCCCACAAAGTTGGGAGCATGAAAATGTCCAAAATCTCTTGGTATGCTGAAGCATTAAGAGTTCCTTTCACTGGAACTAAGGGGCCGAGCCCAACTCCTGAAAAACAACCCCACACCATAATCCCCCCTCCACCACACTTTGCACAATGCAGTCAGACAAGTACCGTTCTCCTGGCAACCACCAAACCCAGACTCATCCATCGGATCGCCAGACGAAGCGTGATTCGTCACTCCAGAGAACACGTCTCCACTGCTCTAGAGTCCAGTGCCGCCGAGCTTTACACCACTGCATCCGACGCTTTGCATTGCGCTTGGTGATGTAATGCTTGGATGCAGCTGCTCGGCTATGGAAACCCGTTCCATGAAGCTCTACACACTGTTCTTGAGCTAATTTGAAAACCACATGGAGTTTGGAGGTCTGTAGCGATTGACTCTGAAGAAAGTTGGTGACCTCTGCGCACTATGTGCCTCAGCATCCGCTGACCCGCTCTGTCATTTTACATGGCTACCACTTCTTGGCTGAGTTGCTGTCGTTCCCAATCACTTCCACTTTGTTATAATACCACTGACAGTTGACTGTGGAATATTTAGTAGTGAGGAATTTTCATGACTGGACTTGATGCACAGGTGGCATCACGGTACCATGCTGGAATTCACTGAGCTCCTGAGAGCGACCCATTCTTTCACTAATGTTAGTAGAAGCAGTCTGCTTAGTGCCTAGGTGCTTGGTTTAATACACCTGTGGCCATGGAAGTGATTGGAACACCTGAATTCAATGATTTGGATGGGTGAGTGAATACTTGGCAATATAGTGTGCATAGATGCAGTATTTATTCCCACCATTTATTTTAAATGTAACCACTTTATTCATATACAAATTCAATAGTCATGTTCAGAGGGCTTATAACATTTTAACACAAGACACAAGTACTGATCCAGTGAGACCCACCTCTTGCTTCCTTAGCAGTTTCTGCATGACCATGTGCCTGGCACTGCTGCCCGAGATGCTCATGTTCTCCTGCTCGCTGAGCATCTCCTGACCGGTGCCGGCTAACGCGGCCTCCTCTTCCTCCTTCTCTTTCTTCTCCTTGGCCTCCTGCGCGGCGGCCACGGCGGCAGACAGCACCGGCGGAGAGGCCAGCACGGGATTCACCAGGCCTACCTGGGGTATCACTGGCCGCGCCGGAGTCACGCCTGCACAGAGATGCAGCAGTAAGAGCGTTTGTTTGTTTCGCCTCGGAAGACAACACGGAGCCCCAGGGTGCCTGCAGCAGCTTTATGAATGTGGGTTTAAACCAGGTTAAGGGGATTTAACTCGGCAACTGGGGCTCCATTGACTTAATGCCTCCAAAATCACAGGCTGATTGTCATGAAACTACATTAATGTGTACAAATCTGGTCAGTGTGGTCTAAAAGTCTAGACTAAACTCTAAAAGATAAAATGCTCTGAACTTTGGGTCTAAATGAGTTTAAGTTTTAAAACATACATCAGCTTGTTTGTGCAAATCTACTTAGTGATGCTTAAAACAGTTGTGCAAAACGTGGAGGTCAGCTGGATGCGAACAAAATTAAGTAGTACAAGGGTCAGTCTTCTTCCTGATGAATCAGCAAACTCACTCATCCCATCACTTCACTTTTACAAATCCTCTGATCCAATCAAAGGACCGAGATCAATTTTACAAAAACACAGGATCTGAGACTCACTGGCCAATGGGAATGACAGATTGGTTTATGAGGGGAGGGGCTAGAAACGGTCCTCTTCACACTTGGTTGGTCAGTGTGCCGCAAAGGGGAAGGGTTAAGAGGCCACGGTCAGGATGGTTGAAGAATAAAAACAGGGAAGAGGAGAGAGAGAGAGAGAAAAAAAACGAGAGAGAGAGAGAGACAAGGAGAGACAATAAGAGACTCTATTAGTGAACAGGTCCCATCACAGGCCACGTTGAACTATGTAATGTGTAGAACACAAAAATCTGGGGGGCAGAGCTGAACATATTAAAACAGAATTATAATAAAGTGCTATAAAAGTACATGAATTAGATTGCATAATAATACTTATGTCACAATAATTGCATTTTATTTTACCTAAAGGAACACAAATCTGTTGAGGGCGTGTCAAGAGATAAAGAAATTGGTTGGATATCTGCATGAACAGCTACAATAATCACTAATCCTATAGCAAATTAATCCCTGTATTTCAAAGATACACCGATCAGCCATGTCCATGTTATCAGCTCCACTTACCATATAAAAGCACTTTGTTGTTCTACAATGACTGACTGTAGTTCATCTGTTTCTCTACATACCTTTGTAGCCTGCTTTTACTGTTTGTCAATGGTCAGGACCCCCACAGAGTAGGTATTATTTAGGTGGTGGATGATTCTCAGCACTGCAGTGACACTGACATGGTGGTGGTGTGTTAGTGTGTGTTGTTCTGGTATGAGTGAATCAGACACGTGTTTTTTTTTTGTTGTTTTTTTTAAATACAGTGTCCACTCACTGTCCACTCCTACCTAGTTGATCCACCTTGTAGATGTAAAGTCAGAGACGATCGCTCATCTATTGCTGCTGTTTGAGTTGGTCATCTTCTAGACCTTCATCAGTGGGCACAGGACGCTGCCTACGGGGCGCTGTTGGATGGATGTTTTTGGTTGGTGGACTATTCGCAGTCCAGCAGTGACAGTGAGGTGTTTAAAAACTCCATCAGCTCTGCGGTGTCTGATCCACTCATACCAGCACAACACACACTAACACTGCAGTTCTGAGAATGATCCACCACCCAAATAATACCTGCTCTGTGGGGGTCCTGACCATTGAAGAACAGCATGAAAGGGGGCTAACAGAGCATGCAGAGAAACAGACGGACTACAGTCAGTAATTGTAGAACTGCAAAGTGCTTCTATATGGTAAGTAGAGCTGATAACATGGACAATGTGTGTAGAAACAAGGAGGTGGTTTTATTGTTATGGCTGATCAGTGTATATGGGACAAAGAAGCAACATTAGCAAAGCCACACGGTTTGCCTTATTCTATTAATGTTAGGAATCATTACAGTACAAAAACAAACATCCTCATGCACAGGGTCTCACAGACTGGTGAGTGTCAGACCAGCTACCCAGACGACTTGCTACAATGGGTGCTGCTGGATTCAGGCCACGCTGAACCTACTTGACATTTGACATTTTCTGCATTTGGCGGACGCTTATAACCAAAGCGACAGTATACAGTTATTTAAGCAATTGAGGGTTAAGGGTCTTGCTCAAGAGCCCAACCTGGCAGTGGTGGGGTTTGAACCAGCAACCTTATGATTACTAATCCAGTTCCTTAACTGCTAGGCTACAACTGCCCTACAACCAACGCATTAGCATTAGTACAATATAGCCTCCTAACATTTACATTTTCAGCATTTAGCAGACACTTTTATTTAAAGCAACTCACAGTACTGTGACAGTATACAGTCCAAGCAATTGAGGGTTAAGGGATTGCTCATAGGCCCACAAGCGGCAACCTGGCAGTGGTGGGCCTTGAACCAGCAACCATTCAATTACTAGTCCAGTACCTTAACCGCCAGGCTACAACTGCCCACCTACTTGTTCTAGATCAAATGACAAAACCTGGCGGTTTCAGGATTTGAACATTTTGCCAAATGTAAAATACTCAGGCACAATGCGACAGACAATACAGATGAGCTCATGTTGCTTCTGTGTTCCAGTAGTCTCAAGACACAGACTAGCCCATTAAGCCTTAAAATCTTTGTAGCACTATAAAATTGTGCGTGTTAAAAATAATTTAGACCTGAAGACAACAAATTTAAGAAGCTATTAATGCAGATAATGCCAAAGTAACACATTTTAAAAGAATAAAAACCCTGCATTCCCACTCCGCATTTAAATGATTGTAGCGTCTCTCTCTCCCTCACACACACACACACACACACACACACACACGCAACATGCAGTGACACAGCCAACTAAACCATGTAATCTAAAAGCATGCAAAAAATTACACACTAGGTTACAGTGCTAGCAGCATCTGCTCCTACTGTACAGCTGAGTGAACAGTATGTGCCTCCAGCCTACCTGTAATGACCCCTGGGGCCTGGGCTGCCATGACGGCCTGGGGGAGCTGCGGCATGGTCACCGAGCCAGCTGTCATTGCCCCCAGGATGGACGCACCAGCAACCGCTTCCTGGAAGGAGAGGGGGACATATAGAAACACCACCCAGACAGCGCCCGTTAACCAGCACACAGGGCACGGACGAGGCAGGACAAAACGAGGTAAGACAGACAAGGACACGAGTGGACAAGGCCTGGCCTGGCTGCATACTTCTGTGACAATATAAGACCAATAACAATCGGTTGTGTCCGTGTAATACAGTAATCCCTCGCTATATCGCGCTTCGACTTTCGCGGCTTTACTCGATCACGGACTTTATATGCAGGCATGTCTAAATATCAATCGCGGATTGTTCGCTGGTTCGCAGATTTCTGTGGACAAGGAGTCTTTTTATTTCTTGTACATGCTTCCTCAGTTGGTTTGCCCAGTTGATTTCATACACGGGACGCTATTGTCGGATGGCTGAGAAGCTACCCGATCAGAGCACGCGGTTAAGTATCCTGGGTGCTGATTGGCTCAGCAGAGGAGAGAAGCGTTAGATTCCGCTTTATGCTGTATAACTGTGCGGGAAATGTTTATAAGAGTGTGGGGAGGGTTTATAATGGCTTAAAATATATAAAAATAACCATATAAACACATGGTTTTTACTTCGCGGGTTTTCACCTTTCGCGGGGGGTTCTGGAACGCAACCCCGAAGCGATCGAGGAGGGATTACTGTATAGCACAGCTCTACATTTAGAGGAGGAATACATTTACATTTGCAGCATTTTAGCAGACGCATTTAGGCAATATGAATGAATACAATTCGAGCAATTGAGGAGCAAGAGCCTTGGGGGCCTAAGGGGCCCAGCAGTGGCAATTTGGCACTGATGATGCTTTAGCTGGTAACCTCAACTGTTAAACTACCACTGCCCTAAATGCTATAGACTAGCATTCACTGAGTGCTGTTTCTTAAGTGATATCATCACTGAACCTTGAAGTCCTCGATTGCATATTGACTAAAATGTGCTTGAAGTTTATTAAAGTAAACATTTAACTGGTAATAAATGGTGTATGATATAGTCAAAACAATGTCTGCCAGTATTTCAATGCAACCAGGCCTAAGCCGAAAGACATAGAACACAAAACAGCAAGCTACACTATCAAGAGGAACACACATTTTCCCTCCCCACAAAATTACAGTTTGTTTCCCTTTAGCTCAGTTATTAAACCCTTAAACTAAACAAGTATCAGGCTACATTCACACACCAAGATTAACTTAATAAGATTAATCATATATTTTTCCCAATGGCACCCAATTCAGTCATGGAAAATTGAATTTTATTTCTGTCAGATCGAGGACAGCCGAGGCCGTCATGTGCCAGATCCGACACACACAGCTGATCGCTTCTTTTCTCCTGCCTGGGGCAGGGTCTCACAGGGTGCAGTATCGCGCACAGAGAGCCACAACCTGCCATCTGTGAACAGTCACCTCGACTGGTCAGCAGAAGCCACACCTGCACCAGAGTTGAGGAACTCCGTTTCAGCAATTATACCCTCCCCTACATACACACAGCCAATTTTGTTCTTTTGCATGAGGGTCATAGAGACGCTGCAAAAGCAGAGTAAGTTGTTCGAATTGTATCCAGCAGGGCAGGCGGTGTTTATATTGCCATAGACAGATTCAGTTTTTGTACTCCTCTGACCACTTTTTGGTGTGAATGTAGCCCAAGACAGCAGAAGTGCAATAAGTCTTAGTTTATGCATATTTAAGAAAGGAAAATGCAAAACAAGCTTTTTAAATGCTTACAAAGCCATATTTAGTATAAAAGACTAAACATTTGAGGTTGTACATTACAGTACGTTGTATCCAATTAAAACAGTTAAGCCTAAAACGAATCTGTAATTACTAGGGCTGTCAGAGCATGAAATGTAAAAACACTAACCTAAAACACTGCCACAGTTGTGTTTTATTTTATTTTATACTGTTTATGTCAGCATGGAATCCTTCAGCAAAACCCTAGATCATGATAACATATTCTATATTATAAGGCACTGACACTAGCTGATCAGAAATGGCAGTGTGTCTCTCTCTGCACACTATACTGGGCTCCGAGAGCCCCTGACACTAGCAGGTGAAAATAATTGATCGACGGCACGTGTGGCAAAAAATAATATGGTTAAAAATAATGATTAAAAATAAATTAATATGGGTGCCCAGGTGGTGCAGCAAGATATTCTGCTAGCACACCAGTGCCGAGATTCTAAACTCCTCGGTTTTAAACTCTGGGTTGCCACCGGTCGGCTGGGCGCCATCTAGCGGGCATAATTGGCAGTGCCTGCAGCAGACACGTCTCTGCTAGGGTGGGGTCTTCGAACACTGTGTAAGGACCCTGATTGGCAGATAGAGGCGCTTGTGCAGAGTGCATAGGTGAAAAAGGGGTCCGCTAAGAGCTGCACGCAGGTCGGAGGAGACGTGAGCAGCAATATATCCACCTTGACTGCAATCAGGGATCCACCAGCAGCGGAAGACAAATTGACTACACTAAATTGGGGGGAAAATGCATAAATAAAATAAAAAAAATTTTTGAATAAATATTGAATTAATATTAAAATAACATTCATCTACCCTAGATATCTACAATATTAAGACTGGTATTATAATTAGAGATGCATGAGTACCGATACTGGTATCGGGTATTTGCCCGATACCGCGCTCATTAACTTGTACTCGTACTCGCAAACGAGGCTCCGATACTAAACATCCGATACCGTGTGCCTAATGCACGTTGCTGCGTTATGCCTGGTTCACACTACACGATTTTCTGCGACTGGTCAGCGCTAGATCTGCCGGCTCGGGAGCAACTCAGCGTTCGCTCGGCGATCAAAACTCGGCTCTCGATCGCTAAGTGTGAACTACTGAACAACTCGATCCGACCGGCTCGAGTTTTCTAGCACGTCAGATATCTGATCCAATAGGTATCGGCAAGCACAGAAATACATGCACTTGGTTGGAAAAAAATGGTATTGATGCATCCCTAATTATAATAGTTAATAAAGTTAAAATGCTGCCCAGTGCTTGCCAAGCTGTTAAGCATGTTTACAAATCCTGTCTAAAAAGCTGTGCGAGCTCGTCAGTATTACCACTATCATTCTGTAATAGCTCATCTTATTGTACATAACTTTGTAATTATTAATGGCCTACACTGAAAACCACCACAACTGCAGTTACATTAACCTTCCATAACCAACGTGTTTCCCCGTGTTCCTGTGCATGACAGCCCTAGTATTTACCAAATTGAAATATAAGGTGCAGGCAAAAACAATTTAAGCCTCTAAGTGTTCAATTGGATAAATGGCATAATAATAAATGCTTATAAATACAAGGGCTTCTATATAAGGGACCCTGAATGACCTAAAGCTACAACTACATTTTTTAACCTTCCAATTAACATATATTTAATCTGGCAGACTACAACACAATAACTACCAGCATAACTGGATGGATCTGAAAACATTTCTCTCTGTACACTTAGAAATCTACACAGAACAAAAAAAGGCACCAGGGTGCTTGGAACAGAATTGCCCGAAGGATTTACCAGACAGTTGAGGAAGTCTTCTGTCCGATTCTCCGGAGTGGAAAGATTCCATGCCATCTGTTTTTGGAGTTTACACGCTATGTTATCTTTCTGCATGTCAAAATCTCTGGCTCATATAAGTAATGCTGTCTTCATGTCAACTCCTCACATACATTACCTACGTATCTGTTCTAGCTCTGCCAAGTGTATATAATTACAAAAATAGCTCACGCTGGTTTAAATTAATTATAAAAGAAAACATACTAGTGCCAAAATAAATCTGCTGCTCTCTCAAAACACACACACACACACATACACACTCCTGACTAACTATAGATTGTACGAGTGTAAGATGAGCTCACCTGAGCAGTGATTTTAGCCGTGGCTGCAGCCGCGGCGACAGCAGCCGCAGGGGGGAGGCCGCCGGGCGCACTGGGCGCCAGCATTGGAATAGGTGGAGTCACGGCCTTGCCCACGCGCAGGTATTGACCACCCAAATCGAACAGATTCATGGAGGACACGGCGTCCTGCGACGACTGGGCTTTGTCGTACTCTACAGAAAAACGGAACAGTAATGTCAAGCATGAAGGGTCTGAGAGGAAGGCTGAGCTTAATTCTTCTGGCAGAGCACTGTGTCATTTACTGTGTAATTACCAGAGGGCACTTATGGCACAAATTGTCCGCAACTGAGCCTAAGAAAAATAATGACAACAACAAAAAAACAAAAACTTACTATGAAAGCATGTGAGGAACCTGCCCCCACCCCTTCTCTATCCCCCTGCGAGACATATGTAGAGAACAGCATTCCGCTATGACTGACCGCTCTCGGTCGCAAACTCATTATTTTCAACCGAACGAAAGCCGAGCGCGGATTCTTACCTATAAATCCGTAGCCTTTGTGTTTCCCCGTCGTGGGCTCCCGAGCCAGTAAGCACGACTTGATTCTCCCAAATGCTTCGAAGACACTTTTGATGTCGTCATCTGACAGGTCTGGGTGTACCGACGCTACATAGATTCGGTTAAAGGCCCGCGCTTCCTCTGCTAACTGGTCTATGATTGGCTGAGCCTGACCAATATTACTTGGACGTCCCACCTTAACAAAAACACATTTAGTCATTTCAAGTCAATTTTAATAATTAAAACTTCAGTATAACACACAATATTATTTTATAAGGTTCTGACTTACTTTAATGTTTCTGCCTCCCAACATGATTGAGTTCATCTGCTCTAAAGCCAGCTGTGCTGCCTCTGGGACCTCATATTCTACAAATGCAAATCCCTGCCCAGGCAAACATCTCTTGTTAGAACTAGAAAGTTACTCAGTCCTACATAGAACGCGAAACAAAACAGGATTTGTACCTTGTGCTTCAGTGTAACAGAGTCCCAGGACATGTCGATGCTTTTTATGGGCCCGAAAGGAGCAAAAGCCTGTCTGATAGTGTCCTCTCCGAGCTCATAGTAAATTGAGCCAACGTAAGCACGACACATTATGGCTAGCGCCCTCTGTCGCTGCGCTGCAACCTGAAAACAAACAGAACTGAGCAACTACACGTCCGCTAAGAAATAAAAAATAAGGGGGAAGCACAACGCTGCTTATTACTTGATCAAACCCCCTCTTTAAAAGATATCTGCTTACTTACCGACTGCAAGGGTGAAAGAGGATCACCGAAACCAGCCATGGACAGTGAGGCCATTCCTAAGGAATTGGGGAGCTAATGGTACAAGACAAGACAAAGAGCGAGAGAACTAAACATCAGAAACTGTTTTGATAAATCTTTGTGACAGAAGTACAACATGCACCAGATACTAAGATAATCCCCCCCCCCCCTCCCAATCCAACCCAGAAGAGAAAAAAATACAGTAAAACATATCAAAAAGTGCATACTTATGAGTGGTCACTTTCAGGATGAAATTAACATACAGCAAATGAAACTATTCATATATTTGCCATTTTTACACAAGTACAATGGGAAAAGCATCCCATGGTCGAGGGAGGTGTTTACCTGGAAGTTGTTAATTGGCTGAGGCTGAGCGAGGGTCTGTTTGGCCAGCACGCTCTTGATGCTTTGCTCCATGGCATACTTCTTTGCCTGCGACACAGAAAACAAGTACATACTGAAACGAAACACGTTCCTTCAGGACCAGGGTGAAACACAGAACAAATGCGCAAGACAATAAACACAGTGCAGATAGAAAATACAGTACAATAAATACAAAAGACATTTCTAATATAAAAGTAATTGAGGGAGAAGAGACTAGTGACAAGAGTAATATTGGCCAGTACATGGTACTGACTAATTGATAGGTGAGGTAAAAAAACATATTCTGATATACAGCTATTCAGCTCCTCGTGGGTGTGATCTATCACATAGGAAGACTTGCAGTGATGGCTGCTAGTCAAACTAAAAAAGTGCAGGCTTACGCCAGCAGTTGAAAAGGGTGCGAACGTACAGATCCCACACAAGCACTAAAAGCATAGCGCTGGCCTTTCACTTCTCTATTATATGACATGCATTTGTATCAAACAAGCTTACGCATGCAGGCTAGTAAAGAACAACATTTAGCACTTGCTCAGCTGATTAAAACCAAGCTATTGTATCAAGAACTTTACAATAAATAATTTAGGAAAGGTATCTAGAGGGCACCATTACCTTTTGCAGCGCCTCCTGCTGTTCGAGGGTAAGGGGTGGCAGGCCGAGCTTCGAGGCGGTGCTCTGTCCATTCTCCATCGTCAGAGCCTTGCCTCCCTGTTGAGCACACCCTGGTGAGACCCACTGCTCATGTGAATGTGTGAAGTCCTCATTAACATTACAATAATCAAGTTTCAGAGCAAACGCAGCCTCATTTTTAAAAACAGGTTGGTCAGTACTCAGTAGTACTGGTCAGGTTACACTGACAGGCACAAACGCGAATTTGATGAAACTAACAAAGTCAGGCTTTGTTGGGCATGCTCTGAAACCGCTTGAATATCAATAACTAAAACTAACTATGATTCCTAAACATAGTAAAATTCTGCAATTTCCTTTTGAGGATCAATAATTAATCAATAAAAGACATTTAAAGGCTGTTCTTATTAAAATGACCTGTTTACTGTAAAACAAAACAAACTGCAGCTCTCTGGAATAGAGAGTTTGCTTAAATTGTGAATGTTCAAAAAAGGAGGAGCAAAAACAGTAGTCTTCCTTCTTAGCAGCAGAGGGAAACGGAACACTATCCAGATTTGCCTTAGTGTGAAAGTTACAATCTTACAATGTGATTAAGTTGAGCCCCTTACTCAGTACTACACAGAAGAAAGCTGAAGTACCTTTGCTTAAATGAACTCCAGAGTGATGAAGTGCCCACCTTAGGGTGGTTTGAACCCAAATTGTTCTGCCATTGGCTTTGGAACTATAGTACGGTCAAGAGATACGCTCTATAGCACAGACGACACAGAGAGAAACGACAAAAAAGAAAAAAAGAAAAAGAAAACACACAAACCTACTTAGAACAAGAGATACTTGATAAGGAGACAACAAATCGAGAACGCTGACATCTGAATTCAGTGAATGTGTTTTCTACAATGTATGACATCATGGGGAACAATGTTCTATTAACCCCCCTTGACCAAAGGGATTTTAATTTATTTGGTGGCCTAAACCAGTAAAGCACATTTTCACAGAATTATGCTATTCTACTTCCACATGTGGGCTGTTTATTTGAAATCTCTAAAAATAATTTAGAGGCTAAATCTAATCCTATTAAAAACTAAATGTTGTTAAAAATATGCCACACATGACACTTGATGTAAAGTTTCATGAGATTCCGGATGCTCACTTACCTAGCGCCTGCTCTTAACTGAGATGTCCTGATGCAGGTTATTATGAAGAAACAAACACACACAGACAGCTGCTATTGTTCAAAAGCGGGTCTAGAAAAAAGCAAGTATTTTATACATTATTAATCTACCAGAAGCTGGTAAAATATACGTGCACAGTTAAACAAGTTTTGTGACTGTAAAATCAGTGATAGTTTAAGTGCATAACACGTTCATCATTAGTTGAAGGTTAACCGATATCAGACAAGCTCATAGTGCCCCATCAAATTAAAAAAATGCTGCACAGAATTTAATGACAACACATGCAAGAGCAAAACCAGTTCAGCATCATGAACAGAGCTGTACTAAATGAGAATTCAGTTTGACTTGCAGTTTCCTCCCACCGGAGCTACCATAGGAAACCCTCACAGACACAGGGAGAACATGCAAACTCCACACAGTAAGAGTTCCAGCGGCACGGTGGCTTAGTGGGTAGCACTGTTGCCTCACAGCAAGAAGGTCCTGGGTTCGATCCCCAGGCGGGGCGGTCCGGGTCCTTTCTGTGCGCAGTTTGCATGTTCTCCCCGTGTCTGCGTGGGTTTCCTCTGGGAGCTCCGGTTTCCTCCCACAGTCCAAAAACATGCAGTCAGGTTAATAGGCTCTATGCACGACTGTCTTCCGGGTTCTCGTATACTGGCAGATCAACTTCCGGTATTCATTTGCCGGTCGTCAACAAGCAGATAACGTTAGGCATGGCTCTCTTTTACACTTGTTGTCTTCAAGATTAACCTCGTCTGACAGTGAACGATTTAGACCGACCGACGCATGGTTTGTACTGCTTCTTCTAACAAGCGGGAAAAAGGATTTTAAATGTACAACTCCAGCGACATTGACAAATATGAAGGTAAGTACGTTAGCAAACATTTCCTTAGAACCATGCAAGTAGGGTAGTTGTAAACTGGTTAGTGGTTGTTTTGCTAGACTAGACAAACACTACATCTAGCTTGACAGACCAGTATTAAGATTCATGTTTTAGTTAGCTTTGAAGCATACCATTACAATTTCATTTTTATGCATATTCTGCTTGCACAGTGCCAGGTTAGGCAAGCTTTAAGATAGTGTCAAATCCCATGTATTAATGATGTTCAAACAACAATAAATATATATATGTATGTGTGTTCAATTCCCAGGTGGAGTGGTCCGGGTTCTTTCTGTGTGAGGTTTGCATGTTCTCCCTGTATCTGCGTGGGTTTCCTCCGGCAGCTCCTGTTTCCTCCCACAGTCCATAGACGTGCAAGTGAGGTGAATTGGAGATACAAAATTGTTTGATATTAAAACTTGAACTGATGAATTTTGTGTAATGAGTAACTACCATTTCTGTCATGAATGTAACCAAAGTGTAAAACATGATGTTAAAATCCTAATACAACATAAAACAAACTAAACATATCTGACTGGATATATTAGCAATTTACCCTCAATCTTTTGATTAAGTGTAAAAAGTTTTGTTCACCAATATATGAATGAGTTATCTTTTATTCATTATCAAATGTTATATGTCAGACCATAATAAATTTCCTGTCAATTGATTAATTTGATGTTACAGTATTAACATGTCTTTCTCCAAAAACATATTTGTTGTAAATGCGAGGAGGAACTTTGATTTTTTTATTCTTATGTTTATTACAGCAGGTTATCAAGAATTAGTCATTACAGAATTTATCAGTGTCAAGCTGGCAGCAATGGGGTATCAAATATATATGCTGTTCAGTTCAAAACCTTGTATCATGTTACAAAAGAGAAAAAAAAAACGTCCATTTGAAGTTAAATGTAAAAAGATTTTATTTCAAGTCTTTTTAACGCCATTCAAGTGGTCTATTCATTGTGAAATGAATGTTAAACAACTGCCAGATTCACAAAACGTAAGAAACAGCAAAAACTGTTTTACACACTCAATATAGAAGCACTTTGTAGTTCTACAATTACTGACTGTAGTCCATCTGTTTCTCTACATGCTTTGTTAGCCCCTTTTCATGCTGTTCTTCAATGACTCTCCCAGGACCCCCACAGAGCAGGTATTATTTAGGTGGTGGATGATTCTCAGCACTGCAGTGACACGGACATGGTGCTGGTGTGTTAGTGTGTGTTGTGGTATGAGTGGATCAGACACAGCAGCGCTGCTGCAGTTTTTAAACACCTCACTGTCACTGCTGGACTGAGAATCGTCCACCAACCAATAACATCCAGCCAACAGCGCCTCATGGGCAGCGTCCTGTGACCACTGATGAAGGTCTAGAAGATGACCAATTGAAACAGCAGCAATAGATGAGTGATCGTCTCTGACTTTATGCCTACAAGGTGGACCAACAAGGTAGGAGTGTTTAATAGAGTGGACAGTGAGTGGACACGGTGTTTAAAAACTCCAGCAGCACTGCTGTGTCTGATCCACTCATACCAGCACAACACACACTAACACACCACCAGCATGTCATTGTCACTGCAGTGCTGAGAATCATCCACCACCTAAATAATACCTGCTCTGTGGGGGTCCTGGTCATCAAGAACAGAAAGGAGGCTAACAGTATAGAAAGAAACAAATTAACTACAGTTTGTAATTGTAGAACTAATAAAATAATCAGAGTGTAGACATAAGAGGTATGTTTACATAATGAAGAGGCTTTTGTTGGCTTTTTATGCTTTTGTTTAAAAACAGAGTATAAACTATAATATATATATTTACAATATTTAAATGTGCACGTTCTTTAAAAAATTACAGTCAAAAACGAATGTTTAGCTCCATCCCTTGACAAGTGGTCCAATCTCACGATACAGTAAACAGCTGATTTATGCTCTGATAGCGATCACTGTGTCAAACAACTTATTCTTTTTAACCCGTCGGATGCAGCGTTCAACATGAACCCTGAGAATGTACCGATCCACCCCGATCTTGTTTTTGAAAACACAAAACCTTCTTACTAATTTTAGAACTCAAACTCGTATATTCGCCGCTATACGACACGTTGTGATTAGAAATTTGCCGGTGTTTATAACAAACCGGAAGCTAGACTGCCCGACTAACGCTAAACGGAAACGCGTCACAGAGCTTGCGTGCATAGAGCCCAGAGCCGTAGATAGAGAGAGTTGCGACACTCCTTGATCTCGCCGCTACGCGGTCACGTGGTTCATGTAACCCTCCGATAGTTCCAAACAAACCCGGCGCTGTCATGTTCTCAAATGGGACAGGCAGCAGTAAATGAAATATTAAACGGCAAATAATAAACATTTGTACAATTTCTGGGTATTTTCAACTGCGTTTACATTTACTGCATCTGCTTTAATGTCAATTTGGTATATAAAGTGGAAGCTTGATGTTTATAATGACTTGTTAATAGGTCGTTCTTGTTAACACACAGTACATTATATTAGCATACATTACATAATGCGATATCATTAAGTAGTAGAGACAATATACAGTACAGAGATTAAAGTTTTTTTATGTTTTGTTTTTTACATAAACTAATCTCCCTTCACTTTCCTGAGGATTCATAATAATAATCATTTTGGCTAAACACTCATGTCACTAAACCATGTGGCTGGATTCATAAGGTTTACCTGCACTGAAGGAACAGATTGATAAACACACTACCGTACCTTTAAGGTACATGAAAAAGCATTCATTCATCTCTTATTTCATGAGTGATTAATAATTGATTCCTACATGTAATACATTAATGAATTCATTATGAATATGCACTAGTTCATTTTGTCTAATGTAAGTGGTGGACAAGGTACACAAACCATGTAGTTGAGTTAAAGTAGAGATATCCAAGGTAACATATTACTCCAGTAAAAGTAGTAGTAAAAGTAAAAATACTCTTTACCTCCACTAAAGTACTAAACTAAATTTACCTTCAAATGTACTGAAGTATGAAAGTAAAAGTATAATGAGTTATTGTGGTTCTAATATTTTATTATCATTTCTGTAACAAGACTCTTGATTAATCAACTCATTTTAGGTGAAAAGACTCGTGTGTCATTAATTAAGCTAAACTGAATAAGCTAAATTCAGTTATACCTATTAATTAAGATAAACATGTAACATTTAGTGCTGAGCAAATGCTAAACAATAACAGTATTAAGTATATTAATGACATTAAATTCATAATTGTTTTAAAACAAAGCAACATACAGCTAAAAATGCTGGATAAGTAGTGGAAATGAATGGGGCTCTATGGGTTGTTTGGAACTATACAGAGCTCCACAACCCGGAAGCTGCGCAGAAAAAATGTCCCGCCCCCTTTCCAACGGTTCCCTATGAGAGTGTCGCCACTCTGTTCTCTCTACCGCTCTGATAGAGCCTATTGGAGACACTGAATTGCCCTATAAGTGAATAGGTGAATGTGTATCTGCCCTGCGATGGACTGGCATCCCGTCCAGGGTGTTACTGTGTGCCTTGTGCCCATTGTAAAGCTGGGATAGGCTAAAGCAATCCCCCCCACCCCACTGGATAAGCAGATAAGAAAATGAATGAATGTTTAAGTTCCCCTTTTAATATAAATTAGCAAATAAAGCCTGTGCTCTAAAATGAGCAGATATATGAATTTGATATGTATGAGTTTGTTCCTTGTAAAGGTTGTTAACTACTGCATATTTAAGATTGTATTATTAATATTTTAAAAAAGATCAACAAAACACTTAATCAGTAACTTCTGCTATTAATTTGAGCTCTAGATTGTGGCTGATTTTATAAGAAAAATGCATGAACGCAGCACATACTGAGACACATTTGTACATAACTGATATACTCATCAATTTGCCTACAGTTTTCTAATTTTATTTATTTTTTAAGATTTTAACGTCATGTTTTACATTCATGACAAAACTGGTAGTTACTGGATACACAAGATTCATCACTTTACAAGTTTTAATGTTAAACACAAACACAGTCATGGACAATTTAGTATCTCCAATTCACCTCACTTGCACGTCTTTGGACTGTGGGAGGAAACAGGAGCTCCCAGAGGAAACCCACGCAGACATGGAGAGAACATGCAAAATGCACACAGAAAGGACCCGGACTGGTCCAACTGGGAATCGAACCCAGGACCTTTTTGCTCTGACTGGTGAGTTTGGACAGATTTTGCACGTCATTGTAGGTTTACAAAACATGTCTAACGTGTAAGTAATAATCAGGTAAAATGTTTATAGATAATTCATTATATACACAAGCAGGTTGTTTTTTCTCCTTTAAAAAGTGCATGTTTTGGTAAAGTTATTTTTGATTTCTGTGCGCCTATATCTCTGAATATTAGAGAGATGTAACTCCAGTTAAACCGGTAATAACTGTAACGGCAGGAACTAAAATAGCGCGTAGAGATTTTCGCTTTCACACCCGTTTCCAAACAAATCTTTCCTCCACTACTGGGATTGGCTGCTACAGTCCCGCCTACTGCGCTGCTATTGGTTCAGAGCTCCGGTGCTCAAGTAACCGTCTGTTTAAATGAAATACGGAATAAGCCAATCAAATTACAGGAGGCGCGATGGCTCTGAATACGGGTGTGGAGAGAACATAGCCACTTTAGCAATAACCAAACAATGTAAAAAAGTGAACACACTGTGTTGTAACTTTATAAATGGAAGCCTGGGTCCTAATAAAACACGTTAAATAACGCAGCAGGAAAAAGCAATGGTTGAAAGCTGTTATTCGTACACGGTTTGTTTAATTAAAAGCAAGACCGCCTCAGCAACAGCAGGCCGTGGCTACAGTAGCACTCTCAGCTAGCAAAGCGTGCACAAGTTACATTAAAAACTTCCCCTGTAATAATCCATACATAAATATACACGCATCATTGCGCACTATATGCACTTTAGCACTAAAAGAAAACATACAATAATGAGTTAGTTTACCTCATGCGCTATAAAGCACGCCGTCCCGCACCGAGCTCTATGGCGGCGATAAAGACTGTGAAATATCGCGAGGTTGGGAGCTCAGTAACTATAGGTCTGATCTCGCGAGATTTCATCCATAGACCGATTCCCTGCTGCATCGTGTTTCCAGAGCTTTCCTTCAGAATAAAGAGAACCTGCATCCAACAGCCTGGTCAGAGAAGCACACCTTACATATCTATGCTGGTAAAAGTACTGATAATACACTGCCTGGCCAAAAAAAAGGTCGCCACCTGGATTTAACTAAGCAAATAGGTAAGAGTCTCCCATTGGATAATTACTGTATGGGTGATTATGTTTCAGCTGGCAACAAGTTATTTAACCCTAACTGATGCAGTGAGTAGCTTCTCATTTGTTAAACAACCATGTCGAAAGACACGACACATGTGGTCTTGGAAAAGATGTTATTCTGTTTCAGAAGGGTCAAATTATTGGCATGCATCAAGCTGAGAAAACATCTAAGGAGAAGCTAAAAACGACTAAAATCGGGTTAAGAACTGTCCAACGCATTATTAAAAAGCGGAAGGACGGGGGGGGGGGGGGGGGGGCAACTTCATCTTCAAGGAAGGAATGTGGTCGGAAAAAAATCTTGAATGATCGTGATCGGCGATCACTTAAATGTTTGGTGAAATCAAATGGTAGAAAAACTCCAGTAGAACTCAGGGAGATGTTTAATAGTGAAAGTAAGAGCATTTCCACACGCACAATGTGAAGAGAACTCAAGGGATTGGGACTAAACAGCTGTGTAGCCTTAAGAAAACCACTTGTCAGTGAGGCTAACCGGCAAAGACGGCTTCAATTTGCTAGGGAGCATCAAGATTGGACTCTGGAGCAATGGAAGAAGGTCATGTGGTCTGATGAGTCCAGATTTACCCTGTTCCAGAGTGATGGGCGCATCAGGGTAAGAAGAGCGGCGGCTGAAGTGATGCACCCATCATGCCTAGTGCCTACCGTACAAGCCTGTGGGGGTAGTGCTATGATCTGGGGTTGCTGCAGTCGGTCAGGTCTAGGTTCAGCAACGTTATGTGCCCAAAGAATGAGGTCAGCTGACTACCTGAATATACTGAACCACCAGGTTATTCCATCAATGGATTTTTTCTTTCCTGATGGCTCGGGCATATTCCAAGATGACAATGCCAGGATTCATCAGGCTCAAATTGTGAAAGAGAGGTTCAGGGAGCATGAGACATCATTTTCACACATGGATTGGCCACCACAGAGTCCAGACCTGAACCCCATTGAGAATCTTTGGGATGTGCTGGAGAAGACTTTGTGCAGTGGTCCAAATCTCCCATCATCAATACAAGATCTTGGGGGAAAATTAATGCAACTCTGAACAGAAATAAATGTTGTGACATTGCAGAAGCTTGTGGAAACGATGCCACAGCGAATGCGTGCCGTAATCAAAGCTAAAGGCGGTCCAACCAAATATTAGAGTGTGTGACCTTTTTTGGCCAGGCAGTGTATTAGTACATTCAATCATTTGGAATAGAATGGCGTCCTCAAAACACAAAATAAAAAGTCAAACTGTTTTTTTTATGTGGGATGTTCCGCTCACTTGCACTATATGGCTAAAAGTATGTGGACACCCTCCTAATGATTGAATTTAGTTGTTTCCTCTACATCCATTGCTAACAGGTGTATAACATAGTGTGTCCATACGTCCTCTTTCAGGGATTTCTAAATCACGAAAAATGTCTGGGATTCGGATTTTGCGTTGATTTCACCTTTAAGAAAGCCCTGGGTTCAATCTTCAGGTGGAGTGGTCCAGGTCCTTTCTGTGTTGAGTTTGCAGCTACGTTCTAGGCTGTCAGGCCTCCCTTAGACACAGCCAATCATGCCTGTGTAGACACCTGACTGGCTGATAGCACAGCTGAAATTCAGTCTCAGTGGTAGCGGGCTAGTGTGATTTACTACTGGCAAAAACAATCGTAACAAAAATCAGTGTTTTTGGTGTGCTTCATTTAGTAACCCCCTACTTAAGGTATTTTACAGTTATATACTGTAACATAATTTAATGAAATACAAAACACATATTGCCATGATACCATGATACCCAGACCATAATTTAAATAAGATTTTTTATGTCTATACCCTATACCCTTTTTATGTCTATATTCAAGCCCCACCACTGCCAGGTTGCAACTGTTGGGCCCTTGAGCAAGGCCCTTAACCCTCGAATGCTTAGACAATATACTGTCACAGTACTGTAAGTCGCTTTGGATAAAAGTGTCTGCTAAATGCCAAAAATGTAAATGTAATAACATGGTAAGACACATGGTAGTTTTAGCCTTCATCCGGGCGGCACGGTGGCTAAGTGGGTAGCACCGACGCCTCACAGCAAGAAGGTTCTGGGTTCGATCCCCAGGTGGGGCGGTCCAGGTCCTTTCTGTGTGGTTTGTATGTTCTCCCCGTGTCCACGTGGGTTTCCTCTGGGTGCTCCGGTTTCCTCCCACAGTCCAAAGACATGCAAGTGAGGTTAACTGGAGACACTAAATTGTCCATGACACCTTGTGTAATGAGTAACTACCATTCCTGTTATGAATGTAATTAAAGTGTAAAACATGACGTAAAAAAATCCTAATAATAAACAAATTTAGCCGTGAGGCTTTTTTATGATTCTGAAGATTTTATTAAGCAACTGAAACATTAGACTTTGTTACTGTACAACAAACTGTACAAAAATAAAAACAAATTGCATGAATCAAACAAAGAAGTACGTCCATTAAAATCTTTAACCAAGGCAAGGAGGGAAATCAGCGATTATTGTGCAGGCTTTTGGAAGTCATGCACATGAGTTTCTTCCTGTGTCTATAAATATATTTCACCACGTTCAATATAGCACTGGATGAGAAATATCATTGGAATTAGCTTTTTATATGATTTTACTCATTTTAATATTTGTGCCATTCAGAAAAAAAATTAATGTCACTATTTAGGATTTCTAAGCATTGATTTCTAGCTGGATCAGGTGAATGAATTAATGCTTAGTCTGTGAACAGTGTGACTAACTTGTCCTACCTGCGCCTTCCTTTCTGTTAATATGGTTTTCTTGGACATTTTCACACCACTGACTTCAAAACCTAAATATTTCCCAGCTCTGGATGGGACAAACCAAAAAAGGGCAGTTGTGCTAACAAAATGATGCAGTGTCAACGTGGACCACATGACAAAGATTCCCAAAATGAATACTGATTTATAATTCCACAGTCAAAGCCCGAAACTTAGGTTCAGTTCTATTTGGTGTAGTTTTCCCAACCACAGCTACCTGTATTCATTCCAGGGTTACATAATTAGGCACTAACACAACCCAGTGTGTGTGTGTGTGTGTGTGCAAACGGTTTAAATAGAGCTTCTTTTTCCCCACATTTTGATGCTTTTATCAGTTAGTTAAGGGAAAATATATTTTTACTTATGCACAATATACCCTCACTGTACAGTTTATTCGACTGGGTAGAACCCCCGTTCACTTTCAGAACAGCCTCAATTATTTACATGGATTTTACAAGGTGTTGGGAACATTCCTTTAAGATTTTGGTTCATGTTGGCATAATTAGATCCTGTTATTGCTGCAGGTTTGTCAGCTGGACATTCATGCTGCTAATTTCCTGTTCTACCACACCCCAAAGGTGTTCTGTTGAAGGCCACTGAGGTACTCATTAAACCATGCTCATGAAACCTGTTTAATTTATCTTGGCTGTACTGTTATTTATTATGAGCCTTGATATTATGCCGAAAATAGCCAATGTTTTGGTGTGATGCTGAATTGTGGCTATTAAGGGATGTACATGGTCAGCAACAGTTCTCAGATATGTGGTGTCATTCAAATGATGCTTGATTGATGTTAGAGAGACTAATGCGTGCCAAGAAACACCCTGCACTATTAGATCACCACCACCAGCCTGAACTGTAAACACAATGAAGGCTGGATTCATTCATTCATGGATTCATGCTGTTTACTTGTATCCTGACCCAACCTTTACCATGTTACAGTGGAACTCAAGATATTTAGCTGTTCAATTTCAGGGAGCCTGTGCCCACTGTTAATTGCTCTGTAAAGTGATTAAAAAGCAAATTATGTGGAGCACTACTCTGTAACCAATCAGTAAAGGTAAGTATCTCTAGTTTAGCCAGTGTGCATGTATACTGTGAGGCTGTATTTGATTAAGGTTTCAGCTAAACAGCTTACTTTAACTAACATTTATCAAAATCAGCTGACTGTAGGATTCAAATAAAGGTTTATTCATTAATCTTTAATAAATACTTTATTTTGATCAGGGTTGTGGTGGATTAGGAGCCTTTGGACAGGGCACCAGTTCTTTGCAGGACATCTTACACTCACTCATTCACATGAATTCACACCAGTAGTCAGTAAATCAAGATTTATGATAGTGAACAACATCTTTCCAAACGTTAGCTGTCAAATTTCAGGGAGCCTGTGCCCACGGTTAATTGCTCTGTAAACTGATTAAAAGCAAATTATGTGGAGCACTACTCTGTAACCAATCAGTAAAGGGAAGTATCTCGAGTTTAGCCATTGTGCATGTATATTGTGAGGCTGTATTTAATTAAGGTTTCAGCTCAACAGCTTATTTTAACTAACTTTTACTAATATCAGCTGTAGTATTTAAATAAAGGTTTATTAATTAATCTTTAATAAGTACTTTATTTTGATAAGGGTTGTGGTGTATCTGGAGTCCGATTAGGAGCCTTTGGACAGGGCACCAGTTCTTTGCAAAACATCTTACACTCTTTCGTCACATTAATTCACATCAGCCAGTCAACCGAATGGCATCTCTTTGGGAAGTAGGAGAAGTCTAAATCATCTTCCTGTTATGGACCCATAAGTGTTGTGAGTAATGAAGTCCCACTGTCCTAGTGATATTACATAAATCATAAGTGTTACTAGATTCATATATCACATTAGTGATACTTTATAAAGTACATCTAACACATTCATTTCTCACGTAGGCACTTAATGCTTTGTAAGAACCATTCTCGAGTGTTTCATGTTACCGGGACGTAACTACAAGCATAGTACTTTGCTACAGTACCGTACATTCATCATCTCCTGGTCACTGAAACATCACTGCTAACTTATTTTTCTTTGTTTTTTTTCTTCTTTTTTTACAAGTATCAAAAAAGTCACATATCTGGACATACTGTTCTCACTGTGAGCCTAACGAGTCATGTTTAATATTAAACAATAAATAAACATTTACTGGAGTTTTTGTAAAAATACAATGACAGTTTAAGAACCATGGGCTGACAAACCCATGACAAAGCACATTTTCCGGGTTCTGTTCTCTCAATACTCTACACCTCTGTGGCATTTGCTTTTGCCAAAAGATGGAAAATGGGTAATACCAAAAGGTAAACAGCATCGACAATGCCTCACAAATCCATCAAACCTATTCGTATATATCTGGGGTCATCACTGGTAAAAGAGCATCATGTCTGCCGTGTTGTATGATAACAATAAGACCTCCAACATGAATGACTTATTCCCATTTTACAGTGTTGCTCTTTCAGTAACCCATCAGTTCCCTCTCTCCTTTCTGCACTTCGATGTCTGTGTTGGTCAGACCAGCTCTGGTCAACTTCTCTGCCTCACAGCAGCTTTTCAGACGGGCTCAGTGCTTGAGCACCATAGACGGAAGGTGAAGTGGAAGCTCCAGCCCAGTGTTTCCCTAGTGCTTCTTCTAAAAAGCAAGCCAACTTGTCACAGTCTTCCTGTAAATCATCAATACATGATCAGATTAGTAGTGCAATTTATTAAACAGTGTATACAGCACACACAGGACTTCTATAATAAGCAGTAAAAACAGAAACTTGTGCTTGTTTTTGGGATCTTTGATTCTTGAGTCTCCTTTCATAAAAATCTGCCATTGTTTCTAACACTGTTGTTATTTGCCAATATTAAACTACTTAAATATGCGTAAATCTTACAATCGCTTAGCATTTGCAAATCTCTGCACCTACGGGCACCATGTATCAAAAGGCAATATTTAAGGACTCTTTATTGTACTTTGTTGCAACAGTGACTGAACTATATTATTTAAAACAAGCACTCGTTCACAGATTTTTAATAATAAGAGTATCAAATTATACCAGGCAGCTCAAGGTCAAGTCAGTGTAACAAATAAGTACAAACATTTCTGATGCCAAAAACGTAAATGTTCAAAATTGAATCATATGTTTTTCAAATATTTTGCATTCTCGAGTCCCCCTAGGAATTGACTGAGGCCTCCTGGTTGTGAAGTACTACACTGTTTATGGGCCATTTCACTGAATCGGTGCCATTTCCAGCTCCAGGACATTATGTATATGAAAATTATTAAAATGCATTTTTTTATGCATTTTCTCCACATTTTCCTCTCGATTTAGCACAGTCAATTTGTCTTCCTCTGCTGAGGGACTCGATTGCATCCAAGGAGAGCATGTCGCTGCTCACGCCTCTTCCGACACGTGCATTCTGCACAGGCATCTCTTTGGCTAATCAGGGTTCTTACACAGTGTATGAAGATTCCACCCACATATAGTCCGGTCATCCCGCCCTAGCAGATACGTTGGCTAATTAGTATCTGCTGCTGGCACTGCCAATTATACCTGCCAGATGGCGCCCAGCCGACCGGTGGCAACGCTGAGTTTTGAACCGGGGAGTTCAGAATCTTGGCGCTGGTGTGCTAGTGGAATATCCCTGGGCACCTTGAAAATGCATTTTTAATTGAGCAAATTGTCCTGCACATTGATCTAATTGCAAATGTAAGATATATAATTTAAAACATTCATAAAAACTCCCTATAAGATTTTTTCATGCCCCCACTCTCTAACAAGTCACTTTACAATGAAATATAATGAGTAAAATCTTTCAGAAATCCTTTTTTCATTGCATTATTAGGTAACTCCATATTCCATTTTTTGTTTTTTTATATTTATTTTCCATAAAAAAAATGTATAATAATTAGGTTAAAATACATGTTTTAGTTATGTTCCCAGGTTTTCACTCATTCCTGTTACCCTAACATACCCATCCTTCTGAAAAATGTGGAAAAACTCTACCATCTGAAATAATGTATTTTCAACGAAAATGTACATGATCTGTATCTACTGAAGGCCACAGGAAGACCGAGAGTAAGTTCTCCCTTTTACCACAGTATGTTTGATAATATTGTAACTCTGATTGAGAAGATTCATCTCAACGTATGTTCCTGTTACCTAAAAATAAAACTTCTGTTGAGGCGAAGTTCACTACACTGTGTCCAGCGCTCTCGTGCTTTTAGCATGAACGCCATGCTGTTATAGTTCATGTATTTACTAATTCTATGTTAAAAACTCAGTCCTGGTACTTTCAGTCCTGTTACTCATATACAACCATCTTCCACTTAGACTAAACACATTCTGAGTAGTTAAGTGCGAGTGTTACTAGATTCAGTGTTGAACAGAAAGTTTAATTTCATCGAGTTACTACACACAAATAGCACCCACTCTGTGGAATAACCCTTATACAACACTGGAATATAAAGACTTTTGCAGGACCAGTCATATATTGGTTTGCCTTTTAAAAAATGGATGAGACTACACCCACCTCACTAATGAATGCATGGTGGACCAACTCACTGGTGAGATCTCTGGGATGATCAGCTAAAAAAAAAAAAAAGTCTCAATTTAGGTTAAAGTGTACAGATCATCTAAGTTTATATAACACAGATACAACTTCCAATCAAAACCGTGTTAGAACATTTTCAAACAAGCCTGAATATTTTTACAACTTAACAACTTTGGCTGACTTACTTGGAAGAACATCACAGCTAAGTTGCCGGTGAAGTTTGTCATCCATCTTCAAAAACAGAGAGAGCTAAAATAAAAGAGGACAAAATTTCAGGTTTGTATTCAAAATATATTTACTCAACAATACAACAGATGCATTCTAATACTGTGCGGTTATAAGAAGAAACAGCACAGTTTTATTGTTTACATTTGTAATGAGAATACCTGGTTAGAACTTCTTGTTGTATAATTATACAGAAATAAAAATACCTGCAGTATTATTGGAGTTTTGTATTATTTACAATACCGAAATTAAAAATGATTAATACTAATAATTCATCTAAAGGTATTAATGTATTACTTTCTTAATCTTGATTTGTTTTATTTAGATGCACACAGATGCAGCATTTTTTTTTATATTTAAATACAACCCCAAATCAAAAAACGTTGAAACAGTATGGAAAATGTAAATAAAATAAAAACACAGTGTTCCTCAACTTCATTTCATTTGTTAATATACCTCCATTCCTGCATTTCAGGCCTGCAACACATTCCAAAAAAAGTTGGGACGGGGGCAATTTAGAGCTAGTAATGTGATTCCAAACAGGTGATGTCAAGAAATGATTGTAATCATGGTTTGGTACAAAAGCAGCATCCAGGAAATGAGCAACGATGAGCAAACGACAACCCCGTACTTTTGCACATGTTAAGACGTGTTTGCAAGAAGAATGAGACAAAATAAAAGCTGAAACACTAAATCACTTGGTCTCCTCGGTGCCAAAACGTCTTTTAAGTGTGGGAAAAAGGATGCCAACATTACAAAGTGGTAAATGCTTTACTGTTCCAACTTTTTTTGGAATGTGTTGCAGGCCTGAAATGCAGGAATGGATGTTTATTAATAAATGAAATGAAGTTGACCAGAAAAAACATGAAATATCTCAGGTTCATCCTGTCTGCAATCAAATAAAAGTCAAAGTAAATGTAAGAAATTCTTTGTTTTTATTATCTGTATTGTACATGCCGTCCCAACTTTTTCTGATTTTGGATTGTATTTGGATTTTGGATAATTAATAAAAAGACCTGAGAAAAAATATCAAAGCAGAAACCAAATGACCATTTCATATCATGTAATTATAAAACATCTAAAGTAACGGTCTAATCCTGACACCCCCAGACAGATCGCAAATCTATCACAGCGTGTCACACATTCACGTAGATCTTAGCATTTATGTTTATTTTTACCTAAAGGTGTAAGCAAACCAATGCCAACCTTCTCACAGACAGTAACTGCGAGGTTTAAACCCATGTCTAAATGTGTCCATTTGGATTCAGAAAGCGTTTACAGTTGTTGACATATTATTTCATCAGCCTAAACTTAATCACCCATTATGAAGTACATAGTATAAGTAGTACAGTTTTTAAAAATTAATTGAATAAATTGAAAAGCAAAAAAAATCACAAATGCCTGCCATATAATCTGACGGAGCTTAAAAGGATGTGCAGTGAACAATGGGATAAAGTGCCCAAATCCAGGTGTGCAATGATTGTAGAGATGTATCAAAGAAGTATTCTGTATTCACTGCCAAATGAGCTTTGACAAAATATCAAATAAAGGGTTTAAATACTTATATATAATGTAGATTGGTGGGTAAAATAGCAAACACAGCCATTTAGAATCAAATCCACAGCGCAATAAAGTAAGTAAAACATAAAAGGGTCTTAAGGGTTAATGTATCAGTACATAAATATTAATACAAATATGGAAAATGCATATTAACCTGTACCAAAAACTGGATTAAAAAAGTGATGGTGCTTTAAACTCACATGACTCCTCGTTCCCTCCTCGTTAGCCTCTAAGTTACAGTGCATCTGAACCACCTGTATAAAACAGATTAGAAGCTTTAACACTGTTCAGTATTGAGAGAGGGGTTTATAAAGAGACATCAAGTGCATATAAAACAGCAGATTAGAAACTATCACATGAGAGACTAATTCTATTTGGTTTATTTTTGACCGACTTCCATGTCTGAAGTAGTCAGGCTGTGATGCTTGTCTTGGTTCTTGGTGAAAAATGAATATCTTAATATACCATCTGTTTCCGGACTCTATAAACCAGACACAGTGCTCGTTCAGCTCCTTCATAGTTTACTGGCAATAAATTATTCCTAGCATTCCTAGACGGGTGTGTCTCTCCATACTCAAAGCTGATTCACATATGAACTCGCCTCGTGCAGGTGAAAAATTGAAGAGGCTACTGCACACATGTCGGAGGGGGCGTGTGTTAGTCATGGCTCTCCTCAGTCAGAGTGGAGCTCAGCATCAGTAGAGAGGAAGCGTATTTAAATCGGGTAATTGGATACGACTAGATTGGGAGGAAAACTGGGGGGAAATGCAAAATTGGGGGGAAAAGCCTGTTTATCTACTTTGGACCCTTTTCTATGTAGTGAAGTTGTTTAAAGATCAAATCACAACTAAACAAGATGAAAGTTCCCTGTAAATCAATTGTATTATTTTTACTAACTGTATATACAGTCTAATCAGCACACAATTAAAAATAAAGTTCCAAAGCCTGCACACAAGTGTTTCCTATAAGCATTTTTCTTTAGGTCATCGTCCTGGTCTTTACCCTTCTGGTCTCCGTCTCCTGAGGCTCTGGAGTTGGAGTTTTTACAGTCTCCATGTGCTCCTGTGAGAGAGAGAGTGCACGTGGAATAGGATGCGGCGGCCGCTGCGAGGCGAAGTTCATTAGAGGGTAGATGCCGTTCCTGAACAAACAAAGTAAATAAAATTCATTACATTCAGAGTTAACGTCAAGTCTCTGGAACAGCGCTGGAACCAGTCTTTCAAAAGCCATTTGCTCTATTTTTTCCATGATGCAGTAAAGTACATTTCTAACACATTGGTCCAAAATTGTCATCTAACGAAATATGGTTAGAGAGGTAATAATTAGGCGATTTCATCTCAGCACTTACTTAACATCTTCCAGGAACTTGTCCAGCTCCAGAGGAGAAACATGAGAGTACCTTTCAGATGAAAATGAAGGTAAAATTAGATAACCGTCAAGTGTGATACACAAAAATGTAACTCACACACACACACACACACACACACACACAAAGAACCTACTTCATCTGGATTCCAGGACGATCTTTATGGTTTATCTCTGCCATAATGCCATTTGGGTCTATAGATTTGGTCTTCTCCTCCACACAGTTCTCAGGCAGCAGATCTGGTCCAAACAGAAAACACATCTTTATATTACAATCTCTTGATATTGCATACAAATCACATACTAAATAATGGACTGCGTAATCATTCACTTTTGTTAAATGCATTTTCTCCCGATTTTCCTCCCGATTTTTAACAATAAATAGCAGACGTTAGCAGACTCGTTAGAAGCTAATAACTCTCTTGACATTACTCTCCTGCATGTCAGAACAATTCAACTTCTGACTAGCTGACAGACTAGCAAGGCACTTAACCTTCAATTGTTTGCATTGTAATTGTACAATTATAAGTCACTTTGGATTAAGGCACTTGCTAAATGATGTAAATGTAAACGCTACTGCCTCAGTACTGAAAAATATAGTTAAATAGCTTTACTGTTCTTGAGATTGTACTAATAGAAGTAAACAGAATGACTGTTATGACTTATGTTAGCTTATATATCAATATCGTGAGTTCTTGAAGTTATTTGCATATTGCATACAAGTAAACACACTCATTATATGTGCCCGCTTAAAAAGAAAAACAAAATACATCCTGCTAGCTACAAGATCTCCTAAATAGACCACTGAAAACAATTTGAAAAATGAACTAGTTAAACTGCACTAACAGACAAGGACAGAAATGAGATCGATTTTTTTTTAATAATAATGATAATAATAATAATCTTTATCTATATAGCACGTTTGGGAGTTCAAAGTGTTTTACAGGACTGAAGAGCACAAATACAATAATCAAATAAAAGGATAAAAAGAAAAAAGTCGAATAAAGAGTTAATGATTCGTTCACGATGCTTGCATTCAAGCGTTTAAGTGTTCAGTGTCGATTCAGAGTCAAACTATTCACCTACACAAACCGATTCCTCTGAACCGCCCGTATACAGTGGAAGTCAAACAGTGATTCCATGTGTCGATTGAAAGCCAAAGAATCATTTAGGTGAACCGATTCCTCCCAACTGACCCGTATACAGTGAAAGCCAAACATTCATTATCGGTTAAAAAAATAAAATAAAAATAAATAATAATAATAATAATAATAATAGTAATAATAATAATAGTAATAACTACAGTATTATTATTATTATTATTATTATTACAATTATTTTGAGCCCATTTCCAATTCCTGTACATAAATACAGCATAGTAAGAGCTAACTACTGAGTATAGGAACATCCCAACAGACCCAAAAACATGTAGCTAAATACTGGGCATAGGAACACCCCAACAGACCCAAAATCTGTTTCCTGTAACTATGTTATTATGAGGGATTTCATAATTTTCACATAGAAGAAAACTGACTGCATGTTGGAGTCTGTTTTGGGTTTTGGGTCTGAATCAAAGTGGAATATTTATAACACCTTCAAATGGAAGCAAACCAATTAAGTTATTGGTTCAAATCGAATAAAAACACTGACATGATTAATGGTAAGGCTTTTTTTCTTTTGTTGCATTTAAACCAGTTGCTCCAGTTCTATGGGTGAAGCATGTTTAATTGTTCACTAGATGGTATCTTCAAAGAGAAGCTAGCAATATGTCTTGTGAACATAACTGAGCCGCAAGCTGGAATTGCAATGCAGCATAATGAAAACACAAGCTTCCTTAAAGTTCATAAATTCTTTAGTACACAAAAACGCTACTGCACGGAACTGTGAGTGATCAGAAAATGTGTGTCGACTGTACAATAAGCCATAAATAATGTAAAAAAACATTTATTAGCAACAAATATACCAGCTATTCTCTAATCATACACAAATTAACAACTTCCCACCAACACCTTTCAAATTGAAATATGCAAAAAGTTAAATATTACATTTAATTAAATATATTAAATTAAATATTTAATATATTTTAAAAAATGTCTACTTGTTTACAGTTCTCGGTAGGCGTCTTCACTTACACTGGTTGCTGATGAAGCAGTGAGCAGCGAGCAGCTTTAAGGAGTGAACTTCGAACAACACTCGGTGAAACAGCAGGTCGTGAGCCGTCGGCCTCAGCTTGGCCTCCGCACGCACACATGACTGCGTGAACTCCTGTGCACAACAACACAGACAACACAGTTAAAGAAGCGCCCTAGTCATCCCCCCTTCCATACACTATACATAAGAGCTTATAAGAGCCTACATATCCCTGAGATTAGCTACTGTCACTTTGATTGAAGGGGAAACCGGAATGCAATTTCTCTTAATCATAGAGAAGAACCAGTTGTGCACTCTTGGAATTAAAGTGTTAGCGCTTGTGATTTCTAAAATTTGCTAAAATTATGAGTAAGCCCCTACCTAATTCATGTGTAATATGCAATTTGCTGTGAAATTCAAACTTTAAGGTTTGTGTTTAGTGATTTAACGTTTTTCATTCGCATAGCATTAAAGTTCCTCACGTTTACTGGTTAATTTGCACTATGTGGTGGTCCTAGCAATCCTACGGCAATTCAGTTAGCAATCGGTTAGTCAAAATGTCCAAGATCTCGGAGTGTAAAGCAGCTAAAAACACGACTTGGGTAACTGAGATTGGAAAACTAACAACCAATTCTGTGGACGCAGAGGGGAGGTCAAAATACGGTTGAGAATTTTTGTATTTGAGACATAACATGGAGCCTCGGACCGTCGCTGGATGTTCTAGGCTTACATTCAACCGTTTAGGTCGGCTGTACTGTGTATTGTAGATTCCATTTATTTCATAATTGAATTTATGAGTGTAATTTAATGACTTGAGGTAAGCTGACTTGTTTACCCTCATCAGGGGGTCCTCCAGCAACTGCCCGGCATGCACTATGGCCTCTTTAGAAACAGCAGCGTCACCATTGGACTGAATCTCCAAAACTGCCATCTTAATTGGGGTACCAAGAGAAAAAAAAACAATCAATCAGCTGCTGTAATCATGTTACAAGGGAGAATGTATGTTTAAATATATAGAATTATGTATTGCTGGTTAGAGATTTGTACCTCTAAAACACAGATTCCAAAAGAATAGATATCGATGGAGTAGTCATCTTCGGCAACTGCAGAGAGACAGAAAGGCAAAATTGGGAAATTTAAATTGGGATGAAAGTACACTGTGTGAAATACAAAGAAATGGACAGACTGATCTCGATGGACACTTACGGCCGTATTCTGGAGCAAAAAAGTGCTGATTCCGCACCTCATCTCGGTGCTGATGCACGTTCCCGTGGATGGCTTCTGGGAATACTGGGAGGAGGACAAACTTTCTTACCGACAAACATTACACAATAAATAGCTTGTTAGTAAATCTTTATGTGTGTAGAATATTTAATCCCAGTTGAATGATATTAAGTGCAAGGGGTGCAGTTTGTTTATTCTAATGTAATTATTGTAAAAACAAAACTCTTGCCAGTCAGCACCATGTATTATTATATCAGTGGTGGAGAACCTGTCTAACATGTCAATCCAAAATCTTCCCTAGATTACCTAAAAGTTACCTAATAAGTTTAGCCATAAGTGTGCGTACCGTTTACAAAAAGCCTGTGCCACACTGAAAAGAACAAGAGAAAAATAACATTAAGAGCTCATCAGTGTCTGTCATTTCACATTTTTGTTCTAATAAACAATGTTGTAATAAAAATGAAGCAGAGGAAGCCTTGCTGTACCTGAGCCGATCTTTATAAGGCCGTTGTGCTGAATAAAGATGGTGTCGCAGGTCAAGTTTCCATGGATTATAGGTGGATCACAGGAGTGCAGGTAGCTGTGGGGGGAGACTAGAGAGTAAACTTAAATGTCTACAAGCAAAGGGAAAAAAATCCAGTTCTTTGCGTTGACAGCAGAAGGATATCATTAGGTATGGTGCATCCCTTTAAATATGGTACAAATTGAATGGCCCTTCAAACACATGCAGGACACCCATGCTGTGGGCATTGATGGATTTTGCATCTTTCGCTGATTAAGGTTTGGATGGTCTGTTTGGTTTTCGGCACAGGGAACTCAACATCTCATTGTTCACAAAACAAGCTGACTCATTTGACAAACGCACTTGTTTCCGCTGTCTTCTGGTCAACCTGAGACTCGCTCAGGCCCAGAAAACTCAGCTGTTTTTGCATAGTATTGCTTTCTATTGATTAAGAGAGTTTCAGTTTGAATTTCTTAATGCAGCGGAGAACTGTGTTAAGTGACAACGGTTTTCCAAAGTACTCCAGAGTCCATGAGGCTGTATTTATCACAGTTTCTCATGCAATGCAGTATGAGGGCTTAAAAGTCAGGCACATTCAAGAGTGCCTTCAGTGTCCAATCTGTATTTCCCCAAACACCCTGAATGTTTTCATAATATTGTGTATGGTAGATTGTAAAATACCTAAATCTTGCATTGATACATGCTCTTTTTGAAATGATTGATAATTCTCTTTTCAAGTTAGACACAAGGTAGTGAACCACGACCCATCTTTGCTTGAAAAAGACTAAGTCTTTGGGTGAATCCTGTCACTAATTCACCAGCTTATTTTGAAATGTTAAAAATAGTATAACTAGATTATTCCACCTTTTATTTTGTCCCAACAGTTTGCATGTGTTGAACAGTGTGTCATAAATCTAGTATCTACATTGATCCCTATTAGTCTGTTTGCTTGTTTATAATGGGTTACTATGGAGAAGAAAACATGACGTGCAAATGTCAATACAGTAACAACACTACTAGTAGTGTACTCCTCTGTCATACTATTTAGTATGACAAACTGCCAAAGTATCTGGTTTAAAAGCACATATGGCAGCCAAATAGCTCAGTTCAGTCTACACCCACTTCTGTTCGAACACCTTTATTAACCAGTTGTGGTGGGCGGGAATTTAGGGTGCCCTTTATTTGTAGATTCACTGTCCAAAACTGCATCGACTCCATCCATCCAAATGCCAGCATGATGCAAGATTCATGTGTAAGAGGCCCTATTATTATTAAGTGTATTTTCTTAATACTCACAGTATGTTTTCATCCCCTACACCCCTTCTTGTTTTTTTGTCTGTTGTCCCTTTTCATCTGAAGACATTCAGCTCTCTAATTATTGACTTTATTGTTAAAAGTCCCTATAACATCTGTAAACTTATTTGTGGGTTTGTGTGTGTGGTCTTCGGGGATCAAGGCTCATGGGGAGCATGTAGATGGTAGCAGATTGTACCGGTATTGCTGTTGTGAGCTGCCACACTGAACTTTGAATTAAAAAGTCAAGCAATTAATGCACCACATACGTTTTAAATGGCTAGAATAAGAAGTGGAGGTTTTTCTTTATGGATGTCCCAATAATTGGCTGCATGTATTTGTCCCTCAGAAATTCCTGCTGCTGAAAAACACCCCCATAACATGATGCTGCCACCACCACGTTTCACTATAGGGATGGTACTCGCCAAGTGATGAGCCGTGTCTGTTCTGCCTCAAGAGTTTTGTCTCATCAGACCAAAGAATATCCATTCCATTTAGTAAATTCCAAGTGGTCTGTTGAATGCCTTTTACTCAACTCTTACCACTCTGCTATAAAAGTCTAATTCATGGATTCATGGAGGCTGTTATCCATCCATCCACAGCTTTTTTCCACTGACCAGTTCTTTTTTTACTCTCCTTACCAAGAACTTTCCTCCCCGGTTGCCTAATGTAACTGGAAGGCCAACTTTAGAAAAGTTTAAGGTTGAATCTAGCTCTTTTCATTTCAAAGTTATTAATGCCACTACGGTTCTATGAACATAAGAATCCTAAAATATATTTAAAATCCAATTCACAACACAAACTCAAGGAGTCAAGGAGGCTAAATACTTTACTAATCCAGTGTATGTGTTGCAATTATTCAGTCCTCAAACAAAGAACAGTTGCAAAAATCACTGAAGCCTAAAGGCTCCCATGTCATTTGTTAATGTAAACTCTTGAATTTAATTTAATTTACATATATTATACAGCCAATCCGGTCAGCATGTAGTTACGATTAGGCTTTGTCTTCTCCCTCACTTGATACATTTTATGTATCTTTTGTTTGGAATGTGTAAAAATGGCCTACAGTATTTGGAAGAACCTCCAAAGTCAAGTCAACAACAAAAAACTCAAGAAAACAAATATAATTATTGTGGTTTATCTTGACTATCCAAGCACCTAAACACGCATGGATAGTCATGTCCTTATATAAAGTTTCATCACCCTTTTTAAATGAGATGTATGAATGAATTACTCCGCTGATCACTAATTAGTGCAGATATAAATGAACAATGTCATCCATTTATATTAGACATGACAGATATGGTTTCTTACCTGAGGGCGGATAAGATCTGTGTGCACCAGCGCTTCCATGCCTACACACACAAAACACACAAAGTGAAGGACCCACGCAGACACCCAAACACGATGAGAAATGGACCGAAACCATCATGCAGACAGGATGCAGACATTCATTTACCACAGCGTGGTGGTGTACTGTGTGGAAACTTATCTAGAACTGTGACGATTCCCAACGTGTCCTACCTTGACATTCATGGTCTTGTGATTTTTCTTAGTTTTTTTTAAGAACTGTTTGAGACTCCCGGATGACATGTACTCCGTAATGAAAATCACCTGTGACACAAAGACAGCAATGTCATTAAGCAATCATATACGGTTAAAATACGCTCACATATCCCTTAGAACCCACTGACTGGTGGATGATTTTTAACAAAGACTTTGCAGTCCTTGGTTTCATTGCTAGAAGCACCAGAAGACAACATGATGTGTCAATTCAAACACACAAGACGTTCCTAAACAAAGATAACGCTATGATAGCAAAAGATAAGTGAAGAAAAAGTCCGGGATCTGAATAGTGACGCACTGACAGGTCGCTATAAGATCACAAATAGTCAACAGGCTAAATTAGCTAGCAACGAGACGTAAGCTAAGAAAAAGCTCTGGTCAATGGGAGAGCAGTTGCAGCTCCTGCACCTACTCAGTAACAGTGACCGTCACTTTTTATTCTATTTATGCATTTTTCCTCTCTCAATCTAGTCGTATCCAGTTACCCAGTTGTCTCTCCTCTACAGCTGCAGACCCCTAATCTGACTGAGGATTGCCGTACCTAACCGCCCCCCCACTGACATGTGTGCAGTGACCAACTGCTTCTTTTCACCTGTACGAGGCAGGTTCATACAAAAAGAGAGAGTCACGCACTGCACTCACCATCTCTGTGGAGATGATATCCACCAGCCCGCAGAGGCCGCCACTGCAGCAGCAATGAGGAATCCCTTCAACCTGCCCTCCCACAGACGTAATCAAAAGCACGAGACTGCTGCGCCAACCAAGCGCCAAAATAATGTTAATTTTCATAACACTTATCTAATATTGAAGATGTAACATTAAGATGAGGATCTGGCAACTTCCGATGAATCAGTGTGTAATTCTGGTAGTGCGCCTGTGTTGCTCAATATGTCGCTTGGGTTCTGAATGTGGTTTTGTATTGTACCACATGTGTGCATTTCTTACCCTGGCTCGGTTCTCTCTGGTGTCCAGCCAGTATTTGTGAAACTTGACAATGTTGGGGTGCTCCACCTGCATGAGGTTCTCAAACATTTCCCTGATTCTGTCCTACACACACACACACACACAGAAAAACACACTTCCTCTATCATTTCATTACACACAGACACACATCATAAGATTAATCACATTCCTGTTGACTAATCCCACCCTACGTGACTGTACGTGACACAGAGCATGCACTATTGAGTAAAGAGACTTAAACTGCTGCAATACTAACTCGGTTTTTTCACACATTGAGAAACCAGTTTGAGGCGGGGTGACTGTATGACAGCATATCATTATCACTACGCATGGGAGCAGTACCTGTCATATGTCACAGTATCTAAAACCAGTTGCTTTGAAGCTGTACATGAGAAATGGGGTTTTTTCTATTACTGTGCAAGCTATGCTTGTTTTTACCACGCAGTACAGTACAGTGTGGTCCAAATTCGAAACTCTTAAACTTTAATTGTGCCTGTTTTCTGTCAGAGAAATGGTACTTGGAAAGATAGCAGGACTTCTCTGGAGGTTGTGGGGTGATAACTAGTAGTAGACACGAGTAGTGTAGTCAATATTTTGTATGTAACCACCTGATCAATTTGTAATACACCAGTGCAAATATACATTTTTTAGATATGAAACTTGTATGCAAAGGCTGCGGCACTCCAAGCCATATAATACAAAGGATCATTTTTCATTTTCATTGAAAACGGTGAGCGTGAGAGGAGTAGTAATCGGTCGTGTCTGAGAGACTGAGAGACGCTTATAGTTCGGATTTAGCGCCATCTGATTTCCACATTTTTGGACGCTAAAAGAAGCTTTAAGGGGAAGAAGATTTTCATGTGATGATGATGTGAAAGCAGCATCAATGGATACGAGCTCAACCAAAAACATTTATGCTAATGGCATTACAAAGTTGGTACGACGCTGGAAAAATGCATCAGAAGACGAAGTAATTCTTATTAAATACTTTTAAAAAAAGTGCAAAAACGTTTTGAAAAACCCTCGTACATTCAGCTTTATATCAGCTTGAATATCTCAAATGAAATCCACACGTTCTTAAATGTCAAGTTAATCGGAACTGTGGAAGTCAAGGCCGGATCTGGAGGACATAGGCTCAGATAAAATTGCTTGTATGCTGACCAGACAGACAAAGGTTTAGCTGAAACGAATCAAGAGATGATGCATCGCGTCATCAAAAGGAAACCTTACTTTCCACCTCACTACAAAAGTCAACCACTGAAGTTTGTACAGCATCTAAATATGCCAGAGGCAAATTTGGAAGCAAAAACTGTGGAAAAACCCTCTGTATTCCTCCAGCACTTGTTCCAGCACCTCCACCACAGTAAAAGTGGGTGTTGCAGTGCAACTGTCCTCCAGTGTGCCTGTGGAGCAGCCCGACCAGCACCTCTGAGAATAGAACTTGAGTCTCTTCGTTGATTGGCCAGTGTATTCGGACTTCTGGGTCATTTAAATCACCTTGATAAAAATACCTGCCTTGTACCTGCCTTGGAGTTTTTTAGCTCCACCCATGTCACTGTTTAATATAATACTCTGTAAAAGGTGGAAGCATGGCTTCGTAACTGCATCCACCATTAGTCACTTTAACTTGCAAAACTCATTCATATTTTATTCATTCAAAGTTTGACTAACTGGTTTGTGACTAATGTTAATGTAGTGCAAATACACCGATCAGCCATAACATTAAAACCACCTCCTTGTTTCTACACTCACTGTCCATTGTATCAGCTCCACTTACCATATAGAAGCACTTTGTAGTTCTACAATTACTGACTGTAGTCCATCTGTTTCTCTACATACTTTTTAACCTGCTTTCACCCCATTCATCAATGGTCAGGACCTCCACAGAGCAGGTATTATTTAGGTGGTGGATCATTCTCAGCACTGCAGTGACGATGACATGGTGGTGGTGTGTTAGTGTGTGTTGTGCTGGTATGAGTGGATCAGACAGCAGCGCAGCGAGTTTTTAAATACCGTGTCCACTCACTGGCCACTCTATTAGACACTCCTACCCAGTTGTTTCACCTTGTAGATGTAAAGTCAGAGCCGATCGCTCATCTGTTTGAGTTGGTCGTCTTCTAGATCTTCATCAGTGGTCACAGGACGCTGCCCACGGGGCGCTGTTGGCTGGAAATTTTTGGTTGGGGGACTATTCACAGTCCAGCAGTGACAGTGAGGTGTTTAAAAACTCCATCAGCGCTGCTGTGTCTTATCCACTCATACCAGCACAACACACACTAACACACCACCACCATGTCAGTGTCACTGCAGTGCTGAGAATGATCCACCACCTAAATAATACCTGCTCTGTAGTGGTGCCGTGTGGAGGTCCTGACCATTGAAGAACAAGGTGAAAGCAGGTTAAAAAAGTACAATGTGCTTCTATATGGTAAGTGGAGCTGATAACATGGACAGTGAGTGTAGAAACAAGGAGGTGGTTTTACTGTTATTGCTGATCGGTGTATAATGCATGCTTGAAAATGATGCTTTTTTCGTAAACATACCTCGTGAGCCTTGAAGACCTTCTTGTCCGAGAACTGCACCTCATTCCAGACTACCTCCACTCCTTCCTCTGTGTCCATGGCCAGTGAGGCGCTCTCGATGCCCGGCACGTTCCCCTGGCTGAGCTAAAACGAAACAAAGCAATATACAAATCAAGCCATGGATCCCAGCTCTAGTGGGTTAACGTAATTTACCGCTGTGCCACCCTAGCACCAACAATTCGAGTTGTATTTATGAATTCTATTTTATTCTGCAAGATCGCACCATTTATTTTTATATTTAAAAGAGCTTGTCGGACATCCAAATCCAAAAGCATGAGCATCAGTATGGAACCCACCCCACCTTCCTTGCAGCTATAACATACTCTACTCTCAGAAGGCGGCTTTCCACAAGGTTTTGAACTGCGTCTGTAGGAATGTGTGCCAACTCAGTGCCATATGTAAGCACCAAACATATAAAGTCAAATGGTGTCTTATTCACTTCGTCCACACTTTGTCCACTAAACTGTAGTCACAAATTTGGTAGCATGTAATTTTATGCTGCATAATTGATTTAAGTGGGTAGCACTGTCGCCTCACAGCAAGAAGGTCCTGGGTTCGATCCCCAGGCGGGGCGGTCCGGGTCCTTTCTGTGTGGAGTTTGCATGTTCTCCCCGTGTCTGCGTGGGTTTCCTCCGGGAGCTCCGGTTTCCTCCCACAGTCCAAAAAACATGCAGTCAGGTTAATTGGAGACACTGAATTGCCCTATAGGTGAATGGGTGTGTGTATGTGTGTGTGTGTGTGTGTGTCTGCCCTGCGATGGACTGGCGCCCCATCCAGGGTGTTACTGTGTGCCTTGTGCCCATTGAAAAAATGGGATAGGCTCCAGCAACCCCTCCTCCCCTCGCGACCCTAATTGTATAAGCGGTTAAGACAATGAGTGAGAGTGAGTAATTGATTTAATAGACCAGTTTGCACTGGGTGTGGCTGAAACACTTTATATATGTACTTTTGGCCATATAGTAAAAAAAAAAATGCTAATATTATGCAACTACAAACTACTGAGAGTCTGCCAGGTTTGGTGTTAGGAAAATGTCATGCCAGATTGTGAAATTCTGTTTTTGTTGTGAAATTCTGCATAGTTCTGAGAAAACCAGTTTCACAGAACCCTAAATATGTGGGCAGATATATTTTGTATACAGTCTTCTAAATACTGTGGTTTTCTGAGAAGTTGATATAGTTATATATAGAAGTATACATATAGAGACGCTATTCCCTGATGGCTGTGGCCTCTTTAAGCAGGATGATGCGCCCTGCCACAAAGCAAAAATGCTTCAGGAACGGTTTGAGGAGCACAACAACCAGTTTGAGGTGTTGACTTGGCCTCCAAATTCCCCAGATCTCAATCCAATCGATCATCTGTGGGATGTGCTGACCAAACAAGTCCGATCCATGGAGGCCCCACCTCACAACTTACAGGAGTTAAAGTATCTGCTGCTGACATCTTGGTGCCAGATACCACAGCACACCTTCAGGGGTCTTGTGAAGTACATGCCTCGACGGGTCAGGGCTGTTTTGGCAGCAAAAGCGGGACCAACACAATATTAGGAAGGTGGTCATAATGTGATGCTTGATCGGTGTATATACACTACATAGTCAAAAGTATGCATGCATTTGCTGATGCTATTGTCGATGGGTATATAAAATCAGCTATACACATTACAAATACATGTTTTCAATTTAAAGGCAACAGTTTGGGGAAGGGGTATTCCTGTTCAAGCATGACTGTTCCCCTGTGCATAAAGCATGGACGTGTGGACGACCTGTAGTGGCCGGCAAAGTGCCCTGACCTCAACCCTACTAAACAGCTGGGTTAAGGTACTAGACTAGTACTTGAAAGGTTGCTGGTTCAAGCCCCACCACTGCCAAGTTGCCACTGTTGGGCCCTTGAGCAAGGCTCTTAACCCCCAATTGCTTAGAGAATATACTGTCACAGTACTGTAAGCCGCTTTGGATATTTAAGATTTAAGCGTCTGCTAAATGCCAAATATGTAAATGTTAATGTACTGAACACCTTTGGGACGAATTGGAACATCGTCTGTGAGTCAGGCCTTCTGATCCAACATCAGACAAATGCTAGTTTTACTAAATGGGCACACATTTGAACAGAAATGCCACAAATAAATGGAAAGCCTATCCAGGTACAGGGGGGCACAGTAATGCCAACAAGCTTATACTCAGGTGTGCACATACTTTTGGTCACATAGTGTGTAATATAATGAATAATGTTTTAATAAATATTGATTAGCCCTCTACATTGTTGTAATTTAAATAAGTGCTGAAAACATTCAAAATTCCTGAGCCCCTTTCACATCTGGTTTAAATGTAAACACACATAAAGAGAAAATTGTTTTCCACTTTGATTCTATTGTAAGTCTATTATTATTATAACCCTCAGTGTCCTTCAAAATATGCCCGGCTCATGCTGGGCAGCTGCTGGTTCGAAGTACTGAGCTGATTTTTACATGTCTATAATCCGTCTATACTATGATCATCTTACTTCTTTGCTATTATTGACTAATCGGTTTTCATATGCATCACAATAAGGAAACACTGAACGTTACTGGTTGGCATGATGTTTGCATAGGGACTGAATGCATGAATTCAACAAAAGAGTAAATATTTACAGAGGTCAAGCTGTTGATTAAATCCAACCTTGTGAGTACATAATGGGTTCATTGTGTACGGTGAGCACTTCGGGACCGGCTTCTTGAGAACATGAGGCTTTCCTAGAAATGTGTGTTTTTGCAGTTTTCGGTGCCCGCAGCTTCAGGAAACTGTTAGATATAGAATCAGTCCAGTCATAAACAAACTTCAGTAAGGGGTGGAAACAATTTTTAAATAACTCCACATGGAATGTTTACTGAAGGTCTAAGCACACACTGTCCTTTAGCAGTTATTAGTGAAGATTAAGGTTTATAATGTAAAGATTTAATCAGTTATTTACACAAACACAAGAAGGAAAAGCATCCATGCCCAACCGAACCACACAACAGTTTCCACTTTCCTGTAAAGACTTTTTACAAAATGTGAAATATGTGAAACAATTTGGGCACATTTACTCAAAACAGCATTTGTGAAGTCAGGCACTGACGTTGGACGAGGACTCACTCACAATGGACATACTAATTAATCCCAAAGTGTGTTTGATGGGGTTGATAGTCAAGTCAAGTCAAGTCAAATTTATTTATATAGCGCTTTTTACATGGACATTGTCTCAAAGCAATTGGACCGACAGACCAAAAACCCCTGTTGAGCAAGCCGAGGGCGACAGTGGCAAGGAAAAACTCCCTTAAAATTACAGGAAGAAACCTTGAGAGGAACCAGACTTAGCATGGACCCCAATCCTCTTTGGGTGGCCTGATAGGGGTAGTTCATTCACACCAAATTCACCAGCCTATGAATTTACTGACCTTGTCATGTCAGAGGGCCTTCCCTAATCTCTTTTTTTCTATTTTATTTATGTATTTTCTCCCATTTTAGCATAGTCAATTTGTCTTCCGCTGCTGGTCCCTGATTGCAGTCGAGGTGGGTATATTCCTGCTCATGCCTCCTCCGACCCAAGTGCAGCCCTCACATGGTTCGGTCATCCCGCCCCCTGGCAGAACCGTGTCTGCTGCAGGCACTGCCAATTATGCCCGCTAGATGGCACCCAGCCAACCGATGGCAATGCCGAGTTTCGAATCTTGACGCTGGTGTGCTAGCGGAATATCCCACTGCGCCACCTGGGCGCCATGGCCTTCCCTAAACTCTTGCAACAAAGTTGAATGACGTTATTTGTTTTACATAATAGATTTTATACACTCATTAGAACTTAAACTCAATTCATTTTCAATGAACAATAATCAATAAACATTTAAATGTCATGTTTCACAAGTACTATGGTCAGTAGCATAAACAAATGCCTGCACTAAAGAATTAAAAATGAATCTGTCTTGGGGCGCCCAATAATCCGCTAGCACACCAGCACAAGGATTCTGAGCTCATGGTTTCGAATCTCGGCTCTGCTACCGGTTGGCTGGGCACACTCTAGCGGGCACAATTGGCTAATGCCTGCAGAAGACAAAATTGACCTTCAGTCTGATGGGTGGGAAAGACCGAACTAACACTGTGTAAGGACCTTGGTTGCCCAGGGCTCCTGTACAGAAAGTGAAGGAGCGCAGAGATCGGGGCGTGGCTCTCCTTATGCAAAAACCGACCTCACGTGCAAATCCACCAAGTATGGGTAAATAAGAAGGTATGTGTTAAGGGTGTGTTAAGCAAATATACAACCTCCTTGCTTGTCGGGGGCCCCAAAAGTGAATTGGCTATGCTAAATTGGGAGAAAAAGGGGGACAAATGTAAGTCTCAATAGAGCTCATGCCAATCCACTGAATTTAGCTATCCCAACTGGGGGTTTGAGAGGTTCTAGCAGTATTGGGTGTGATTGCAAGGGGGTTGTGTGACTGTAATGGAAACGTAAATTGAAACATAGGTTCAAAATGCAATTCTTTATTGACCTCGTGAGTATAAATAAAAAAACAAATGTTGACAGAATTACTGAGTAGATTAGGGCTGGGCGATTTTCACGATTAATTCGGTTAATTCGCATGAACGTTTTCACCCGATGTTAGAATGTGACAATCGCGATTGTGTACATACTTACTTTATATTTTAATTAAAATACCAACAGCAGAAACTGACCAGACGCCCGCGGAATATAAATCAGGGAAAGTTTAATATAAAAAGGGCAAAAACAGTGTACAAAATCAGGTAGAGTCCAAAACCAGCGAAAACCAAAACAGTAAACGGAAGACAATAAGGATTATACACGGTAACGGTTAGATTCAGTAATAAGGAGCGCAAACACGATCGGCAAAACGACACACAAACAGAAGAGTTTAATTAAGATTCACTGAATCAAACACCGCTGAACTGAATCAAAATACGGAGCCGATGAGCGCGATCAGGATTGGCTGGAAAGTAACGAATTACATTTACTCGCGTTACTGTAATTGAGTCGTTTTTTTGTGTACTTGTACTTTTTAAAGTAGATTTTACAGCCTGTAATTTTACTTTTACTTAAGTAAGTTTTGTACTAAGAATTGTAATTCGCTACATTTTAAATCCACATACTGAGTAAAAAAATCGCGTCTGGGAAACTGCTGCAGCGAATTCTGCGATAGGGAGTCGGAGCTTTTGTCTCGGTTCCTTTAAAAGAGCCGTATGTATGTAACGACTCCCAAATGCGCGAATCGGTTCCTTTATTTTGGCTTAAAGGGCCGTTCAATAGAATCGAATCATTCTACGACACATAATAGTGGTTATACAGTTTGAAAGTTTTATGGGACTAAAATGACACATTACACATCCTTAAATGTTTAAAATGTTGTATCCATCCCCCCAAATCACAAGAGGACAAAATCAAAGCTGAGCTGAGTGATCACTTGATGCCCCCCCAATGTAGATACTGATACAGACTCACTCAGTGGTGGAAACAGCACAGTACAGGCTCGTGTTCCTTTTAAGAAACCTGTAAAGAACTTTTTGTAGTTTTTTTCCTAATGTAAGGAGGTTCTGCTGAACATTATTTAAAATAAAAGTTGTTTGTGAGCTATTCTTAGATATAGATAGATAAGGATATAGATAATTTAGATCTATTTTGTTTTAATTATTGTTAATTATTGTGATATCGTTATTGTTATAAAGTTTGAGTCCCTTAAAAGGATAATTATAGGTGGTGCTGTTACTATTTTTGCACTTCTGCAGCCTTTAATTACAATGCAAAAAAAGAAATTTGAGTCTTATTTTAATTGCATTATACAAGAACAAAAAAAATCGAAATCGTAATCGACAATCGGGTATAATTTTAAAATAATCGAGATTTTTTTTTTGGCAAAATCGCCGAGCCCTAGAGTAGATTACATTTTTTTTATTATAATAAGCTGTTGAGAGACTTATCTTGATTCCAGTTCAGTATTAGTTAGCTAAACCATTCTTTGTGGCTGCATAGAGCCATGACAACCATACGAACAACAAAATATCTGAAAACTCAACACACCTCAATATTTAAACCATTGCAGGTTCAACTCACAGAAATCTGACATAATAAAAGCTCACTTGGCTTCGAGTGTATTTTAAAACACTGTTAAAACCAGAGCCAAACCCCAAAGGTCTAATAAGTAGAAACAGAACACTTATAAATCCAGTAAGCACCTAAGACTTTAGCTCTAGGCTACCGTAAATCCGGCTACTATAAAGCCATACCGCTGCTTCTGAAATGAAAACAAATAGTGCCTTTATATCCTGTCCTGACAGGCTCCTGCTATAGAAACCTGAATTCGCTTCTATAGCTACACCCTCTTTTACAGTTACATGTACATGCTTTTTTGTACATGCTTCATGTACTGTATTTGTGTAGTTTTGCGGGTCGACCTCCGTCAGTCGTGTACAATCAGGGTGAATGTGTAGGGGAGTGTACGCCTCCGGGCTGACAGCACAGCTTTGTCATGTTTCTTAAAACTGTACACTGTCACTTTTTGAACCCACACTTGTGACGTCAACTTTAATAATGGCTTAATTACTGAAGATCAGGGTCACAGTGAGTTTAGGCAGGCGTACGCCCAGGACAGGGTGCTAATTAGGGATCTTTGAGATCGGATCGGGGTCGATCAAGGCATTTTTTAACTGATCGGTATCGGCTTTACTAATGCCGATCGTAATCCTGATTCTTTGTTTCACGTCAGCATGTCCGCTGTGTGGAAATACTTTAAATTGGAAAGTGAAACAAGTCCAGCAGCGACGTGTAATGTCTGCAATGCGAGCGTTTCACGAGGCGGTGGGAGCAGAGCTGCGTTCATTACTGTAGAATTTTACTATTTACATGGTGTGTGAGTCGAGTATGAAAACTTCAGGACCGTAACATACAGCTTTTACCAGTTTACGTGTTACAAGACTGAACGACATCTCAGTATCAAGCACTCTGATTGGCTTAGTTATGTAACCGAGCATCGTAGTGATGCACTTGCTTAATAAAGAAATAAATACACGGTATATTCACAAATTGTCGGGAGCATAACACTTTATTAACTTCTTCTGTTACGGTACCGAATAGCGCACAGCTAGAGTCATCGCGTTAGCCAAGCACGCTATTCCATGCACTATGGAAGCCCCAAAAAGCTCACTTCACTAGAGACGTCCATCAAACCAGTCACAATACAAGCACTTTAAGAACTGGCTTTCCTTCATAACAAAAGAGTGACTTTCCATTTTATTTTGGTATTCAGGTTTTACTGTAATGCTGTTAAGTAACTTATTTGGTTTTTTTTTTTATATTCAAGTTAAGCTGCTACACCACTTGTGAGTGGAGATTTTTGTTCATTTTTAGTGTATCACTGCATTAAACAGAATTGTGTTCTTTGAATGTAAAGTTCAAAGTGAAACTGTAATTATCACTCATTTTTACTACAATGCTGCACTAAGTTTGTTTACTTTTATTTTGTAAAAGAACATTAAGCAATAGCTTGGATGCAGGCAATTTTTTTCCTACAGCACTGCAGAGCTATTCAGTTGTTAAACATATACATTGGATTAATTTGAATAACTGTAATGTACTTGAAGTGTGCACTGTGTGGACAGTATTATCTAGTTCTTATCTAGACAATATCTAGAAAATACAAGTATCGGTTTGAGACTCGGTATCGGATCGGGATCAAAATTAATGATCAGGATCGGGATTAAAAAAAAAACGTGATCGGGACATCCCTAGTGCTAATCTACTGCAGGGCATTACAAATTTAGTGTAAATTATAAATTTATATATTATATTACAATCATAAGTCAATCCACCTAGTAGTATATTGTTGGGGGTTGGGAATAAAACAAACTACCCCTGCTGGCACATGGAAAGTAACTAAAGGCGAGTATCGAACCCAGGTCTCCTGAAGCTGGGAACCTTTAATATGGTGGTGTCACAGGATGCCTCCTCTAGAGCAAGTACATTTTTGTTCGACCTATCAGCTCCTATTAACTGTACATTGAAAAAATGTAAATTGTTTTTTTTTATGTATTTTACTCCTTTTCTCCCAATTTAGCATAGCCAATCGGTGGCTGGGGACCCCAATGGCGTCCAAGGAGGGTGTATATTTGCCTGACACACACTCCTTCCGACATGTGTGCAGTCCAACAATCCCTTCTTACTCACCTTTACTTCGGTGCATTTGCTTCCCGTACGGAGAGCCACGCCCTGATCTCTGTGCCCCTCCACTTTCTGTACTGGCACCCTGGGCAACCAAGGTCCTTACACAGCATTGATAAGCCCAACCCTTAGTCCGGTCTTTTTTTAACACAGCAGACTGGAAGCCAATTGTGTCTGCTAGAGGGCGCCCAGCCAACCAGTAGCAGAGCTGAGATTCGAACCCAGGAGCTCAGAATCTTGGTACTGGTGTGCTAGCGAATTATCCCACTGGGCGTAAGTGATGTAACTGTGAAGTAAACAACATCTAGGAGCAACAACAGCTCTACCTCAAAGTGTTCGGCACTACAAGGTCATAATACAAGACCATAAATAGCATACAACATAATAATCATGTATTCTTGGTTGGTTCTGCCCCTAGAATCAATGTCAGCACAAGAACTGCTAGTCAGGGGATTCAGTTATTGGGTTTTCATGGCCAAGCAACTAAACACAGACCTACAATCATAATGTGCAAGTTTTTATGTTTAGTGGCTATCTATACACAAGCCTAAGATCATCATGTGCAATACCCCAGACATATTACTGGCAACATTTATAGTTTCTACAGCCTGAATTTCTATAGCCCTACAGACACTTCCACAAGCACAGTGGACACTACTGTTTGCAGACTAACGGCTCCAACTTCGGAACTAGTTTGATCTCCCCAAACCATCTCAAAGAAAACACGGAACCTTTCTTGCTGAAGCGTCTCCTCTGTAACATCAAGAACGCGCTTTTCTTTGCACACACTGACGCAAGATTTCCACCTCAACCCGCAGGAAAGTCGGAACAATGTGGGTTGTGTAACCGCTCAGCCAAGCTGGAGGCTTCGGAAAAGAAGGCTCCAGATCCGAAAACAAATGCGCCCTGTTAGCCAGCGTGGCGGCGTCATACGGGCCTGGCAGAGGAGATTGATTTCTGAGGTGCTTGGGTGCTCGGAGCTGGCACAATGAGCTTAAAAAAGCAGTGCCAGGGTCTGCCTCGCACATCCTGGGAATCAGGGTGAATTCAAATGACTAGCTGGCAAAGTTTAGGAAAACAGACCCCCTTGGTTAAGCTCAGTAGTTGCCCACTTATAACAGAAATAAGGCACGCCATTGGTGCCCAGTAGCCAGGATTGTAGTAAACTATCATTTTCCGTCTGGCTGTACAGGCTTATTTTGTTGTAAGTGTAAGTGTTTTGCAATGGGTGCCTCAGGTACACAATCAGAGCTGTTTTGGGGAATTTACTAGAATCACATTATATACAAGACGTACAGGACATCAAGGCTCATCATAGCTGAATCACAGCATCCACAGCAAGTGTGTAAAGCTGTCAATCTAGTCTGGTGTTTAATGACTCTAAATTACTACGCTAATCCCTAAGGGATTCACACACTTGGCTACATTCTTCATTCTGTCATCTCACACACTCAAATTAAAGTCTGTAATAAGCTTCCTTTTATTAAATGAACAGCACACAGAAGAAAAAATGTAAGAAAGCCTCAAGGTTTCATGGTTTTAAATGACAGGAGGAGGTTCAAAGACGCCTATCAGTACTAAAAACTGTAGTAATGAGGTAAAAAGTGCACGTTTTGTCAGAACTTTAAATGCATAATTTAATTTCAATGTCATGGTTTACTACTGCTTTATTTTGGTCAGGGTTGCTGGGGGGTTGCAACACCCCCCCCCAACCGGCCTTCAAACTCCTCAGGCATTGTCAATCATATCTGTATGTAGACTCCCGACCAACAACAGCATTGCCGGGAATTTAAACCCTGGATCCCAGTGGTTCCAGCCCAAGAGCCTTTAAAGATATAATGTATATAAAGTACCAAAACCACAAACTGCAAAACAAATCCTAATAATTGTCTCTTAAACTTGACCGATCGTGACTTTCATGGTGTATAATGCATCATTAATCTGCTTTGTTAATCAAGGCTTAATAATATACTGTATGTCTGACTGATTGCTCTTGGCGCCTTTTACTATTTTCTATTCAAATCAAAGTACTGAAATAAAATACAGTACATCACAGTTTTACATTTTTCTGAGAGGCATCCTGCTCTCTGAACTTCCAGCACAACTTAAAAGCTGCAAGGTAATGAGAATGAAAAGACATTTCAGTTCACATTAATGTCAACATCCTGAAGGCTGTACTTGTTTGTCGGCAGATCATGGGCTATTGGCCACAGTCTAGGTCCTTTAGTTCAGAAGTCAAACCGTGATGCTTAATCATAAACAGCATCAACACCCCATCCAACACCTTTGGAATGAACTGGAATGCAGACTGCAAGCCACGTGTCATTGCCTGACCAACACTGATGCCTTTTGTGTCGAAAACTCATGGGACTGCTGGCAGTATACACATCTTTTCTGCTGTGCACTAGAAGGCAGACAGAAGGAGCGAGAGCACGAACTGTCTGAACACACTGATCTTGTCCACTGCAGCTGTTACGTAATGCGCCGGGTCTTAAAAGCAAACGGGCTCGTAACGCCGCGGCCTGGCTCAGCAGGTCTGACACTTGCTGTTCTTCCTAACACCTCTGTCATGGATGGATGGATAGATAGACAGACAGACAGATAAATAGACAGACAGACAGATAGATAGATAGATAGATAGATAGATAGATAGATAGATAGATAGATAGATAGATAGATAGATAGATCATCAGTAAACTTACATATTTATGGTTAATTTAATAATTATAACTATAAATACTTACATATATGGTACTAGGTCTATATACATGGCATTACTGTATATACATAATAATACTAATAAGCCTAAGTATAGGAATGGGAATACTAGGTATGTATTTTCATTCTTACACTTGTAGCCTAGCGGGTAAGGTACTGGACTAGTAATTAAAAGGTCGCTGGTTCAAGCTCCACCACTGCCAGGTTGCCACTGTTGGACCATTAAGCAAGGCCCTTAACCCTCAATTGCTTAGACTGTGTACTGTCACACTACTGTAGGTCGCTTTGGATAAAATCTAAAAATGCTAAATCCCAAAAATGTGAATGTATAATAATATTATGTATATAAGTAACATTAATGGGTAGATAATAAATTATAATAAATAATAGGTCCAGTGAGTAGTCCTGGGTGTTAGTGGTGGTAACGGTGTAGTGTTGTGTTCAGCAAGGTGACTGTGGTGGTGAGAAAACTGTATCTCCTCCCAGTGTTTAAATATAAAATATAAACGTCTATATATATTTAGCAGGTTAGAAGAGTAGCCAAATACTCTACTCAGGTAAATGACCTACACAGACATTACTGGCTATATCTGAGGGTCGGAGGGCTGAAGAATTTGCCACTGTTTGGGTTAAAAATCATTGCTTCACACTTACCTGCTTAGCTAGCATGGGCGAAGTGCATGCGGCAGGTACGTGAGATTTAAAGTATTTGTATATGTAACAATATTAACTATACTGTTAATATTATATCATAGCTGAATACTTGCTGATAACAAATTAGAAAGCAGCAAAAATGCTAATCGCTTATACATGACCTTTAACACCATTATGGTCACATTGTACACAGACTTATCAGACAAATGCTTTTACCATTTCAATGCTATGCGGCTCACCAGTTAAAGATAAAGTAAAGAGAACACTTGGCAGGATGGCAGCATGGGCCAGACGGTCACCTGCACTGGGTGGAAGGTTTGGTTCGGGATTGGGGTGGTGTAGTCAGGTGGATGGGTTGGATTGGTAATTTCATTTAATTGAAGGCACCATGGCAATGTGTATAAAGTAGAGTTTATATGACCGGACGCATATTTTAGATCCAAAAAAGAGGAGGTGTCCGGGTAAAAGAGGACATATGGTCACAATGGTATAAATGCTAGTGAACAACAACTGTCCGGTCATTAGCATTTAAAAACCTGAACCACAGTTACCTCTATAATACCGTTCCATCAGTCAATAATATCAAACATGGCTTAATTCTGCTCCACCAGCCACATCAATACAGACAGCAGTGTGTCCTGCATCCTATACTGTAATCAGATGATGCACTACATGGCCAGTATGTAAACACTCCTTCAAGCTAGCGGATTCAGTTATTTTAGCTTTGTATTGCTCACAGGAGCGTAAAATCAAGCACAGAGGCAGATAAACATATGCAGTGATGTGAGTTATACTAAGCAGTTTGCTGACTGTAATAGCATCACAGTCAGCCACTTGTCTACATACTTTTGACCATGTAGTGTATGCCTATTTAGTGAAAGTCCATTATGATTGTGACGTACTTGCACAGGAATGTGATTTTAATACAAAGTAATTGCTTTGAGCTTCACTATGAGCACGTTTTAATCATTTGCAAGCTAGTAAGAGTACAGCAGAGAAATATTGGGACACATGCTCTAGATAGATAGATAGATAGATAGATAGATAGATAGATAGATAGATAGATAGATAGATAGATAGATAGATAGATAGATAGATAGATAGATAGATAGATAGATAGATAGATAGATAGATAGATAGATAGATAGATAGATAGATAGATAGATAGATAGATAGATAGATACAACTTTATTGTCATTGCTCAGCACAGGTACAAGGCAACGAAATGTAGTTAGCATCTACCAGAAGTGCAAATAGTAGCATTGTGCAAAAAAACAGAGAATATCAGTAAACATATGTTTGTGATTAATATGAATATGAAGTTATAACTTTAGCTATTTACATATATGGAATTATATCTAGGTACATAGTACTATATACATAATAACAATAATATCAATAAGCATATGAATAACAATGGGTATGTATTATAATAATAATAGTAATAATAATAAAGATTAGTTAGGTATACATTATAATTATAACAGTAATAATAATAAAGATTAGTTAGGTATACATTATAATTATAATAGTAATAATAATAAAGATTAGTTAGGTATACATTATAATTATAATAGTAATAATAATAAAGATTAGTTAGGTATACATTATAATAATAATAGTAATAATAATAAAGATTAGTTAGGTATATATTAGTAATAACAGTAACAGTAATAAAGATGTGTAAATAATAACTATACAGCTGTAACTATAACTATATAAGGATGGTATATAGTTTGTTCTTTCATTACATTTTTGTCCCAAAAATGACAAAATCTGCTGCATTGGAATATACATACAGCCAAACTAATATTTGACGATTTGTTTCTTGACTCATTTTAATTTAATTTAGACGTTTTATTGAATCGATTTATTGGCAGAGCTTAAGTTTCTTTCCTGCACAGCAGCCTCAAAGCCCAAGCCAATATCAAGCTTACCTGACTGTAACAACTGTGTTTCAACAGCTTCTAATTCATAACAGGCTTTTTTTCACGGTTTCACCTTTCACACCAATTTCCTCTAAGCATACGGTACTTTTCCCGACCTTGGAAAAAGACCACTGTTTTACTTTGACTCTACTTTGACTTTGGGACCTAAAGTTGCTTGGAAATGGGTTCAAATAAAAACCTATAATGTGCTTTTTGAGAGCGTTTACACAAGGCATTTAGCAGACGCTTTCATTTGTGACAGAATGCTATACAATTGAGGGCTTAGGGGTCCAACAGTGGCAATTTGCCATTGGTGGGGCTTGAAGAAGTGACCTTCCAGCAGTGACCTACCCTAACCACTTAGCCACCACCCTCCTAGACTTTGACAATGTAATTCTTGTGGCTTAGTCCAATAGGTGCAGTCAAACTAGCTCAGTTTATGTATGCACAGACAACCACCAGATATAGAACTTTCTATACCACCAATGGCTTGCTGTATGTATATATTTGACCCAGCAGATTTCAACATCTTCATAAAACCCTTTATAAACGTCTAAATAAATCCCAAATTCAGGATTTTGAGGATATAACAGTCCAGTACCCTAATCACTAAGCTACCGCCATCCAAGACTTTATAATTGTTGCCCCCCAGTAAGTGGGGCGGTTTGTCAGGGTCTGGGAGGGAGTTAAAGTTGGGGATGATGGTGTTAAATTTGGGTCCCAATTCTTCCCCAGATTAACCACCATCATCCCCAACTTTAACTCCCTCCCAGACCCCGACAAACTGCCCCACCTACTGGGGGAGCACAGAGAGAGCTGCACACTGGCAGCACTCTATACACACACCTGCCACCAGGTGAGGGACAGTGGGTGACCATGTCTTTTTCTCTGTAACTGAGCTTTGGCAATACGAATGTCCTTATTTGTCATACCAATAAAGCTTCTTTTGAGTTGAGTTGAGTTGTAATTCTTGTGGCTTAGTCTAATGGGTGCAGTCAAACTAGCCCCATTTATGTAGGCACAGAGAAGCATCAGATATGATTAATAATAATCATTAACAAAGTGACATTATATAACCTTCTACACCACAAAATGAATTGGGTTGTTGTATGTATATTTGTGACCCAGCAGAATCCAACATATCTTTGGGAAAACCCCTATAAACATCTCAATAAATCCAAAATTCAGGATTTTAAGGATATAACAGATATAAGTTACCGTGGGAAAAATATCAAGGATTTAGAAGTGTGTTTTTTTTCCCAGACTGTTGCATAAGACAGCAAATGTTTCCCGTGACAGATACAGTCAGGCAGAGCAGCAGATTTAAAAGGTTTAGAGCTAAAATAAGACCCGGCACAGCAAATATTCATTCTTTACTTTAATGGTATTGCATAAATGTATCTGTGTTTGAGACTCAGACTTGACCCTAAAGCAACCCAACAGCAGCCACGGCGTTCTCAGTGATTACTTTCAAATGTGTATTGTGTGTTCTGCTCAACAGGAAATCCAGATCAGCCGAGATTACGGTGGGAAAAAATTGGGATTTTGTTTAATTCCTGTGTGAGTGATTGTTTTTGCTGTCTGGGTGCTTTGTCTGGGTTGAATAATTATGTAACCATGGACGAGTCCTTGGATAAAATTATATTTGTATGATTTTATTCCACTTCTCCAAATTGCTCACCCTCTGGTAGCTATTACGGCCTCCTCTTTTTAAGAAAGGGTTTAATATTCACCAGCAGTGCCCAACCACAGCGCTTTTGTAGCTAGCTTAAATAAATATCTGCAGTCATGTCCCAAAATGCGTGGGTTTCCTCCGGGAGCTCTGGTTTCCTCCCACAGTCCAAAAAACATGCAGTAAGGTTAATTGGAGACACTGAATTGCCCTATAGGTGAATGTGTGTATGTGTACGTGTGTCTGCCCTGCGATGGACTGGCCCCTACTATGTGCCTTGCGCCTACTGAAAAGCTGGAATAGGATCCAGCCCCACAGGTGACCCTAATTGGATAAGCGGTTAAGAAAGTAAGTGAGTGAAAAGCCTAAAAAGAAAAAAGAAACCGACTGTATATTAATAGCCATAATTTTTGATGCATTGTTTGTGTGTCAAATCTTTTACCATTTTTGGCCACGCAGTGTCCGCAGACTTTTGGCCATATACTGTATCAGGTGGCTTCATTTACCTTAACTAGCCAGCATCTAATCTGAAGGTACTGATGCATCAAGATAAATTTCACTGTCGTGTTTTGTGTTCACTTTAAGCGAGAGCAAGGTGTCCAAACTTGAATAACAATACAATTTATGTACTGCTACTCAATGTTAATTCAGAATTCACTTAACCCTATAATGGTCCGCTTAGCCATTTCTAAATACATGGATAAAAAAGCTGTATTTAAATAATCTTGTTTGGGCCGTATCTACTTCTTGGTTGACGTGTTAAACTCAAAAATATTGGTAAATGCGTATAAGAAAACTGCCTTTCGTGCTTGTTAAATCCTGAAAATGTAAATAAACTGTAAAGAACTGAACATTTTTTTGATGAATGATCTAACACATCGCCTCAAAAACCCTTCAGGACTTAAACAGCATTCCACAAACAATTAAGCTGCTCTGGGGGCAAATGGCAACCCTACCTATAGATCTTTGACGTATCTGTACAGTATATATGTATACTATATGGCCAGAAGTACATGGACGCCTTACTTTGAGCTTGACATCCCAATTTTAAACCATTTGCATTATATGTAATTCCTCTCAGTCTTCACTTTTCTGGTCTTCTGGTAAGGCTTTCTACAGACTCTTCGAACGTGTCAGTTAACAAAAACGTTTGTGATGTCAGGCACTGATGCTGGACTAGAAAGTCTGGTTCACAATTAATGGTTATGTTTATTACAAAGGTGCTTAGTAGGGTTATGGTCAGGGCTCTGTGCAGGCCACTGGAGCGACACCATGCAAGAATAATCAACATCAGACTATTTTTATGGACCTTGTATTGTTCACAGGGGCCTGCTGGGTCTGCTCCAAAGTGCTGCCACAAAATTAAAAGCATATTACTTATTTTAAATGATTGATTTCATACATATGCAAACAATAAGTGGAAAAAGCTGAAACAACCGAATGTAATAATTAGGAAAGGATGTCCATTATACTGTATATATAGGTGTATATATAAGAATAAATATGTATAAAAAGTACCACTTAATTCTTATACATAACCAAATACCTAACCAATATACTAAACAAGCGGTTGGTCACATCTAAATAAAGAGAAATTGGGTAAAACTAAGAAAAAAGCTAATAAAATAAAAATAAAATTCTTTACACTACACTGCTTCTTGTACCCCATCAGCCCAAAATCCACATTTAGTATAGCTATTTTTGCTGATCTCTTCTAGGGACTGTGGTGTTTACTAACCCCCTTTTCCTAGAAACCAGTCAAGGGTACATTTAGCAATAGGGCAGGGAATACCAGATGAATGGTTTCATGCAGTAAATCTTACGGCTCTGGCCGCATGGCTTTACTTTAGATTGGCCCGGTGCCACGCTGGTCTCTCTTACACTCCTGACTAAAGCTGCTGACCAGGAGGAAAACGTGTAGTAAACAAGCAGTAGCTCATTCATTGTGAAGAACTCCGATGTGGGTGCTGACAGCAAGCTTCACTGATGCTATCTTGCAGTTTAGATGGCGAAATGCAAAACAGCCCCTGCACTGACTGAAAGTGCCAAACCCAAAAATACCTCAAGCTTGTGGGATAAGATCAACCATATTCAAATAGGTTCAATTAGAATTTCCCCTCTACCAAAGCACATCTATGCAAATATTTAATTATTCATCTATTACATAGTCATCCACCTCACTAACTACATTATCTACATCATCTCAGGAACAGCAGGGATGGGAATCTTAGAAACACTGCATTAGGCTAGTAGGAGTAGCCAGTCCACCTGCTGGTATGGACTGGGGTGTGATGAGTAACCAAAATACCCCAAGTCAATGGTTCTCAAACTCATGGACCCCATTTCTCACTCACTTTCTTAAGCGCTTATCCAATTAGGGTCACGGGGAAGGGGGGGGGGAGGGTGCTGAAGCCTATTCCAGCTTTTCAATGGGCGCAAGGCACACAGTAACACCCTGGACGAGGTGCCAGTCCATCGCAGGGCACACACGCATACACACACCCATTCACCTATAGGGCAATTCAGTGTCTCCAATTAACCTGACTTCATGTTTTTTGGACTGTGTGAGGAAACCGGAGCTCCCGGAGGAAACCCACGCAGACACGGGGAGAACATGCAACTCCACACAGAATCGAACCCAATACCTTCTTGCTGTGAGGCGACAGTGCTACCCACCGAGCCGCCCATGGACCCCACTTGTATGCAAAAAAAAGAAATAGAAAAATGTACTAATAAATATGCAGACCCTTATAGATTAAATGAATTTATGGTCTATGACCCCACCACGGACCCCAGTTTAAGAACCGCAGTCCTAAGCCAGTCCTCCATGACGCCCACAGCCAAATGTTGTTATACAAATGTCCAAAATTATGGTTCAATATATTAATTTCTGATTTATTTCTGTTTAGACATGTATAAGAATGAAGATGATCAAGGACATTTCAGTGTGACTGAGTGAGCGTGTGTGATGCCCTGCGATAAACTGGCATCTCAGACCGGCTGTAACTCCACCTTGCGCCCGGTGTTTCTGGGAAACGCTCCAGATCCACAGCAATGCTAAACAGGACAGTGGATGGAGTGGATGCATAAATAAATAAATGAAAGCTGTACGGCCTGAAAGTAAAGGCTTGATGTTGGCAGATGACAGTGCAGCTGGAGAGAGCGAAGACCAACTACCCTGACCCCCATGCCCCCCGCCTCGCCAGTCTGTTGACTTTGCTTCATTTGGGGTCCAAGAAAAACATGTAGTATATATAACTAACTAAAACATTTAACAATCAAAACAAAGACAGCAATAGATACAAAGAGGAAAGGAGCACGACAAGGGGGTGAAAAAGCGACCTCGGGAGTTAAAGAGCCGCCGGAGGCACGGAGAACCCACAGACAGAGACAGATGTGCCTGCTATGCAGAATCTTGAGCTTAAGCATTCTCTAAGTGTCCTTGTCGGTGCCTGCATGTCCGAGCCGACTATAGTAATGAAAGTCCAATTATGCAGACAATAAACCGAACTGACTGCCCTGTGTTTTACCTACCAACCAGAACTAAACATCCATACACTCAAAATCAGCACTGATTCCTCTGCCCAGAGAGCAAGAGGCCTTCTGATCGCACAATCTTCTGATCTCATTACTGTCCCCCATGCTGCCAGCGTCCTTGACAAAAACACTAAGGTCGAGTCTGGCAGACCGTGACCACAGTACTGCTTTTTTGGACCGGCTAATGCAGAAGTAAAGCTAAAACAGGCTGAGGTTTTGAGGTTTTTAAGTTATGCTTGGCCAGACTTGGCGAATCCGCAGATGGGGACCCCAATGGAGTCCAAGGAGGGTGTATATTCGCCTGACACACAGTCCCTTCGATCAATCCCTTCTTTTTCTCTCATACTTTGGTGGATTCACAGCATGAGGTCGGCTTCGCGTACACACAGCCACGCCCCGACCTCTGCGCTTCTCCACTTTTTGTACAGGCGCCCTGGGCAACCAAGGTCCTTACACAGTGTTGATAATCCCAGCTCTTATTAGTCCGGACTTTCCCACCCAGCAGACTAGAGTCGAGATTCGAACCTGGGAGCTCAGAATCCGGGAGCTGCACCACCTGGGTGCCTTCCTACATTTATTTCAACAGAACACAAATAATTTCCATAGTGTTCCTGCCTGCCAGTGTTTCCAGAAGGTTCCAGGACTCGTCACAACCCTGACCGGGATGAGTACAGGGTGCCTGCAATGGTAAATTTGGTGGGAGGACTGATTCATAGAAAGGAGGCAATTTAGCTTGAGCTGAGTTGACTTTGTGAGGCATTACTAACGCTTTATAACTTGAGGTGAATAATATGTGGTTGCTCAGCAGTCAAGGTACAAAACTAGTGATCAGAAGGTTGCTGGTTCAAGCTGTTGGACCCTTAAACCAGACCCTCATCTTTCAGTCGCTTGAATTGTATTTGGTCACAATTTTAAATGTTGATGTGAACTCTGTACATGTAAAAATAGCATTTGATCATCCTGATCAGAGTTTAAATCCATCTAGCACCACACAGAAACTGGGATAATATCAGAATACCCAGTACACATGCAGAACTCCTCACAGATTGTGACCAAAGTTGGGGATCGAGCTTAGATACCCAGGACCAGTGTCACTATGCAGCACGCAAACAGCTGTCCCACCATGCCACGCTGTTTTTTTATTCAGTTACTGTTTTACCCAGGTTAAAGTCCAAGTTCTAGTGTAGGTTAGCTTATATAGAATTAATGATTTATTAAACGGATATTCAGGTCGTTTGGTGGTCTGCTGAAGCCAGTGGCTTCCTTTTAACGGGACTGCTGGGGCAAGATTCATAACACCATGACCCGAAAATTATGAGCTACTTTACGGAGCCTGTACATGTCACTGCGAGACCCAGGAGAGGGATTCGTTATGTACAGCCAGCCCTCTGTATACTATGTTAGTCCTGCCTGGACTTGTAAGTACAGTATAGTGTACAAAACAAGTGTGTGTGAGTGTGGGTGTATTAAGAGGGGTATGGGATGGGAAGCATTGTTCTCTAGAGGGTACACTGAGATAATTTTCACAACCATGAGTTTAATTCACACTTATGAGCAAATCTGGCTTTATAAATGATCTACAGACTACCCCCACCCCTGTGTTTGGGAGGTTTTTACCACAATACATATTCAGATGAACAATGATTCTTTACTAGCATGCACCATCTGAATAAAAGGGATGAATTTTAATGTTTTTGAGACAAGACCGGAGCAACCTGAGTAGCAAAGGGATCCTTGCTTCCTTCCCTCTTACGGAAAACCACACAGAACATGCAAAACTGCAGTGTTGAACACAGCCTTGATCCCAAAGGGCACAAGTTGCACTATGTAGGGTTTATATTAAGTTATTTTATATCATACATAGTGCACTTATACAGAAGCCGAAAGCTACTTAGCATTCAGCCGTTCTAAACAAACGCTGCTTTGACGGTCCGAGCATGTGCGTCTCCGAGTGGCCCTCGAAAGCGCTGATGCAATCGTCGTGCTGCTTGTTTGGATGAAGAAACTGATTCAATCGCCGTTCAGGAACACACACAGGCCTGCGGCACTTCCCTCTAATTGTAGGTCTTCTGCGCAGCTTAGAGAGAAGCGCTATGGGAGTGTGTATGTACACGGGCTAACAAGGCTTACCATAACAACAGAATGGAACAACACACCATGCTAAACATAAACAAAACATAAATAACAGTGTAACCACATCTGGAAACCACCTGTTCTGCTCATTAGGGTAATGAGTCCAAAATTATTAATCATAATTTATACACCAGCATTTAAATTACACTTAAACGCATTATGTAAAGCATTAGATTGCACAAGACGTCTGATGAAGTCCTGTAATATCTGGTACTCTGACCTATAAGGACATTTACCAGCAGATCCTTTAATTCCAGTATATTGCAAGGCGGCTCATCGTATAGTGCATCCTGGTGCCATCTCTCCCACAGGTAAACAATGTACACATGCCAAGCCGTCCACATAAGATAAAAAAAGCATAGAATTTGCCCGACTCTTTAACCTTCTTCCACTTCTCTAATGTCCAGTTCTGATCTCAGCGTGCCCACTGTGGGTGCTATCAACAGTGGACAGAAGCTAGTACGACTATGTTAATGACTATGCAGCACCACACACTGAAGGGTTTGATGCATGAGGTGTTGCAACACATTTAGCTCATCACAGGATTTGGCCAAAATAGCTTTTTTGTTGGTTCAAACCAGGTGCTGTAACTTCATGTACCCTGGCATCAAAAAGACAAGAGTGTTGTGGCTTGTTCTTCCTTGGACCACTGTCAGTGGGTACGCACTATGGCTGCCTGTGAGTCGTTTTGGACAGTGGTCCCCAATCACCGGCCCAAGCGTCATTCATTACAAGGCTGCACAGAAGGAATAAATAATTAGAGATCGCTACAAAAGCAATGAGAACGCTGCTTCAATTTTCAACACATCTCGGGTGTTATTGTCTCCTATCACCCCTAGGTGGGAGTGTCTCATTGCAGCGAAAAAAGCTCAAGGTTCCCATTGATTTTTCATCATTTGTGAGTAGTATTGTTATTCTATTTTAAATCCCCCGGCCCCTGCCGGTCCGTGAAATTATATCTTATATGAAACCAGTCCGTGGTGAAAAAAGGTTGGGGATCGCTGGTTTTGGAGATACTTCAAGCTATCTGTTAATGAATATTTGGCCTAGTGCTGGACAATAATTCGATATCGATATATATCGCGATAGAAAATGTTTCAATAACGGTGATATGATTTTTAAACAAATTCGATCGATATGCATTACGTCAGTGCGCTTTGCCCGTGTTACTTTTTTGCGGAAGCATTTTTGCTCGCAGGTGTTCCCACAGGGACGCAATTCAACAGCGCACCTCAAGCGAGTAGTTCTCCATCAAAACAGTGCAGTTACACACTCAACATAAATGTCAACCACCAACACAATTACAAAAAAAAAGTACTAGTACTGAGTACTAATACCAGTTGTTAATATTACTGGCGCGCTACGAATAAAGGCACGAACGGGATATTCGCGTTCCACTGTTGCCAGATTGGGCTGTTTTCCTCCTAATTGGGAGGTTTTTTTTTCAAAAACAATTTAATAGCATTTAAATAACACTTCTATTGAAAAGAGAATATTCAGTTTTAATAAGCCCCAGCATTGTAGAAGGCTATTAAAAGTAAAGTCAATTTTCAATGCTGATTTGGCTTAATAGTGTTGGTCAGAATGTATCATATTCACACACACACTGGCATGTTCTGGGGTTCAAATGAGTCTCATCAGTACACACAAGTTTGCAATCAAATTATCAAGTATTGCAAAGGAAAAATGAGAAAAAATAAAAAGCTTATTATGTTAGGCTTGATGTAATTCTACATGGCACTCACTGCCTGTATAGGTAAACAAGTGAGTGACCAAAACATTACTAGATCAACAGCCACTAGCCATATACAAAAATAAGGTATCAGACAGTTTCTGTGCCACCCCTTTGTGAGCAATGGTCTCAGTCTGGCCACCCATATGAAAATAGTCTGGCTCCGCCACTGTCCACAGTAGAAAAAGAAGCAGACGAAATAGCTGATAAGAGAGGAAGGATTATTTCAGTGGTGTATTCAGCTTGTATTTCTTGCCAGAAACCAGAAAAGAGGTTTGCAGGTACAGCCATCCAATTTTGGTGTTCTTGGCAGTTTTTCTGACATTTGTGTTATTCTTATCGATATCGGAATTATATCGTATCGACCGAAATTAGGAGTTATATCGTGATATAAATTGTAGCCATATCGTCCAGCCCTAATTTGGCCCTTATCAAATTCCCTCACATTTAATACACACTCGACCATTACAATTAGACATCTAATAAGACATCATCATGCACATTTTGGGGGATGGTTATGTTCTTATATTAGTGTCTATCATTCCTTATGCACATTCATTAATTTTTATTACAATGTTGTTATCAGAAAGTGTCCACTGATAAAATAAGCTAGAAAAAATTAAATAGTTCTAATCTTTAAATGTACACCTACAGCGAGTGCTAACAGGGTGTGTTCCTAATAAACAGGCCAGTATGTTTAAACAGTATTTAAAAACCCAACAACACTGCTGCACCTGATACACTCGTACCATAACACACGTTACCATGTTGTTACCATGCAAGTGTCAGTGCAGTGCTAAGGAAGATCTACCATACAAAGATCTGTTCACTGGGGGTCATAACAGGGTCTCTTTTATTTAAAAATGACAAATGACCCAAAATTTAAAAAAACCAACCTTATCTGTGCATATTATGTTCTAACTTACTGAGCTAGCTTTCAATTAGAAGGCCCTGCTGCCTCAGAGTGACACAAAGCCTGCAGAAAGTGAGTAAATTTAAACCCTGCTCAGACAGCATGCTAAGATTAGAGCATAGACGTTAGCTAATTATCATACTGCTTTGATTGCATCTTATCACACAGCAATGCAAATTCACATTTGTGGCCAAACTGGTGCAGGTAAACCAAAGATCCTGTTTGAAAATTGTAGGATTTAGCTAAAATGGTGTTAATCAGTGATCCCCAACCACCGGGCTACAGACCGGTACCAGTCTGTGCGTCATTTATTACCGGGCCGCACAGAAAGAATAAATAATTAGAGATCTCTACAAAAACAATGAAAACACGGCTTCCATTTCCAAAACACTTCTGGTGTTATTGTCTCCTATCACCCCTAGGTGGGAGCAGTGGGTTCCCAGTGATTTTCCATCATTTGCGAGCAGTATAGTTATTCTATTTCAAATCCTTCCATCCCGGTCCTTGGAAAATCAACCTTATCTGTGCATATTATGTTCTACCTTACTGAGCTAGCTTTTAATTACAAGAGCCTGCTGCCTCAGAGTGACACAAACCCAACGGAAAGTGAGAAAATTTGAACCCTGCTCAGACAGCATGCTAAGATTAGAGCATAGATGTTAGCTAATTATCATAATAATTTGATTGCATTTTATCACACAGCGGTCACAGCAACCGAACCAGCAAACCAAAGATCCTCTTTGATAATTGCAGGATTTAGCTAAAATGGTGTAAATCAGTGGTCCCCAACCACCGGGCTACAGACCGGTCCGTGCGTCATTTATTACTGGGCTGCACAGAAAGAATAAATAATTAGAGATCGCTACAAAAACAATGAAAACACTGCTTCCATTTCCAACACACTTCTGGTGTTACTGTCTCCTATCACCCCTAGGTGGGAGCAGCGGGTACCCAGTGATTTTCCATCATTTGTGAGCAGTATTGTTATTCTATTTTAATCCTCCCGTCCCGGTTGGGGACCGCTGGTATAAATCACATCACCAATACAAAGACGCGAAGAAAGTGTGTTGTCTAGACATAGTGAAACCTAATCTGACAGCCTAATGGAGTCGTTTTACACAGAGCTCTGACCTGGCCTAGTCACCAAACATCAGGTCCTAAATTCACTCCAGTATTTTATTTACCTGAGTGAAAGTGAATTCCAGAAGATATGTGATAAGATATGAGGGAAAGCGTTCCCAGAGGTGTGAAAGTTGCTGTTTTAGGAACTTTGTACCTTTAGTCTATTCAGTGGCAATGATGGGGAGCACATGGGAGGATTATCCATAGGCCAATGCTGCTGGTCCATACTGATCAATAACGTAAATGACGTCTATGAAAGCGTGTCCTTCCAGTAGCTATTTACAAACTGCATTTGTGGCCAGGCATATAATCTTTATTGGATGGATAATGATTAAATCAGATGTTCATAAGTGTTCATTTTTCGACGTATTAAAAGAATACCTACAAGGCTGCATTCAGTATTTATGTGGACGCTAACACTAGCTTTTTGGTATCACTGTAAGCGTGTAGTACAACTTGTGAACTTGTGCCATTAGAGATAAGCTTTCAGTAGTTTAGAACTAGTACTTATCAGTGAGTAAAGTCCAGTAAAGACATAGTGCAGGCCTTGTATACATGTCACCACCCAGTCAGACACACCTTCACACCCATGTTATCTTCCTCACACAGGCATGCGCACTGGTCTGATCCACATGGGCTCTTGATCACACATGGGTTCAGTATTAACTTGCCACATAGTAATTCTGAGAACTGAGTAATAACTTTAGTTAAATGACTTTATGTTAAGCATACAACAATCTAAAGAGGTATTTATCACTAAATATGTTTGGAGAAAAGAGAAGCAATGCTTAATGAGAGGAGCACAACTTGGAATGGATGGGTTAGATCTATTATGGATCTATTATGGGTTGTGTGGTAGCTAGTGGTAAAAAAAACTCTGCATATCTAAATAAAGCAATTGATTCCACTATAAATAATCTGAAGCTGGAAACTGGTTGGCTTTTACGACCACACAAACCCCAAAAACATACCTTAAAATCAGCCACAAACTACTTCAGTGAAAGCAAACTGTAGCTTTTGGAAAGGCACTCACAGCCCCCTGTTTTGGACAGCATTAAAATGAGTGGGCTGCTCATAAACATGCTGTTCTTGCACAGGAGCCCAAAAACATGTTCAATCTAAAAGCTTTCTGCAAGGAAGAGGGGGTGAAACTAACCAAAACAGGAGAAGAAAGACTCCTAGGTGGCAACAAAATGCATCTGCGGTTTGCACGCAAGTCACTGTGCATGTTGTTTCCTTGTGTTTACTTTAAAAATCAACTTAATATCTAAAGTTTTGCGTACAAGTGCATACTGCGCTATAAAAACTAGTTTATAATTGTATTATAACGTATTACTAAGTGCATTTACTTTACTCACTCACTCACTCACTCACTCACTTTCTTAACCGCTTATCCAATAAGGTTCACGGGCGGTGTGCTGGAGCCTATCCCAGCTTTTCAATGGGCGCAAGGCACACAGTAACACCCTGGACGGGGAGCCAGTCCATCGCAGGGCAGACACACATACACACACCCATTCACCTATAGGGCAATTCAGTGTCTCCAATTAACCTAACTGCATGTTTTTGGACTGTGGGAGGAAACCGGAGCTCCCGGAGGAAACCCACGCAGACATGGGGAGAACACGCAAACTCCACACAGAAAGGACCTGGACCATCCTGCCTGGGGATCAAACCCAGGACCTTCTTGCTGTGAGGCGACAGTGCTACCCACTAAGCCACCGTGCCGCCGCATTTACTTTAAATCCACCATATTTTACTATAACACTATTCCAGTTGAAGTAGTTACTTAAGATGAACAAATAAAAAAATATATGTATGTAGTTAAACTAATTTAATCAAATGCATAACTAACAACTACCCTAAATATTGCTGTTACACAGCAAGCAATACTGAGTTTCTGACATTAACTTTGACTTTTATTTCATTGCAGACAGGATGAACCTGAGATGGAAGATATACTTTATTTGTCATATATACATATACAGTTGAACACTACAATGAAATTCTTTCTTCGCATATCCCAGCTTGTTTGGAAACTGGGGTCAGAGCGCAGGGTCAGCCACCTTACGGCGCCCCTGGAGCAGACAGGGTTAAGGGTCTTGCTCAAGGACCCAACAGCGGCTGCATAGCAGAGCCTGGATTTGAACAGCCAATCTTCCGGTTGATAGCCCAAAGCTCTACCCACTAGGCTACCACTGTCCTTAATGTTTCATGTTTTGTCTGCTTAACTTCATTTCATTTATTATTAAACATTCCCGCATTTCAGGCCTGCAACACATTCCAAAAAAAGCTGCACACACTACAAAGGCATGGCTGCAGAAGAAAAGGGTACGGGTACTGGACTGGCCTGCCTGCAGTCCTGACCTGTCCCAAATAGAGAACGTGTGGAGAATTTTGAAACAAAAAATGCACATATGCACCTTTGTGTAAATAATCTCTATTGCACAATTTTTATCGCTGCTATATTATATACAGTATATATATACAGTGTATCACAAAAGTGAGTACACCGCTCACATTTCTGCAAATATTTTATTATATCTTTTCATGGGACAACACTATAGAAATAAAACTTGGATATAACTTAGAGTAGTCAGTGTACAACTTGTATAGCAGTGTAGATTTACTGTCTTCTGAAAATAACTCAACACACAGCCATTAATGTCTAAATAGCTGCAACATAAGTGAGTACACCCCACAGTGAACATGTCCAAATTGTGCCCAAAGTGTCAATATTTTGTGTGACCACCATTATTATCCAGCACTGCCTTAACTCTCCTGGGCATGGAATTCACCAGAGCTGCACAGGTTGCTACTGGAATCCTCTTCCACTCCTCCATGATGACATCACGGAGCTGGTGGATGTTAGACACCTTGAACTCCTCCACCTTCCACTTGAGGATGCGCCACAGGTGCTCAATTGGGTTTAGTCCATCACCTTTACCTTCAGCTTCCTCAGCAAGGCAGTTGTCATCTTGGAGGTTGTGTTTGGGGTCGTTATCCTGTTGGAAAACTGCCATGAGGCCCAGTTTTCGAAGGGAGGGGATCATGCTCTGTTTCAGAATGTCACAGTACATGTTGGAATTCATGTTTCCCTCAATGAACTGTAGCTCCCCAGTGCCAGCAACACTCATGCAGCCCAAGACCATGATGCTACCACCACCATGCTTGACTGTAGGCAAGATACAGTTGTCTTGGTACTTCTCACCAGGGCGCCGCCACACATGCTGGACACCATCTGAGCCAAACAAGTTTATCTTGGTCTCGTCAGACCACAGGGCATTCCAGTAATCCATGTTCTTGGACTGCTTGTCTTCAGCAAACTGTTTGCGGGCTTTCTTGTGCGTCAGCTTCCTTCTGGGATGACGACCATGCAGACCGAGTTGATGCAGTGTGCGGCGTATGGTCTGAGCACTGACAGGCTGACCTCCCACGTCTTCAACCTCTGCAGCAATGCTGGCAGCACTCATGTGTCTATTTTTTAAAGCCAACCTCTGGATATGACGCCGAACACGTGGACTCAACTTCTTTGGTCGACCCTGGCGAAGCCTGTTCCGAGTAGAACCTGTCCTGGAAAACCGCTGTATGACCTTGGCCACCATGCTGTAGCTCAGTTTCAGGGTGTTAGCAATCTTCTTATAGCCTAGGCCATCTTTGTGGAGAGCAACAATTCTATTTCTCACATCCTCAGAGAGTTCTTTGCCATGAGGTGCCATGTTGAATATCCAGTGGCCAGTATGAGAGAATTGTACCCAAAACACCAAATTTAACAGCCCTGCTCCCCATTTACACCTGGGACCTTGACACATGACACCAGGGAGGGACAACGACACATTTGGGCACAATTTCGACATGTTCACTGTGGGGTGTACTCACTTATGTTGCCAGCTATTTAGACATTAATGGCTGTGTGTTGAGTTATTTTCAGAAGACAGTAAATCTACACTGCTATACAAGCTGTACACTGACTACTCTAAGTTATATCCAAGTTTCATGTCTATAGTGTTGTCCCATGAAAAGATATAATAAAATATTTGCAGAAATGTGATACACTTTTGTGATACACTGTATATATATATATACAGTATATATGCCTTTTCTATTTTTTTTACTTTCTCTGTCAGTGTACCGTACTGTACATCCTCACTGCACACTTTGCCTGATGTTGTACTGTTCATGCTGCTGCTACATTGTTTATTGTTTATTATACGTTTAGATATAGTGTAACTTTTTATTATTTAAGAAATTCCTTGTACATCTGCTACTTGGCGAATAAAAGATTCTGATTCTGAAAAAAATGCCACAATGACGACCCTGTACTGTACTTAAGACGTGTTTGCAGGAACAATGAGACAAAATAAAAGCTGAAACACTAAATCACTTGGTCTCCTCGGTGCCAAAACATATTTTAAGTGTGGTGAAAAGGAATGGCAGCATTACAAAGTGGTAAATGCTTTACCGTCCCAACTTTTTTTGGAATGTGTTGCAGGTCTGAAATGCAGGAATGGATGTTTATTAATAAATGAAATGAAGTTGAGCAGATAAAACATGAAATATCTCAGGTTCATCCTGTCTGAAATGAAATAATAACTAACAACTACCCTAAATATTGCTGTTACACAGCAAGCAAGGCAAAGCAAACCCTCTTTATACAATCCCAAATCAAAAAAGAGTTTCTTACATTTACTTTGACTTTTATTTCATTTCAGACAGGATGAACCTGAGATATTTCATGTTTTATCTGCTCAACTTCATTTCATTTATTAATAAACATCCATTCCTGCATTTCAGGCCTGCAACACATTCCAAAAAAGTTGGGACGGTAAAGCATTTACCACTTTGTAATGTTGCCATTCCTTCTCACAACACTTAAAATACATTTTGGCACAGAGGAAAGCAAGCGATTTAGTGCTTCAGGTTTTATTTTGTCCCATTCTTCCTACAAACACGTCTCAAGATGTGCAACGGTACGGGGTCGTCGTTGTGGCATTTTTCATTTCAAAATTCTCCACACGTTCTCTGTTGGGGACAGGTCAGGACTGCAGGCAGGTCAGTCCAGTACCCGTACCCTCTTTTTTCCAAAGCCATGTCTTTCCACAGCCATGCCAAAATGTCTTTTAAGTGTTGTGAAAAGGAACGGCAACATCACAAAGTGGTAAATGCTTTACCGTCCCAACCGTCCCAACTTTTTTTGGAATGTGTTGCAGGTCTGAAATGCAGGAATGGATGTTTATTAATAACAAAACATGAAACATCTCAGGTTCATCCTGTCTGCAATGAAATAAAAGTCAAAGTAAATGTTAGAAACGCTGTGTTTTTTTTATTATTATTTGCATTTTCCATGCTGTCCCAACTTTTTCTGATTTGGGGTTGCAGTTAAACTCATTAAATCAATTGCATACTTTACAGCTACACTAAACATTGGTGTTACACATATGATCTTGCAGCACTGTTGTAATGTTGGCTACTATTAATGCCTTTTGGTGTGAGTAACTGTATAAAAGAATGGGTGAATGTGAGGTGCCATGCTTTGGGTGGGCACACTGTCCAGGGTCCCTGTGCATCCTGCTCCCAGTTAATCAATATATTTGTGATCATGCAATGATTTGATATGCAGTCACATAATCATTTGGGGTATAAATAAATTGCTCAGCAGATAAATGCAATAAAAAGATGCCATACCTGCTCCTTTCTCTTCTGCCAGCGACCACACGGGCTTTCCTCCAGGATTTCACTTTCATCCTCGCTTTCTTCCTCTTTCCCCCCGGACTCTGAGATCCTCTCCGGGACAGACATGGTCATGTTAAGGGCTGATTTCTTTCCTTTCTCTTGCACTGCTGATTCCTCCGTGTACCACCTACGAACACGCGGTGTGGAATTACGCCTTACTGCTGATCGTTACTGCAAATCGTCCTAACGCCTGTCAAAGATCTGCAATAACAATCACATGCGCATTGGAGAACGCGTGAAACGGCAGATTCAGGAGGACGTGAACGCAGCTCTGTAGTTCCAGGTTTGCTCGAACAGCTCGGATCTTCAGCCGTTCATCTTATCGTGGACGTGTGGGACGTGTGAGGGGTGCTTAGTGGCAGATGACCCCCCTTTGCTTTCCTCAAACACCCCCTCCTACTACAGAACGATCTACTAGCATTATTTAGTAACGGCTGGGTTTTCCAGATATACGTTTAGATCCACGTTTAGTCAGCGCTGCACACCGTGTGCGCGTTCAAGCGCGTTCAGAATTTCCTCTTTTTTTTTTATCGCTACCGTAAATCTCAGAGAAATTGCACAGGCAGGCAGCTTCAAACCTACAGCGCAGCCTGTGTGTCGGTGTCATACTGTAAATCTCAGATGGTCTGCAGTCAGGGTTGGGCAAAATACAAGCAAGTAGGAGAGAGTTACTCAATATAGGCGACCAAATTTACCACCAACAAAACACTGCAGCTAAAATGATGTAATTAAAATTGTTTTTATTAAACACAATTCCTTTGAAGCAAGTAAAATATACAGCATTTCTGTGAAATGAAGAAGAGAAAAGGTTGCACTACATGGAAACTGACCAGAAATATACCAGTAAACAGTAAACATTGCTTAATACACTTTCCAGCAGGGTTGCCAGATTTCACCTGTTTAGAAATATGAAGAGAAGGACTAATACACTAGCCTAAATCTTGGCAGACCGTCTTAGAAACATGTATTGTGGTCAGACAAATCAGTATTTTAGTTCTTTCTTTGAAGAATTGGATGCTGTGTGCTCCAGACTGTCATTGTATAGAGTAGTCTCAATGCCCTTTGCAAAGGTAAGTTACACTTGTGATGGCAGCATTAATACAGAAAAGTACACTGACCCTTTAGAGCAACATGTGCTGCCTGTGCTTCAAGACGTCGTCTTTTCCAGTCACGTCCATGCATTTTTCAACAAGACAATGCAAAACCACATGCTGCACACATTACAAGAACATGGATGTGGAAAGAAGAAGGTACGGGTACTGGACTGGCCTGCCTGCAGTCCTGACATGTCCCCGATCTTAAGATGTGTTTGCAGGAAGAATGGGACAAAATAAAAGCTGAAACACTAAATCACTTGGTATCCTCGGTGTGGTGAAAAGAAACGGCAACATTACAAAGCGGTAAATGCTTTACTGTCCCAACTTTTTTGGAATGTGTTGCAGGCCTGAAATGCAGGAATGAATGTTTATTAATAAATGAAATGAAGTTGACCAGATAAAACATGAAATATCTCAGGTTCATCCTCTCTGCAATGAAATAAAATTCAAAGTAAATGTAAGAAACTCTGTGTTTTTTATTATTTGCATTTTCCAGGCTGTCCCAACATTTTCTAGTTTGGTGTTGTAGTTCAATACCATGTCTAGTGCAATGATTATATTATTTTTCATGATAGGCTTAGCTCGTGGTGAGCAATGGAAAAACAAATGAGGTATGCTATGGTCAGTCTGAGTGTGTGTAGTGTTTTTCATAGCATGTCCTAAAGGTCTAAACTGGTACTGCACATGGTATTAATCTGTAGTTTTCCAAAAAAAATCACTTACTCCCTCTGCCGAGCAAAACCCTTCATTACAAATATCTAGACTATATATAGTTCAAGTAAAATGTTTGCTTTTTAAATCAATTATTCAATTTTCTGTTAAAACATTATTGTGGGTGTATTAATCTTTTTTTTTTTTTGATAGAAAATCTTTATTATCCTGCACAGTTGTTGCTAATCTCAGTGGCAGCCCTAGTTATGTAGGCACAGAGAATACAACAGCTACAGTCAAACAGAATCACCAAAACAGAATTAGAAAGCAATAAAAAGGATCATAATTTTTGACAAAGGAATGTATTCATTTACTCACAAAGAGTATCTGAAGAGATCATTAAAACCTCAAGGCTGTTAGTACATACATACATGTCACCTACAATGTAAAAGTATGGATAGATAGATAGATACTTTACTGATCTCAAAGGAAATTAAAGAATGTATGTAAACGTTTTACTTTTGTAATAAATAACTGTAATAATGCTGTTTCCTGCAAGTCTTGGCATATTGGCCTGAAAAAATATTTATACAAACCCTATGTCCAGTAAAGTTGGGAACTTTTGTAAAATGTAAAATAAAAATGAATCTGTGCTTTATGTAATTCTTTTAAATTTTTACTAAACTGACAAAAGTACTGACCAAATTGACTGCATCTTGTAAATATAAGAAAACATTTAAATAGTGTCCTGAAACAAAACTCAAAAAAACAAAATAGGGCTTAGTGTTGGCAAGCGAAGACGGGTCCTGTCTCACCGCTTTGTGCCAAACATCTTGCAAGAATTGTGAATCAAATCAAAAAGAAAATTAGTCAGTGTGAGTGTGCGTGCTTGACTGGCCCGCCTGCAGCCCAGACCTGTCTCCTATTGAAAGTAAACCCTGCAATCGATTGGCACCCTGCCCATGGAATTCCTGCATTGTGTGCTGTGACCAGGATAAAGAATTGAATTGAATTAAAAGAAAAATCAACACCACTCTTATGTTTAAAGTTAATTTGTGGCAGCACTAGGAGTCGACTTAACACCACGTTCTCACACATTTAAGTGCAATGCTCTTAATAAAACTAGGATGGCACAGTGGCTCCCTCCTTCCCTCCTCGCCTCACAGCAGGAAGGTCCTGGGTTCGATGCCCAGGTGGAGCAGTCCGGGTCCTTTCTGTGTGGAGTTTGCATGTTCTCCCCGTGTCTGCGTGGGGAAGTGCAAGTGAGGTGAATTGGAGATACAACATTGTCCGTGACTGTTTCGACGTTAAACTTGTAAACTGATTAATCTTGTGTAACCAGTAACCTGTCCTGTCATGAATGTAACCAAAGTGTGTAAAACATGACGTTAAAATCCTAATAAATAAATAAATAAAATAAAACTAGTAATTGTGGCAGAGACTCGAATCCAAAAATCAACTCCTAAAACCGACTCCATTACGTCTGTAAGCTGACTCGGAGTCGACTCCGATTTGTGGAATCGACTCCATTAATTCCACAGGCTGACTCGGAGTCGACTCTGATTTGTGGAATCGACTAGTCCTACATTCCGGTTATGGTGTCCGGCGAGGTTCATGTTCCGTTTTGAAAATTAGTTTTCCCTTTCCTCAATGACGATGGGTGACATGATATCCGAAGAAATAGAAGATTTGATGCATTTTTCTGTCCACGATTTACCATGCCGTGGATATTCGGTCATGGAGGAGATCCGGCGACAGGGGAAACTCTGCGATGTCACCCTTAAGGTAGGAAAATGTTTGGATCTGGGTGTTTTAGACGCTCAGCGGCTCCCCTGCTAAGGTGTGAGCTATGCTAATGTAGCACAGCTCAGTGTCAGCATGGAAGTGAGTGAAGCTGACAGGCAGCTGTGTATTATTCAATTAAAATCATCTCAGGAGGATAAATCATGAAGTTTGAATTGTAGAGTTACATTATAATAGCTGTCATGTCAGTTATCTTAATGTCTGGTTGGATTGGGGTCAGTGGATCAAACTAGCTTAGCTTAACCAACACTGCAGCCTGCTGTGCTCAGTCATGTGTCTTAATAATTTAGCTGGATAATTCTGTGTCATTGTTTGGGATAAAGGTCAAAATTATCACAATAACTGTGACAACCAGCTTTACACAAGCTGTCAGCATTTTACCGGCTGTAGATCAGCTGTCATGGTGGTTCAGATTGTTAAGACTGATTAAAATGCAGTGCATCTAGTTTTGGTTCCTTATTTGTTTAAACCAACTGTGTCTAGTCCTTTTGACAGGTTTGTGAATTATAGTCTTGTTAAAGATACCATAAGCTGTATTTATTATTCTAGGAAGTCTCAGGTCTCAGACTCAGTTATTAAGAATTTATTTAACATCATGTTTTACACTTTGGTTACATTTATGACAAAAACAGTAGTTACTCATTACACAAGATTCATCAGTGATTTATTTAATGTCAGACACACTCATGGACAATTTTGTATCTCCAATTCACCTCATTTGCACGTCTTTGGACTGTTGGAGGAAACCGGAGCTCCCGGAGGAAACCCATACAGACACGGGGAGAACATGCAAACTCCACACAGAAAGGACCCGGACCACCCCACCCGGGGATCGAACCCAGGACCTTCTTGCTGTGAGGCGACAGTGCTACACACCCGTTATTAAGAAAAAGCAAAACAAGGTGGGAGTCAAAATCCAACCGGTTGATTTGAGACCAGGCCAGGCATTGGCCCCGTCTCAAAACCAGTTCAGCCACCAGGCAAAAGTTCAATACAGGCGCTAACTAAACATTCTAATTATAATTAACAGCGATGCACTTGGTGTTAAAGCTTTTCCTGACAACATTAGTGTAGTTATTGTAAGTTGATAAGCAGAGTTCCACTTTTATACTGGAACATGATGCAAAATATTCACACTTGATTGTGAAGTTATGAATAATAAATAACTACTGTTACACGGATTCACGTGTGTAGAGTATAACATGCAGTCAGACTCCATACTGATGCACATTGGCCTCATTGTTTGTGATTTTAAAGTGTAATAATGATTTAAACAATTGAAATTTCCTGTTTGGCTGTAAGCACAGTTGAGGATGTGTACGAGTGTCTTTCAGATTCAAATTTTCAGATTTAAATGCTCAGACATATGATCAGATCATAATACATCAGCAGACATTGAGTGCTTGGTCGTTTGTTTAGCCCAACCACTAAATATTTAAATATTTGTCTATGGAAAACACGTGCTTTCATGCGCCCATTGTGACCATGTGCTCATATCTTTATAACACCCAGACTGAACTACATAGATGATTAGTGCGTCCTCATCCTAATCTGATTTAAGATTAACACCAGATTACACCCTTAAAACTACACTCATCTGTTTTCCAAGTTGTCCTGCAGCATTTAAATCCTGTTGTATGTTATGCAGGGATGAATTCTGTCAGTGTGTGTTTCACCTGACTGGTTTCATGACCTTTTCATCCACACACCTGCACAGCAGGGGGAAGGTTTATGTAAATTACCCTTATGTGGAAGATTATTGCTTGTTTTTTATTTTTATGGCCTGTTTGCATCGCCTTGATGATGTGAAAGGGTATGCAATGTTGAAATTACTATTGATTTATTAGAATGGATTTATTATGCTTTATTTAACATGCTTACTAGCTGACTCACATCAGTAGTTACGTCATCTTTCCATGTGTAATAAAAAGCCGTCCCATAGACTCTGGTTCATGGAAATACTAAGTGATTTCTATATTAATTTAATGCTTGAAAAGCAGATTTAATGGTGCTTGGTCATTTAATTATAAAAAGTTGCCATCTGGATCTGTTCAAAAGAAATTACGCAGTGATTCTGTCATAAATGATTCCTCACTACTGAATCATTACTGGGTATTTACACCGATCAGCCATAACATTAAAACCACCTCCTTGTTTCTACACTCACTGTCCATTTTATCAGCTCCACTTACCATATAGAAGCACTTTGTAGTTCTACAATTACGGACTGTAGTCAATCTGTTTCTCTGCATGCTCTGTTAGCCCCCTTTCATGCTGTTCTTCAATGGTCAGGACCCCCACAGAGCAGGTATTATTTAGGTGGTGGATCATTCTCAGCACTGCAGTGACACTGACATGGTGGTGGTGTGTTAGTGTGTGTTGTGCTGGTATGAGTGGATAAGAAACAGCAATGATAATGGAGGTTTTGAACACCTCACTGTCACTGCTGGACTAAGAATAGTCCATCAACCAAAAATATCCAGCCAACAGCGCCCCTGTGGGCAGCGTCCTGTGACCACTGATGAAGGTCTAGAAGATGACCGACTCGAACAGCAGCAATAGATGAGCGATCCTCTCTGACTTTACATCTACAGGGTGGACCAACTAGGTCGGAGTGTCTAATAGAGTGGACAGTGAGTGGACACGGTATTTAAAATCTCCATCAGCGCTGCTGTGTCTGATCCACTCATACCAGCACAACACACACTAACACACCACCACCATGTCAGTGTCACTGCAGTGCTGAGAATGATCCACCACCCAAATAATACCTGCTCTGTCGTGGCCCTGTGGGGGTCCTACAGTCTTCTATATGGTAAGTGGAGCTGATAAAATGGACAGTGAGTGTAGAAACAAGGAGGTGGTTTTAATGTTATGGCTGATCGGTGTAAATTATTTTTTTTATTTCTGTTTTTGTATGTACTGTAAGCTCCACGTTTAAAAGGATTCCTGTTAAAGCATATTTTATAATTAGAGCTGGAGGCCTGAATTGACATGCTAATGGTTATTTACATCATATGTACAGAGCATGTAGTGTTTTGTACAGATACAGAGAACATACAGGTCGAATACACAGGACTGGACATTAATGATTCCTTGGTATTTCAATTATCCGTAATGTGACGTCTTGACCCGGTAAATTGCGTTGTCAGTTTACTCAGCATTTTGACGCTGAGGTGCTTTTACACATCGCACCTACTTTAAAATTGCTCATTAATTCCTGGGTAAACGTGGATGTGTGGAAGGGGCTTTGGTGTCAGTCATACATGCAGTCGCTCTGTTGACAAACCAGCCAGTTGAACTCCTTTCATCTTTCCACCAACAATGTACCTTCTGTCAAAGCCACTTACATCTCTTTCTTTACCATTTTTACTTGGACGGCTGATACAGGACACAATCCAAGCAACTGTGGGGTTAGAGTTGCAGCTTGGTAGTAGCCCTCAACCTTACCTCTTAAATAAAAGGTCTTCTAGTCATTTTGACTCAAAATTAAAGCCTGATCAGCATTTTCTCCATACTCCATAGTACTTTTGCAGCTTGTACCACCCATGCGTTGGCCAAGACTATCACATTTATATACACACCACAGAGAAATCTAAAAACATCTGCAATTAATACCTGTCTGTATTTGAATTTATGTGCCTGCTCCTATAAAGCAGGCATCCTGTAAAGACTGTTATAGTTGCACTGTGTTTTTAGTAGCAGTGCGACCTTAAGATATTATATAAGATATTATATAACCAAGGAGGATGGGAGTCCCTGCTGGGTCTGGTTCCTTTCAAGGTTTCTTCCTGTATTTTTTTATTTATTTTCTATTTATTTATATAAGTCATTCTGTCTTTTGCTGCTGGGGATCTATGATTGCATTCAAGGAGGGTATATTGCTCCTCTGACCCGTCCTTCTTTTCGCCCATGCATTCTGCACAGGCGCCTCTATCTGCTAACCAGGGTCATTACACAGCGTTTGAAGACCCCACCCACTTGTAGTCCGGTCATCACAACCAGCAAACTGTCTAGTCTACTGCAGGCACTGCCAACTGTTCCCTCTAGATGGTGCCCAGCCGACCGGTGGCCGATCCGAGTTTCGAACCGAGTTCCTTGCCACTGTAGCCCTCAGCTTGCTCAACTGGGGTTTTTGGTCTGTCGGTCCCGGATTCTGTAAAGTTGCTTTCAGACCATGTCTATTGTAAAAAAACAGGTAGGTTTAATTATGTGTGCTTCTTCTGTGTGTGTTGTAGGTGGGAGAGCACAAGTTCAGCGCCCACAGGATCGTCCTTGCTGCTTCTATTCCCTACTTCCATGCCATGTTCACTAATGATATGGTGGAGTGCAAACAGGACGAGATCGCCATGCAAGGCATGGATCCCAGGTAGCCATGTTCAGACTTCGGTTTCGCTTTTCACGTTGTTCTGATTCCAAGAGGATTAGCTTTATCTGTGTCTGGAAAATCCACTCAGCCCACTAGGTTGCACTGTGTAGTTCTGATGTAATTCAAACCACACTGTACTGATGCATGGAGCTCAGCTGACAATCTAATTCTGCTTTTATTCCTCCCCTTATAGTGCTCTGGAAGCGCTTATTAATTTCGCCTATAACGGACACATAGCCATAGACCAGCAGAACGTTCAGGCGCTCCTGATCGGCGCTAGCTTCCTTCAGCTGCAGAATGTCAAAGACGCCTGCTGCTCTTTCCTTCAGGAGAGGTACTGCACGAGATCGAAGCTGCCAGACGCTGACACCGTGTATCTTCTCAATCTCATATCACTGTATAAACGTCATTGCTTTGATCCTAGGTTACACCCTAAAAACTGCCTGGGCGTGCGACAGTTTGCCGAGACCATGATGTGCACGACGCTGTACGATGCTGCCAACAGCTTCGTTCACCAGCATTTTGTGGAGGTTTCGGTGTCTGAGGAGTTCCTGAGCCTGCGGACTGACGAGGTGCTCGAGCTGGTGGGCTGTGACGAGCTCAACGTCAAGGCTGAGGAGCAGGTTTGTGTGATCAGTCATAAAGTAAATAAAGGAGCTTTAAGGACATGAGTACAGGCCTCCAGCTGTTTGATCTCTCTCTCTCACACAGACACAGCTGTATTTGCTTTGTATACAGCTGCTAACCTGAGGCTGTTCCCTTCAAATCCATCAACATTCATAGATTCATTTCTTAGTTTCTTTATACATTTACATTTTCAGCATTTAGCAGACGCCTAAATCCAAAGCGTCTAACAGTACAGTTACAGTGTACAGTTTGAGCAATTGAGAGTTAAGGACCTTGCTCAAGGGCCCAACAGCAGCAACCTGGCAGTGGTGGGGCTTGAACCGGCAATGCTCTGATCACTGGTCCAGTACCTTAACCACTAGGCTACATAAATTAACATTTACATTATCGGCATTTAGCAGACGCTTTTATCCAAAGTGACTTAGAGTACTGTACTGTACCTAACTTGAGGGTTAAGGGCCTTGCTCAAGGGTCAAACAGTGGCAACCTGGCAGTGGTGGGGCTTGAACCAGCGACCTTTCAATTACTAGTTCAGTACCTTAACCACTAGGCTAAAACTCCCCCTAAATCACATTCAGGGTGGCACCATGGCTCGGTAGGTAGCACTGTCACCTCACAGCAAGAAGGCCTGGGTTCGATTCCCAGGTGGAGCGGTCTGGGTCCTTTCTGTGCGGAGTTTGCATGTTCTCCCCGTGTCTGTGTGGGTTTCCTCCGGGAGCTCCGGTTTCCTCCCACAGTCCAAAGACGTGCAAGAGAGGAGAAAAGGAGACACTAAATTGTCCCTGACTGTGTTTGACATTAAAGACTTGAACTGATGAATCGTGTAACGACTACGTTTCTTTCTTCTTGTAGGTTTTTGAGGCAGTTCTGGCATGGGTGAGGCATCAGCGGGAGGATCGGGAGTCCTGCCTGCCTGAGCTGCTTTCCAAGACCAGGTTGCCCCTGTGCAGACCTCAGTTTTTGGCTGACCGAGTCCAGCAGGATGAGCTGGTGCGCTGCTGTCACAAATGCAGGTCTGCTTCCACATAGGTGTAACCTACAGAATATTTTACTAGGGTTGTTTCAAATTGAATTCTTGCATGTATGAAAACCACCATAATGGTATTATCGGGAATTAAAAAGCAGGGTTTTATTTTAGTTTATTTAATGTATTTCCAGGGTGTAAATCCACTTCAGATTTACATATGCATAATTTGACTCAATGGAAATTTATGTTCACTACACGGACAAAAGTATTTAGACACCTATGTGTCTAATTTTTTGGTTTACAAAACCGTGCGTTTCAGCCACAACGGTTGCTAACAGGTGCTATAAATCAATTATCTTAAAGAAAATGAAATGCTTCCAACTTTGCAGCAAGAGTTTAGGGAAGGTCCTTTCCTGCTACAGCATGGCTGTACCCCTGTACACGAAGCAAGCTCTATAAAGACATGAATAAAAGCTTTGTTTAGATTAAAGAAACTCCAGCATCCGGCACAGAGCCCTGACCTCAGCCCCACTGAACAGCTTTGGAATGAACCAGAACAACAATCGAGGCTTTCTGACCAACATCAGTGCCCAGCCGTACAAAGGCTCTTTTTAGCTGATGAGCACAAATTCCCACAGACATACTTCAATGTATTTTGAGAAGCCTTCAGAAGAGTGGCTGTTATATATCACATAGATGTCATTTTATTTAAATTCCATTTGTTTTTGAAATGTGATGTCCAACAAGCTCATGGTCAGGTGTCCAAATACTTTGACCATGTAGTGTATGTACATGCCAAAAACAAAACAACACCACAGATGCACATCTAACATTTACACTCGGGCATTTAGACAAAACAAAACAATAATACCGCTGCACCAACCGAGCGCTCTAATTTTCACAACCCTGATATACATGTACTGAATGGTTGACTGGTTGGTATTGTGTGTGTTGTTTTTAAACTTCCCTAAAATATCCCTTATATTGAGCATGACAGAATTTCACCTTAATTTTTTTTGTTGGATGCAACAGGTAGTTTTTGACAACCTTTTAAGGACAGAAAGAGAATGAACCACGGACTAAGTTTCCGCACTTTTTTAAAAACTCTATTTATTAAGAATTTCAAAAGCAAATAACATCAGTTTTCTACACAGTCGCCTTCTGATGCATATTTCCCAGCAGCGCCGTGCCAACATTTTAATGCCATCAGCAGGAAATGTTTTCGGATGAGCGTGTAGTCACTTTCACATCATCACATGAAAATCTTCTTCCCCTTAAAGCTTCTTTGAGTGTCCAAAAAGGTGGAAATCAGATGGCACTAAATCAGACACGACCGATTCCTACTCCTCCCACCTTCACCATTTATAACCAGAGTATAAAAGTGCAGAAACTTTTTAAAGATCCCTCGTAGAATAACCTGTTTTAAATATTGTAAATGCAGCATTTTTACTTCACGTTTGTTTTGGTTTGACTTTTTTTCTCCCTTACAGGGATCTAGTAGATGAGGCAAAGGATTATCATTTAATGCCGGAGCGGCGGCCACACCTACCTGCCTATAAGACCCGGCAACGATGCTGCACGTCCATTGCTGGGTTAATCTATGCTGTCGGAGGACTCAATAGTGCAGGTTTGGTTTCTTATTTTAGCTTTTAAAGTCTTTGTTCATTGTTCCCTACTTCTACCCCCGTTAGGGTTGCATTTATAAGGGGGATCATTAGTCTCCATCTTGCCTTGTCCATAAACCTCCTAAGCACCTTCCCCCCAAAGAACTCTCAACCCTCATCTGCACATGCTCAAACCGCCTCAATCTCTCCTCCCTAACTTTCTCCAAAACATCCTACCTGCACTTGTTCCTCTAATAAACCTGTTGCTAGTACGTGCCCCCCCAATGGCTGGGTTTCACTAATCACTTCTAGTTTACTAAATCCCTGTTAAGCTTTAAACTAAGACTGTGGATTTGAAACAAAGGATTTGTTGTCATGAATAGTCTGGCTTTGTGTCTGGGAGTCTGTTTCTTAAAAATGAAAGTGCTTTTAGAGTGAAAATGTAAGCATGTGGAACAATATATAATTAAATATGATGTATATTATGCTAGGACTCTGGATAGTGGGTCCTTTTAGATGTACAGATGGGTAATAAAAGAAAAAGTTGAATAAAAGTCCAGACAGTCCAACTGCTGACCAAGCGCCACTTAACCATTATTTTAAACCTTGACGATGATGGCAAGTTCAATGGTGTAAAGACCTTAGGCAGTGGTGTACAGAGATATGGGGGTGGCATGGTGGCTAAGTGGGTAGCACTGTCGCCTCACAGCCAGAAGGTCCTGGGTTCGATCCACAGGTGGGGCGGTCCGGGTCCTTTCTGTGTGGAGTTTCCTTCGGGTGCTCTGGTTTCCTCCCACAGTCCAAAGACGTGCAAGTGGGGTGAATTGGCGACACTAAATTGTCCATGACTGTGTTCGATATAACCTTGTGAACTGATGAATCTTGTGTAATGAGTAACTACCGTTCCTGTCATGAATGTAACCAAAGTGTAAAACCTGACGTTAAAATCCTAATAAACAAACAGAGATATGATGTACACCAAGAGAAAAGTTCAGACCTTAATTCTTGACCCTAACCGTAAGAAAGGTTCGAGTTAACCATAGCCCCTACCTCTGGATCTAAATCCTGTTGAACTGTTATTGCAGACTTCAGTTAGAAATTTCTGACCACTGCTGTTCCCTGACCTGGTGTTTTATCCACAGGTGACTCGTTAAATGTCGTAGAAGTATTCGACCCAATCGGTAACTGCTGGGAACGCTGTCAGCCAATGAGCACGGCCCGCAGCCGAGTGGGCGTAGCTGTGGTGAACGGACTGCTTTACGCTATCGGTGGCTATGACGGCCAGTCACGGCTCAGCACTGTCGAGGTCTACAACCCAGAAACGGACACGTGGAGTAAAGTGGCCAGTATGAACAGTCAGCGCAGGTAAGACATTGTGTTCTGATAAGTGATGTGTGGTTTAAAAATGCTAACCTCCATGTCTGGAAAAGTTGAGACATTTTCTAAACTGTGATAAAAAGACAGACACACTTTTATTTTAAGCACTAGAGCAGCTATTCCACCTTCTGCATGTTTTTGGAGGTAAGAGGAAAACGGACTACCTGTAGGAAACCCTCACCGTAACTGAGAAACTGTTGCTGTGCAGCTGTGTCACTATGCCTCCCATAATGCATGATTAGGAGTGAAAATATTTGAACACTTTGTATTTTCTCTCTTTTTTTCTTGACCTGAAGTGCGATGGGAACGGTTGTGGTGGACGGACACATTTACGTATGTGGTGGCTACGATGGCAGGTCATCACTCAATTCAGTGGAGTGCTATTCTCCAGAAACTGACAGGTTGGTTTGGTCTTATTTACAGATTCTTTGTTTCTGTACCAACATGTTCTTCTTTTATCTATAACAATAACAATTCTAAATACAAATAATAAGATTATATGTATTAATAGAAATAATTAGATTAAATGTATTTATAGAAATAATAAGATTGTATGTATTAATAGAAATAATAAGATTATATGTATTAATAGAAATAATTAGATTATATGTATTAATAGAAATAATAAGATTATATGTATTAATAGAAATAATTAGATTATATGTATTAATAGAAATAATAAGATTATATGTATTAATAGAAATAATTAGATTATATGTATTAATAGAAATAATTAGATTATATGTATTAATAGAAATAATTAGATTATATGTATTAATAGAAATAATTAGATTATAGGTATTAATAGAAATAATTAGATTATATGTATTAATAGAAATAATTAGATTATAGGTATTAATAGAAATAATAAGATTAGATGTATTAATAGAAATAATTAGATTATATGTATTAATAGAAATAATAAGATTATATGTATTAATAGAAATAATTAGATTATATGTATTAATAGAAATAATTAGATTATATATATTAATAGAAATAATAAGATTATATGTATTAATAGAAATAATAAGATTATATGTATTAATAGAAATAATAAGATTAGATGTATTAATAGAAATAATTAGATTATATGTATTAATAGAAATAATAAGATTATATGTATTAATAGAAATAATTAGATTATATGTATTAATAGAAATAATTAGATTATAGGTATTAATAGAAATAATAAGATTAGATGTATTAATAGAAATAATAAGATTAGATGTATTAATAGAAATAATAAGATTATATGTATTAATAGAAATAATTAGATTATATATATTAATAGAAATAATAAGATTATATGTATTAATAGAAATAATAAGATTAGATGTATTAATAGAAATAATAAGATTATATGTATTAATAGAAATAATAAGATTATATGTATTAATAGAAATAATAAGATTAGATGTATTAATAGAAATAATAAGATTATATGTATTAATAGAAATAATTAGATTATATATATTAATAGAAATAATAAGATTATATGTATTAATAGAAATAATAAGATTAGATGTATTAATAGAAATAATAAGATTATATGTATTAATAGAAATAATAAGATTATATGTATTAATAGAAATAATAAGATTAGATGTATTAATAGAAATAATAAGATTATATGTATTAATAGAAATAATAAGATTAGATGTATTAATAGAAATAATAAGATTAGATGTATTAATAGAAATAATTAGATTATATATATTAATAGAAATAATAAGATTATATGTATTAATAGAAATAATAAGATTAGATGTATTAATAGAAATAATAAGATTATATGTATTAATAGAAATAATTAGATTATATATATTAATAGAAATAATAAGATTATATGTATTAATAGAAATAATAAGATTAGATGTATTAATAGAAATAATAAGATTATATGTATTAATAGAAATAATAAGATTAGATGTATTAATAGAAATAATAAGATTATATGTATTAATAGAAATAATAAGATTATATGTATTAATAGAAATAATTAGATTATATGTATTAATAGAAATAATTAGATTATATGTATTAATAGAAATAATTAGATTATATGTATTAATAGAAATAATTAGATTATATGTATTAATAGAAATAATAAGATTAGATGTATTAATAGAAATAATAAGATTAGATGTATTAATAGAAATAATAAGATTAGATGTATTAATAGAAATAATAAGATTAGATGTATTAATAGAAATAATTAGATTAGATGTATTAATAGAAATAATTAGATTAGATGTATTAATAGAAATAATTAGATTAGATGTATTAATAGAAATAATAAGATTAGATGTATTAATAGAAATAATTAGATTAGATGTATTAATAGAAATAATAAGATTAGATGTATTAATAGAAATAATTAGATTGTGTATATATACTATATGGATAAAGGTATTGGGACACCCCTCCCAATTTAGCATAGTCAGTTCGTCTTTTGCTGCTGGAAACTCCAATCATGCCTCATGCTCCCTCCGACGTGTGCACAGTCCACAACCCTTCTTATTCACCCGTACCTATGGTAAATTCAGGGCTACTGACCAGGGTCCTTTTCCCATCTTGCAGACTTACTGACCCAGCTGACCGGTAGCAGTGCTGACCCCTTCTAATTCTTTAATTTATGTGTTTCAGCAACAACAATAGGTTGACTCATGTGTAATAACAGTTATATGTGTAATAAAATCAGTTATATAACAGAAATTATATGCTTTCAACTTGATCCAGCATGACTGCACCCTTGTGCACAAAATAATCTCTATAAAGACATAAAGAAAAGTTCAGTTTAAAGAAACTCCAGTGGTCTGCACAGAGCCGTGACCTTAGCCCCACTGAACAGCTTTGGAATGAACCGGAACATCAACTGAGGCTTTCCTGACCAACATCACCACCCAGCCATACAAATGCACTTTTGACTAAATAGGCACAAATCCCCATAGACATACTTTAAGGTCTTGTGAGAAGCCGAAAATATCACATTGATGTCACTCTATTTCAATACCATTTGTTTTTTAAATGGGGTGTCCAAATACTTTTGACCATATAGTTATATATATATATATATTAGGGCTGTCGTTTAACGCGTTAATTAACGCGTTAAAATTTTAATGTGGGTTCTGGGGTCCTCCACGACATGAACTCAACCACTCACCTCACTGCCCCCCCCAAATCCCCCAAATCCCCCACCTCCCCCCTGGCTGCACTCGGCAAGTCATTTTTATTATATTACAATTTTTTCGTTAAGTAAAACAAAAAAAACTAAAACTGTGCATTAAAAATACCAGAGGCAGGAATTGTAACTTCTGAGTGACTTTTAATTCATTCTGTTCAGCCATCAGCAGATGCAATTTGTTGAGGGGGCCCAATTATTATTTTTTTTAACTGGGGCCCATGAGCTTCTAGTTACACCACTGGTGTTGCATCTAGAAATGGTTCTTGCAATAAAAATGTGCATAACTGTTCAAATGTTGCTTAATTAGTAGTTTGTGATTAATTGCGATTAATCGTGATTAATTTGGCTCTTTAATCGCGATTAATCTCGATGAAAAATTTGAACCGCATGACAGCCCTAATATATATATATATATATATATGTGAATGTGTCTGTGTTTCTCTTCGGGCAGATGGACGGTAGTAACAGAGATGAGTGCGAGTCGCAGTGCTGCGGGTGTGACGATATTTGAAGGGAGAATATATGTTTCGGGTGGTCATGATGGTCTGCAGATTTTCAATACGGTTTGTGAAAAGCTTCTGAACTATACTTTTATTCTTACATGTATTTATGCTTTTAAGGCACAAATGAAAACCATAATATAGGGGGCTTGTTTAGACCATATAAGTTTATATTTGGGCCAAAAGATTTTTAGTAGAAGAATAATACATATGCAGAAGAACGCATTAATATAGCACACCCCTGTATCCTAACCCTACTCCACAACCACGACAGAAGTCATCTGAGATAGCCATCCTTTAAAACAAGGGACAAGATGAGATTTCCACTCTAGAAGAACGATCTTTTGGCTTCAAATCTGCTAGGATCTGCTGCAAAATTTGAAACCTCTAAAAACCCACATATTGCTATTGCAGGATCACAGGATGCACATAAGCGCCAAGGAAATCAGAAAAGAATCTAAGTATATTAGACCTGACACAATGTAAAGCAGGACAGAGCCAAAAAATATGAACAAAAGTTTCATCTTTAACTTTACATGTCTCACAAAGTGAGGAAACAGGTAGCAGGTTTAAATCTCAGCAGAGCCAAGTTGGACATCCACACAAAGCAACTGTTTGAGAAAGGGAAAGTTGGACGGGGTCTCTTACCGATGCTGGTCTTATATGCAATCTCTGGGACTGGTCCTGGGCACCTGCACGAGTGGGGGGTTTGAGTCACATGGGGCATAGCGTGGCCACCATGTGCGGAAACCCAGAACTAGCGGGTGATAAGAAGTGACCGTAGATTGGACATGTGTTGGTGGGGGGTTGTGCAAGCAGCAGCAGATTCATGATTGGGAACTGGAAATGACTAGATAGAGATATAAAGTGGGAAATGCAAAGGGAAAAAAACAATTGTGGACCATGTGGTCTGAGATTATTTGATTGCTTCATAGCGACAGGTGGAATATAAAACACTCCTACCATTGAGAAACGTTTATTTAGTTATGGATTAGGACCTTTAGGACCAGTTACAAATGCTTTTTGGTGCCCTTTTAGACTGGCATGCATTATTTAATCATGCCAGGGTAAGTACTGTTTGCTGGGTACTTACTTCTCTTATCCACTAGGTGGAGCACAAAACTAAATTGTTAATACCCGTGTTTAAAAAGGGCCAGTTCGTAGTAGTGGATCTGAGTCGTGTATTGAGTGCATCCATGTGTCCTAGTTATTGAGTAATCATATCTGCCCTCTTTCTGGACATTAGGTGGAATAAAATAACACAGGGCCCTGTGGCAAATGCAGTATGATTGTAGTAGACCATCAAGTAGACCAACGCTTCTTAAAGCTCCATTATCTTTCTATTATCTCCATCTCGTGCCAGCCCACCAGCGCTGAGATCTCAAGCTCTCGTGTTTGAATCTCAGCTCTGCTATCAGCCGGCCAGGCGCTGCCACAGACTTACAATTGATTGTGTGTCTGTAAGGGGCAGAACAATGATTAAACAGGGTTTCCTCATAGATGAGGGCCGAAATGGATCTCCATATGAAATTGCCGGTGCTGGTGCAGGTAAAAAGGTGCATTCAGTACTGCTGCACGCATGTCAGAGGGGGCGTGTGACTTTGAGACCCTCCTTGGTCAGGAGTGGAGGTCTTTAGCAGTAGAGGTTATTATCTATCAGGTAATTGGGTACGACTAGATTGGGATAAAAATCGAATCTAAAATATTTACTCATCCTGTATAACTACCAGACATCAGAGAAGTCAAGTTTTAGACCATGTGTTGTTTGAATACTCGTTTAACCTGGTACTTTGTCTGTTAGGTTGAGTACTACAACCAGCACACGGCGCAGTGGCACCCAGTGCCTTCCATGCTGAACAAGCGGTGCAGGCATGGCGCAGCGGCCCTGGGCAGTCAGCTCTACGTGGTGGGCGGTTACGACGGCTCTGGCTTCCTGAGCGGCGCGGAGGTGTACAGCTCCTCAGCCGAGCAGTGGAGCCACCTGGTGTCTATGAATACCCGGCGCAGCCGAGTCTCACTGGTGGCCAACTGCGGTCACCTCTACGCCGTCGGAGGCTACGACGGCCAGTCCAACCTCAGCTCTGTGGAGATGTACGACCCGGAGACCAAACGCTGGACGTTCATGGCGCCCATGGTGTGCCACGAAGGCGGGGTCGGGGTCGGGTGTATACCCCTTCACCCGGCTTAGCCAAATATTTTGCGTAAACAGAGAGGTTTTTTATTTAAAAAAAAAAATGTTGTGTTGTGGTAACTTCTGAAATGCGTTCGTGCGTCTTGGTCTTGACGTTCCGATGTTATCGTGTAGGTTTGGATCTAAAGTACTGTGCTTCGGGCTGTGATGTTTGCACAAGGCACACACGAGGGCGTCCCACTGAAAGGGATTTGGTGAAAGCGCTTGTTTTTATTTTGAAAGTTTTTCACTTAAAGACTTGGGGGGTGTTTATGAGATGTCGGTGCTTGATGGTATGAGTCAAACCGCACTTGGACGGTCAGAGTCTGGCCAGTGCGTGTTTAAACAAGATGGTCCATTTAGAAGAAAAAAAAAAAAAAAAGACATGTCATGGTGGTAACATGGACCAAGCGCTTGACACTAGGGGTGATACAATACACTGATTTCACTGTAAAACACAGAATGCACCAAAACACACTGATGCACTAATATATCCAAAACACGGGCATGGTGCCTAAAGAAAATCCATTTTGTCCATAACATAAGAGGGCAACAGATAGTGTTGGTATAGCCATTGTTTGTAACTATCGTGCATTTCAGTTTAGGTCAGTATAGCTAAACTTAGATACCTTTCTTAGTTGGACCCCCCCTTAATAACTCTAGACCTTTATGTCCATTCATTCTCATTTTCCCTGAGAAAATAACACCAAATTAACAAACGTTTTTCTTATTTCCACATTAACTGGACATACACTATATGACCAAAACTATTTGGACACCTGACCATGAGCTTGCTTGTTAAACAAGTGATAATAATATAGGCCGAACTCTTATGAGACCTTTTCAGCTAGAACAGCAGCCACTCTTCTGAGAAGGCTTCTTACACTTTAAAGTATGTGGCTGGGCACTGATGTTGGTCAAGAAAGCCTCAATTCATGTTTCATTTCAAAGCTATTCAGTAGGGCTGTAGCTAGCGTGCTGTAGTGTGGTAAAATGTAATGTGACCATTTGAAATTGAAGATTTGTGTTACATTCTGAGTTAATTAGTTTAGGAAACACTTGCTAATGCAAAGTGTTTAATGTATTAAAGATAGAAATGAGTAAAGTAGGTACCTTAAAAGCGGAGCATTTAAAAACAATTGGGATCTGTGAGCTCTATTATAATTTATATAAGAAAATCAGTGTGGTTACACCAGAGGCGCCAATGGCTTTACAGCTAAATTCTTAATTTTTAATAGTTTTTTTCCTTATCATTGATAATACATGTCAGATGTTCAGGGCATTTTTGGATGCCCCTCAGTTAACTAATCCAATCTGAATAGGGCTTAACACTTATATGATAATGTAAGGTTTTATTAATGCATTTTTTTTTTACATTTAGATTTTTTTTAATTTAAAACTATATTTGTTTTGCATAACTTATTATATCAGTCATTGGAAAAAAAGTCTTAATATGTGTTTTGTTACACCCCTAGTTAATGGGCACTTTGTATAGTACAGCTTTTTAGCTAAATGTCTTGAGTCCAGTTTTATACAAATCACTTTTTGTTAGTGTGTGTTCATGAAAATGTGTGATTGTGAGTCAAGCTTCAGGAATAACTGACTCCACTAAACTGGAACCATTTACATGAGGATTGATGTTAACCACTGATGAGCAAAGGAAACTGGGAGAGCAAAATCACTTACAATTTCTAGGGAGTTCATTGTTTTTGTAATTTTATATTAATTATTAACATTTTATTTGGGATTTAATACTGTATGAAATGTTGTGATAAACACAGCAACAGTGGACCAACTTAACCTCGATATAACTGTGGAAAACATCCACCAGATGTGCCATAGTTCCAACAGCCATCATGCTGAACTACTGCAGACTAACAGAATAGTGTTTTATCTCTTTTCTGAACTCGACGGGCTCTGTCTGAAGAGGCCTTGTATCTTGTGGCACCTCTTGGTGAAAGGAAATCAGTTGTGACTGATGTTATTAGCCTGTCATACCTCCGCTAGCTTTCTACATTCCTTTACTTCTGGGTTTGTGAATGGATATGAACACATTGATACCAAAAATGGGTAAAGTGATGGCGTGCCATCACCTGCTGACCAGCATTATCAATGTCGTTTCTGTTGAGGTGGGAGTGAAATGAAATACTTCTGTACTTCTCTGTCCAACCTTTGATTGCATGTGGAAAATTACGGGCTTGTATATTTTTCTCAGCCAGCTGCAGCAGCTCTTAATTTGGGATTATTACTGACTGTGAATTTTGATTATTGGATGTCATTTTCTTCTGTTCTCTCTTTATAAGCTTCACTACCTTTTTCTGCTGATCTTGATTTTTTTAAATATTTTTATAGGCTAGATAATGTAACGTTCAGTCATGGTGCAGTATTTTGTACTACTTCAATTTTGATTTCTGAATCACAGATGTGTTTAAAGTTGTATTTTAGTTGTATTTTTTCTGCTCTTTTTATGTTATTGCACATAGGAATTTTCTATCTCGGCATTAAGAGGCAAGTTTATAGATGTGTAATATATATAAACAGATTGTAAAATGTTGATCATGAATCTCTAGTCTTTCCGTTTGTCCGATAATCTTTAGCTACCTCTGTTTGAGATGGAAGAGCTTGCGAAGCTCTGCTAACATGGTCACTGTTTTAACTGAAGGATCTCCAAACCAGTGAGTTAGATATTATGTGGGTCTTAATCACATTTCGGACATCATTTGTAAATGTAATAGTGTTATTTGTAAATAAATCATGTTTTTATGAACTCATATTGCCTGCCTTTGCATCTTTTAATTATTAAGGACAAATTTTATTCATATCATATATCATATTATTATATTAAATTACTTTCAGTAAAGAACTCTGATTTGGAACCTGTTCAAGTAAATTGCATATGATATATCCCGCTTTGGAGTTTGCTAAATGGCATATAAAGGACTCCTGAAACATGAAGGAAATGTTTCTCTGGTGTTTGGGCAGAAAAAGCAAGCACTACATCAAAAAGCAGTTGCTTTACATCACCTGGCTAACACCATTCCTGCAGTGAAGCATGGTGGTGGCAGCATCATTGGCAGGGAGGAGCAGGGAGGCTGGTAAGAACTGAGGAACTGATAAATGCAGCCAAATATAAAACAATCTGGAAAAAAAACTTTATTCAGATCGCATGCAAACTCAGACTGGAGCAACAGTTTAAACAGCCAAAACAACACTAGATTGGCTATGGAGCAAGTAGCCCAGCCAAATCCCACACTTAAACCCCATGGGACATCTGTGGAGGGACCTGAAGACATTCCCCTTCCAATCTTCAAGGCTCCAGGTGTACCATTCATCAGTTACTGTTTTTATGACGTTCGCTCCCCATGTCCAGTTTCGGTTTTCTCAGGGTACTTTGCTTTCTTCCCACCTCTGAAACACTGTGCAAAAAGCAACCCTGAACACAAACATGTTTAGTTGTGTGGTTGTGCTTCGGGTTGTGCCTCTGACACCTCGTGACGCAGGAGTGAATAAGCCCTGGAACCTGCCTTGCGGTTAGTAGGTGGTTTTTAGGACTGAGGCAGCAGTTATAACATTAGTGCCCTGAGCTAGAGAAAAGAGGAGCAATGATGAAAGGAGCTGTGCTGATATTTCTGCTTATCGCTTTGTTCCAAAGCTCATCATTAGCTGGGCCAGTGAACAGGCTTCAGTCGGTAGGTTTATTCATTATCCACCTAAAAAACCTGTCTTATGAAAGACTGCAAAAATACTGTGAAATTTTTCAACTTTTGAAAAATGGTGGTGCTTTGTTACTATAATTGTATTCTGATTTGATGCATCACATTCTGGGTGTAGGTTTAAAAGTATACTAAAAATGATGGAGAATAAAATAAAACCCTATGTATGCTCACTTCTTCTAAATCTTTTTAGATGTTTCAGTCGGATATTCAGTCAGAAAATGTGGACAGAGGATCTTTAGTCGAGCCTCAGGTGAGTAAGGTTTTTAAACTGACAATTCAAAGAAGCAAAGTGACTAAGCAGGTTATGCAAAACATGTCATATTTGCATGTTTGTTATTTTGCTGAAGTAACTGAGCTTCTGCTTAAAAAGAATACAATATGTAAAAGTGTTCTTTAGTTATTGAACAGTAAAACTAGTAAAAAGATAAATCTGTGTGTCAGCTCTAATGCAGAGGTTGATTGAACTGATTTTATTAAATTAAGAGCAGTAGCATCTTAGTGGTTAAGGTACTAGACTATGATCAGAGTCTATATTCAGTCGCTTTGCTTGTCTTTTGCATTAGAATGAGCTACTTAACTGTAATTTGCTTTGGATAAAAATAAATACATCAACTTCATTGAGAATGAGCGTTTCAGATAATTCTTGGCTACACAATTTTTAACGTATTTATACA